>NW_027280067.1:0-528725 GCF_046629955.1 Centroberyx affinis
CATCCCTTTAGATGGGGAGGCTAGGCCACATAGGTTCAAAAATCTGTTTTACAGCATACTCAAAAAGTACTAAACATGTTACTAATACAAGTACTAGCCTACCTACCAACTGGAAGTGTCTTGCAACCCACTGATATGTGATGAGAGGATAGGTGTTGAAAAATGTAAATGTTCAAAGTTGTTAACAGATATAGGCCTAGGATTCCTAATACATATCCCATGTTTCTTAGCAAAAGATCGGGATAAAAATTACATTTATTCCTCATCAATCCCCTTCTTTCATTTCTTGAATAAGACAGTGTCTGAGTTATGCCTTTTTCCTCTAAAATCAGCTAGCTTGGCTGGTTGACATTGTGACAATTAACATTGTGACATTGTCACAATTCACATTGTGACAATTCAATGAGATATTTTTGAACGAGAATTCTCACTGTCAGTTTCTCTTGGAGACAATCAGTGGGAAATTTTTATTTAGAAATGATTTATTTAAAAATATACATGTGGAAATTTATTTTAATATTGTAAAATACAATATCAAAGAATGCATTAAAAATACAAATTAAAAGCCTCTTTTTACCGTCCTTGCAAGTAAGAGTCGACAAGTACTATTTATCAGTGAAAATGTAAGTATTTACATTATGATATGATCTTATTCAGAAATGTTTGTGTTTGGGTTTTGACTAGCTTACTTGATCATGACACATAAAAGCAATTATTAAACTGCACATGTGGGTCTTATGGTGAAGACATCTCCGCCCCAACATCTGCTCCACCAAAGAGTGAGTGTATACCCGTCAATCAAATCTACTATAGCACTTGAAGTTGACACTGTTGATGCAGATAAGCTCAGTTGGAGTTGACCATCTGCAAGCTCATTCTGTGTTGAAAGATCCACTGAGCAAGAGTGAGCCTCTACTAAAGAGATATTGTATGACCTCTATTGATGACCAGTGGGAATTGCAACAAGGCCTCTGGCAAAGCGCCCCTGACAGTCATTTTCACATTAGAAACACGTAAGCTAGGTCATTAGAGCAGAGATCCAATGTAATACTACTGCTTTATATTTTCAAGTTTGACATTTTGTGAGGAATACCTTCCCACTTTTTCCCCACTCTTCCCTCTAAAATCTGACCTAGATGGTTATATTTTTACTTGGAACATTCAGGTTTTTATTTACTTACCTCTAATCCTTATTTGACAGTTCAAGACAGGGCAACAGAGTCAGGGGTCAGGACGTGTGTGTTTGTGTGTGTGGGGGGTTTCATCTGTGTATCCAGTCTTTACTAGTGTGCTATATGGTGAATACTAATGCTTGTGCAGTGTTTAATGGACAGTAGAAGCGAGCTTTTCATCATCTCAGAACCACTGTAGGGCACGAAATAATGAACAAAAAAAGATGCATCTGCAACCATTTTTCGTGGCATTCAACAGCATGTTGATAAAAGAGCTTACTTGCCACATAGACCTGTTTTGCACGCTCCCAGATGAAGCCACTGCATCACAGCCTGGTTTTACCAGCTGCTTGCCTCATGGTTTGTGGTCAAGATTTCCTCCCTGGTTTTGTATTGTTTGTAATTGGACTCAGGATGCAAGTAAATGTGAATGAACAGAACGACCCATTCAAAATCTCCCAGCAAGCATTTGATGGACAGCAAGGTACAGGAGGTGGCCAAGCAAAAAAACATAAACAAAAGAAAATAAAAATAAAATCACTTATCCCACACCATCTACACAGCAAGGAAAAACTATTTTGCCGTTGTCAAAACTACACCTGTAAATTAACATGAAATTAATGCAGCATACCGGTTTAAGATTCATTTTTTTAATTCAATGTAAAATAACCTTTCCCCTAAAGATTAATTGCCTCTCAGAAGCAGCAACAAAAGTGAGTAAAGACATGAATCATAATCGACTACTGAATGAAATAAATTACTTTTTCTAACAACTCATGGTAGGGACAAAAAAATTAATTGGTTTTTCATTAAAAACAAGAATTGACTGTAAGACTTTATTAATGTCTGATACTAAAAACTGTGTGAGAAAACCTAAAGGGTGCTCCCCAAGATAACGTGTAATAGTGATGTTTTGAATAATACTTACGTTGAAATGCTCAATTGTAGATTGGCTGACTGGTGATTTTACATTCTAGTGGTGTAAACTCAGCGTTACTCTGTGATTACAATCCTTTTACACTAAACAAAGAATTACATGAAGGCGTCTTGATCATCTCATTGTGCATTCCAGTAGACGATTCAATGCAATTCACAGTTTGTTACCCTCTATCCCTACAGACAACGAAAACAGTCTTTCTGAATCAATAGCTACATTTCAGGTACAGAACACAACATTTTAATGACATTTAAAAAAAAGACTAACAAATACACTGACAAAGATATTTAACCAACCACAGAGGACGCCTAAGGCAGAAGGCCCTACTCTGCTCTGTCCCGTTTAGGATTCCTCCCTGATCGGCGTGCATCCTGAGAAAAAACTGTTCTGAAAACTTGTGAGAATCCTTTTCTTCTTCTTGAGGAAACTGGCTGTTGTTCTCTCGTCCGCATCTTCCTCCTCCTCCTCCTCCTCTCCTTCTGGGAAGACGGGCTTCCGGTCTAGTTTTAGGTCTGTGGAGGTGTGTCCCATGTCACCAATTTCCTTGAGCACCTAAAACGATATGCATCAGTGTTGCATTACATACTTCGCTTTCAAGCTGCACTAGGCAAGAGTTTTAAGTGAAAATAAGAGCCTAAAATCACAAAGTCAGGCTGGAATAGAGAAGAGCATCCAATCCCAACTATTTACAACAAAAGTAGTAAATAGTTGAGAAAACCATCTTTAAGAATTAAATAATCACCCATGTTTGTTTCCTGGACAACTGCACCAGAGTAATTTTCTCTATGTTCTCCATGGAAAATATTTACGCAGCATCTCTTTCCACTTTTTAAAACACATCTTTAGCATGCATGCCAGTAGTTCTCAAGGGCGCCAAGAACATAAGATTTAATTTATATTATCGTTTACGTTGATAAGTGTTCACAAATTAAAATGTTTACCTTCTTGGTGGGCGTACAAGACGGTGGCTTAAAGAATGTGGTGTTGCCAGGGCTGATGGCTGTGGGGTCCTGAGGGAGAGACACTGAATCTCTGGGCGCACCGTCTATCTGATTTAAGTCCTGAAATGAGGAAGAATAAAAGTCCAAACGATGGCTGATGTAATAATCTCTTAATGTAACACATTGCTAGATAATGTAATAATACCACATTATTAGATTAACCAGCAACTGATGATATAATAACAACACTGACTAATAATGTAAGGATTAGATTCTAATTCTCATGAGTTATTAAAGGATTAGTGGATATTATTATTAGAGCATCAGTTAAACCACCTTTAATCAAGTAATAATTGCCAGTTAATGTAATGTGTGGGGTATTAACATCTGGGAAATAATTACATTAAAGTCTGCAGGTGCAACACTGATGTGGGCAAGGGTACAAATATAATTGAAATGAGTGTTCTAACAACAAATTGAAAATACATATTCTTGCTCAGATATTTTAACACTTTCTCAATTCATTGGTCAAACCTTTGAAAATAGTTTCAAAATACAAATCAATTTGCCATGCTGAAATAATTTTGGAAGGAAAATACCTTCATATTTAGCCCACTTAAAGAGTTGAAAAAGGCTGGTGTGCTTCTCAAGTTATGCAAAATTTGAATGGCAAGAGCGGTGTTATCTTGGAAATATATCATCAAACAACTTTTAAATTAAAAGGCCTAAAACACAAGGCCTTTCAGTATGCAAAAAAGGGTGTAAAGGATGAAAAAATGGTTTGTTTTGCTCCTCTTAGCTTTTCTTCCAGATGACTGTACATTGAACATGACACCACCATACACAGAACACACACACACACACAGAGTCAGTAGATGCCAACTCACCTCAATAGACGCCTGGATGTCCAGGTTACGACATTTCTCATGATCACACTGGCAGTTCTCCCCACACGTCATCTTTCCCTTGCGGCACCTGCAGAGCTTGTTGCTACAGCGGCCTTTACAGGCACACTTAGGAAAGAAAAACTACTTAGCATCACGGTGTGGTGGATTTCTTTTGCATGATGTGTAATCCTGATAAACTCATGAGTTTTCCACTAAGAGGTTCTGCCTTAATTACCGTTTGAGATGGGGGGGGGGGGGCAACAATTAGTTGCACACATTGCAATTATAGTCATCTCTTCAAAAATGAAGTCTGACAAATCCATTACACATTATACATTTCCATGATTAAGAGGTTTTAGTAAGTGCTGAATTTTAGGGTAATATTACCATCTTCATTTTTTCAGTTCAGTGATATTTGAGTCATTTTTTTGTTCTGTAATGATGACAATCAGAGTAAGGAAGAAGTTTTATGGTGTTAATGATGACCACAACTGTAGATTCTCAAATGTGTTCTTCTACAAAAAGCTTTCATAATCCATCTCGACTCAAAAAGACCCCTAAAATGTAGAACTGTACATGTAACCCAATCTTACCCCAGTCGCCTTTGATTTCTTTGAATTCCTGCGACCTTTCTCATTTTTCTCAGGACGCCATTCATCCTCTTCCTCCTCATTCTCATCCTCGGAGGCAGACATCAGCTCCTCCACGTTGATGGCCGTCTTCAGCGGGGCTTTAGCTGTAGTGAAGCGCTTCCCTTTAGGCTTCCGCCAGTAGAGAACACAACCAGTGAAAAATCAACAAGCTTCGACTCTTAAAAGTATGTACCTAAAGCATTTATGCTTTAGGTATGAAAGCATAGTAGGCTGATTTCAATGCAATGTTATGATGCAGAGGATTTTATGTCTCACAATAAAGCATTTTTTTTGCCAATAAACAGAAAGTTGATTGGCTACCTGAGCAATCTACACACTTTGAAAAAGCCACTTTAACTTCCAAGTAGTAGCCTAACAAGTTGTTACATTCCTGTAAGATGTGAGCGTAGCAACAGCCCTGTAGTCAGAGTTTTCCAGAAAATAAACCCATTTACAATTCTGGGAGTCACACATATAATGGAAAAAAAAAATCTGCAATCTGCTGCATAGCAGTGTAATAGAAACTGAATCAGCACTTTTCTCTAAACTGCACACACACGCAAGTGCACAGGCAGCTTACATTGACTAATACTGTATGTACAAACATAAATATGATACTCATCAGCTGGGAAAATATGAATATTGAGATGACAAGAAGTCCACTGAACTTTATAATGTGGTGTTTGGATATTCCAACCAAATTCGAAACAATGATTGCTTTTGCAGAAAGTGCACCGTGCTTCATTTGAGACTGACTGCTTTTACAAGTTCGCAGAAATACTCACTTTCAATGAGAGACAATTGACTGTTTGCTATAATAAGGCCTTAACAGGCCATTTACAAATAGACGTGTCTTGCACTATATCAGCTGGGATACTGCTGACAGGAACATTCATTTCCTTGGCGTGAGGCTTTGTTTCAGTTTAAACCTTTTTCCTCTGTATTGTGCCACTGCAGTTGTTGTTCATTCACTGTGCAGTGATGCCTGATATTGTTTGTTTAAACAGTAATGCCTGTTTGCCAGTTAGAAACGTTTCCGGTCAGGCTGATCTCTGCTTTTACTCAGTGGGCTGAGCTACCATCATTCATTTAGGCAACAGGGTTTTCTGAGACATTGAGAGTAAAGGCAAACGTTTGCTGATGAGCTTTATGCATGATGCATATTTTTCTTTTTTGTTCTTGAATGCACTGATGATTTTGCATTAAAATAGTTTTTAATTTGCATCAAAGCCCCAGTGCAGAATAATTTATGCAATATTTAATTGCCTCGCTACCTGAACTCATTCCAAGTAATTGGGGAGATCCTTAGCAGGAACTCCCTAAAGCACTCCTTAAAAGGCTGCCAAAGATACTGCTATGTTTATTGAACTGATAAGTTACTATTCGTAATTATTGTCATTATCACCACTCGTAGTAGTCATAGTCGTAGGTCGTAGCAGTAGTAGTAGTATAAGTAGTAGTAATTATTATTCAAATCAAACACATTCAGAGGTTTGTCCATGAATGCCATATTTTGGCCCTGACATTTAAAATATCTCAACAGCAATGGGAAAAGAAACTACTTGGGATCAATTTGATTTTAAAAACTGAGGCGATTGAGTATAAAATACACAGTGCAAGATGAAGGCAGAATATCTGCAACAAGCTCACCTTTGGCGGAACATAATCAAACGAGTCATCTGGAGTTTGTTCACTGTTTGATGTAGGCACAAGTATTTTCTTCCCACTTGCCAGCTGGAGCAGTGTTAGTTTCTGTGGAGAACAAATCAAGAAACGGATGGATTTGAGCCACTATGTTTAACAAACTGCTTAACTAAAGACATCTATATTCCACACTAACATTTGTGCTGTACCATGGTGGATGATCCATGTTTATAGTGCTGGTCAATGTACTCTGCACTCTTTAAAATCATCTGTCATCTTGTCTATTGTGAATTCCTCATAGTGCTGAGTAGTGATGCTGCCCCTACAGGGTCTACACCCAATTTTTAATAATTCCACTCCATCCAAGGTGGACACAAGTGATTGCCAAATGCATGCTCTATTTCATGAGTAGGCTATTATTTTTGGATTTACATTTTGAATTTGAAATTATTTCTTGAAATTAACTTTGATTAATGACTGAACATTGGTTATTACTACTAATACACTGCAGATACCATGTGGAATGGAAAGCATTATGGAAGTAATAATAAATGGACTTTGAATTGCATTTCTGCATCTCTAGCCTTCATTATTGGGAGCCTTAGGCGGTCAGCTTTCTAATTGCAACTGGGATTACAGTGTATACTAAACTTAAAAAAATTTCCCATGCAAATTCTCATTTTACTGCAGGCTATTTTGCCTTTCTGTCTTTTCTAAAATAAAATAAAAATGAATCTTAATTGCCTTGCCATGGCAGGGTGGCTATAATTTAAGATCAAATTTGAAAGGTTTAAAAAGGCCTCAACTCCCATACCATGGGTACTATGACACTTGGAATAACAACACAGCCAAACTTGCTCTACAAATTCTTTAGTTGGACCATCAACCCTTTTTCAGATTTTTGTTTGTTTTCAGGTATTCCTGACCTAAAGCCACAGGTGCTATGAATGTGTAATAAACCAGAGCATAGCAGTTATCATTTTTAATTCAAATTGATATCGCAAGAAACCAACAATTCCAAAACAAAACTTGATATGGTGCCAATAAAGTTGAACAAAGTTATGCTTAATTATTTGACTCATGCAAGCATTAGTCTTTTTACCTGTCTGTATTGCTCATTCTCATCCAGCAGTTTCTGGTTTTGCTCACTCAATTCCCGCAGTTTCTCAATCTCTTCTTCCTGAAATTGTGGTACACACAACTGGATTATCATCATTTCAAGATAATTCTGGACCATTACTCCTAGAACAAGGGGTAAAAGGTGGAGTCAACGGTTACACTCACTGTTCTTCAGCTAGTGGAGACAAACCTGAAATCTGAGGCGCTCCAGAAGCTCCCTCTCCTTTGAAGTCTCCTCATCTTTCTGCATTGTTTCATCCGACTCTCCACATATGGGTTTGTTCTGTAGCTGGTTAAGGAAGTAAAGGACCTGTAGGAAGAAAGAGAGAGATGAATCAGGTATATGGAGCAAAGCATTAAATAAAAGATAAGGACACAACAGCGTCACAAAAAAGAGATGCAAATTGGAATCTAAATAAATGATATGAGCACCTTCTCTTGATGCCTCTGCTCTAGTTCCACTAACTGCTGTTGGTGCTCCATGTCCATGGTTGACATGACGTTCCTCTCGTCGGCCAGCATCTTCGTTAAATCCTGCACATTCCCCTTCTCTTGTTTGAGGTCGCTCTCTAGCTTGGCACTGGCTGTTTTAGCAGACACCAGCTAAATAAAAGAGAAAATGTGATGGTTTTTGGATATACAAGTAACTGGCAGCAATACAACACACCGACTTGAATATGGAATGATATTGTTTCAGATCTCCCAAATGAAGCCAGTTTGCTCACCTCAGACATCAGGACCTTCAGGGCGGACTTGGCGTCCACTATGCTTGTGATGTTGTCCCAGCGCTGTTTCAAGCGCCCCTCGTTGTCTGCGTCAAGAACTTTCTGCTGGAGGTCAGCTATCTGGGCACTCCTATTAAAGTAAAAGTAGACTTTTATTAAGGATCTATCAAACATTTTTGTGTATCAATGAATACTGTATAGATGGGAAGGTCATTCCACCACTTGGGAGCCAGGAGGGAGAAGATTTGAGGCCAGTTGGAGCAGCAGCCATGCCACCATGTGTAGTCAAAATTTATAAAATGTAAAACAAATGAACTGTTTAGTCGATTTGTCTTACCTGAGGCCCATTTCTGTCTCCAGGTTCTCCACCTGTTTACTCAGAGGTGTTTCCAGCCCCCCGTGGCTCTCCAGCTCAGAGATGATCAGTGTCCGACGCTGCATGGAAGGAAACAAACAAAGCAAAGGTCTGATTACTTTTTATATTCTAACTTCCCCAGTGCCTTGGATGTCTCATATACTGTTCATTTTGCAAATAATTGTGTCCAGTACATCCTGAACAATGGAAAGCTCTCATCTCACCCTGATTTTGGCAGCAGGTCGCTCCCCTGCCTCCATCTGCTGCTTGAGCTGGTTGATCTCATGAGCCAAGATCTTCCTGTCCTCCAGCAGGTCCTTCAGGTGGCGCCGGGCCTCCTCCGTGCTAACCAGCACCTCCACTTCATTTAGGAGCCACGTCTGACCACACAAATGCAGATTCACAGAGTTAACGCAGCAAAACTCTCCTTGACTAATTTAGATCCCTTTTGGGTATATTCACTTATGTTCTCAAAGAGTTTTAATTTTAGATATAAAATAATCTGGTGACCTTTGTTGGCCATCATAACTCAAAATATAAGTCTGTCTCATTCAAATGTTCATAAACAAATGTACAGAAACCTTTCACAGCCTAATATACATTTAAAACTGTTGGTCAAGTTGGAAAGACTGGATAATATTTTTAAAATAATTTTTACATTATATCTCTTCTTGCAGTAAGGGAAAATTTCTAGCATGGGTCAATTCATTTTGCATTGTTTACTAATGTTTAGATGTTGACTGACAAAATCGGTTTATGAATATCTGTTTTATTAAGGAGCTGTTCCAATGATCTTGCAGCGCAACCTGAGAGCCACTCAGCTACTCTGACTCCAACTAGTGAAAAATGCAATCTGTGCACAGTGTAACTTAAAGGATTGCAAATCTGTTGTGCAAGATAGTTGTTAACTACTGTGATGGTATACAAGTTGTATGTGCTTAAGATAGCCAACTTCTGTGATGCCAGATTCTTGTCTGCTTTCATATTACATATCATGGATAATGGCTGTAACATTTATTGGTAAGAAGACTCTTTCTTCTATGTCCACAACGCATGAGCAACATGTGGTTGAGCCTTTAACATGATTTTATATAACTTTAAAATAAATTAGCCAATCCATCAGGCCACTCTGACTGTCTACATGGTGAACTGGATAGTGCCACAAATGATGTAGAGAAAAAAACCTCAAAAAAGGTTTTAGCACCTTAACTCTTGCGGCAGCCCCATCCATTCCTCTGTTGTGGACATCCTTGCGTTTCTCCGCCACCTCACTTCTCTTCTGTAGAGCATCTTTCAGCCGCTTGTTTGCAGCTGCAGCCTGTGGGGAAACAACTGATGAGCTGCTACTTACCGTATTCAGTGCTATAGAGTATTGTGAAGTGTCCCCCCTACAATGCAAAAGCAACATCGCTACAAACATTCAACATTTAACCAAAACATCTGATCTACACACCTTATATTTGAAAGTATGTGTTAAGAGTGTAGGTCTTGAAATAAACAGTCCAACATATTCACACATAGACAAACAGCAAAAAACAACCATGAAAAAGCAGCAACAATATGGCAAGAGCCCTAACCTCCTCAGTTTTGCGACGCAGGACATTGGCCTGTTTCTGGAAATCCCTCTCAAGTTTCAGCAACTCATATTGCCGTTTACGATCCTGTAAAAGAGGTAAAAAACAAGGGCATTGAAGGAGCAAAAGAAAACGATGCTCCTACTCCCTACCTCTGATACAAAATGTCTTGTTTCACTTTGTAAAAATGCTTATACAAAATTTCTAAGGAATAAAAGAGCAGCAGGCTGTGTTTGAGAGAATTTCATATAAATGAGAAATAAATAGCTGGTTCAAGAATATGGACCGGTAGTGGCTCAAAAACAGTATGATCAACGCAGACCTTCTCCTTGAGCTGCAGCACCTCCTTGTCCTTCTTGGTCTTCCAGAGCCTGAATTTGTCTGAGTCCTCCTTCATCTGCCTCATCAGCTGCACACGCTGGGCCTTCATAGCCTGTGGGGACAAGACACTAATGTGCTCATACTTGGTATCTGTGGCCTTAACTGATACCAAAAACTAACAAGGGTATTAACAAGGCTCTATGCTGATGATGGTGCTGAAATAATGTTTATCTTCAAACAAGTACATGGGAGGATGCCATGTAATTGGAGAGAGATGAATACTTACAAAAGATTTAATATTTTTCTGTCTATATAAAGAATTTTACCTCTCCACAATGAGATTACCTGTATTTCGTGCATGAGCTTGGTCACATTGCGAACAGAGGATTCTTTGAGTTTCAGAAGTTTGGACTGCTCAAGAAGCTTCTTCTTCATGTCTACAAGCTGGCCCTCAAGCTCCTGCAGCCTTTTCCTACGCTGCTCACTCAGCCTAATAGAAGATGGTGAGTGGGGTGTGAAGGCAGGAATGAAAAGAAAGGGGTTGACAGAGAATACTTTGACATTTTACGTCAAAAGAAATCATCTATTCATTTATATTTAGACTGAATTATTACTTGAGGCACACAGCCAAAATGTCTGTCCTTACTTAGCCTGGTTGGAGTCCTTCTTTGCAGACTGGAGGGCCAAAATGAGGTCCTCCTTTTCCTTCTGCAGAGAATCCACTGATGATTGCAGACTGTGTATGTTTTTCTGTAGAGGGACAAAATGCCCAGAAGCTCAAAATTCATCTACATTACAAAAGACAGTCAGGCAATTTGAGAATATGGCTCGGAATTAAGTGCACCACACAGCTTGAAAACACCACCACAAAAGGCCAAGATTGAGGACTTGTGTTACGCTCAAAACTATTGAAAATATTTTCAACTCAACCCATCTCGTCAATTATTATCTTCACAGAACCCTGTTAAGTGTTGTCACAGTACAAACATTTGGATTTTAGTACCAGTGATTACATTGGTACCACAATACAGGTTCAGAGATAATATCGTAAGAGCTCAAGGTGGAACACTGCAGAATGTTAAGCACTGACTGGATGGCACAGCATGTTAAGTAACAAATGTTTGCCCTTTCCCACTAATTTCGGTAAGGTCATGAAAAAAAAAAAAATCCCAATTAAATTTTGACGATTTTGTGCAAGTCTAAAATAGATGTAGAATCCTATTACCTGGTGCTCTGATTGCATCGGTTCCAGCTGGCTGTCATTCTGGCACATTTTCTTGACAAAAGCTTCCTTCAAAGCCAACACTTTGTTGAGCTCAATCAGTTCCTTGGACATCTGGGCCTGGCGCAGTGCATGATGGGTTGTAAAGCCCTCTGCTGCATCCTTATCAACAATGGCAGTGACATCCTGTTTAGTGTGATGGAGGAGGGGAAACACTTTAAATTACACTTACAAATAAATAAAATCAGAGCTTAGAAGAAAAATACAGGAGAGGTTTTTCTTTTCTTCTCTTCAATCAGTTCAATTTGAGTGCATAGAGAAGAAGAGACACAATGATTCAAACAGTAAAAGCATCCTATGGAGAACTGTATAAAATGCACATTTAGTGTATAAGGTCAAACAACTGAAAGCAAGGCATGGCAGAATCTTGTCTAGTATCTTTAGTATTTGCCTAAGTGCCCTTGATATATTGTTGATGACTGTTGTCATCTAATGTAAACATGAAAAATATAAATAAAAGTGTCAACATACTGATGGGGAGCCATCTGTTGAATTTCTACTGCCATTCCCTGATCCGTCAGGTGCATCTTCTCCTGAGGCCATCGCATCAATGGAGGCCGCGATGCCTGCGCTCTCATTCTGAGAAAGCAGACAGAGTAAACCAGTGAATGAACAGAAAGGATATTCCCATTCAAATCAACAGCTGGTACATTTAAAACTGCTGCCATAAAAGTCGTAGCTGAAATGAACAGTGGTTTGTTGCATAAGACTGAAGTACTGTCTGGTACTGTGAGGTAGTGTGGAGTACAAAGGGACCACTTCATTGAACACTGCTGTGGCAGTTGTGCTGAACATGCCATGCCAACTTTGAGTCCCTGTACCCTCTACACATGAAACAAAAACAATTCTAAAATACAAGGCAATTATGCAAATCAAGAAAATAATAACAATACATTTTATTTATATAGCACTTCAAAACAAAGCTACAAAGCACTTTACAGAATCACTAAGAGAGGCCAAAGGACAGCAGAAATGACATGAGATGAAAATGAACACAAGAATAGGAAGTACACATTATGTGAGCCCATCAGGTGTCCATACCTGGAGCTCCAAGATGATGTCCTGCAGGCTCCTCATCACCTCAACTTTACCCTTCAACTCCTGGTCCTCCAGTGTCTCCAACACTTTCTCAAGATCCACTTTACATCTGAAATAAAGAGAAGGATGGGTCTCAATATAATTCGTACGGTGACAATCAGCATGTTGTTGCAGTTGTTCGAGTTTGCTTTGTAGTTTATTGTTTGACAGCATCTCCCTCAATTAACCGAGAATAATATCTCTATATCACTGGTTCTGAGAACAGCTGATTAGTACATAAATAATATAAATTAATGAGTTATTGCCATAAAGATATAGATAAAACGATAGGCAAACCTGGGAACCAGCTGAAGTTAACTTTAGTGATCAATTGCAGTTCCAGTGTTTTGCCACTTTTTCCTCAATGCTTTTCACTAAAAATGTAGCTGTTTGGTATTGAAGTCTGTTTTACTCTTAAAGCTTGAATAGATCTATACAGCACAACATCAAATTGCTGAATTCATGACCAAAATTGACTTCAGCAACACAATATCAAACATTTTAACAAGCCTTCAATAGGAATAGCTTAAGTGTTTTGGCTCTCCTGTAAGCTTTGTCAAAACCTTCAGCAACCCTCCTGGCTTCACGGGTTTATAAACTTACGCTGCATGTTGTCGCAGTTGTTCGAGTTTGCTTTGCAGTTTCTCATTTGTTTGTTCTGTCTGTAAAAAAATATAAATAAACAGAATGGGTGATTAGCATTATGGATAAAACCAAAACAGCAAAATTTCAAATGGACATTAATTTTCTTCAACAAGAATATTTTTTACTTTTAAATTTTTTTTTAACGTTTGTATAAAAGGACTTCAGAAAGTATTCAAGCCCCTTGGCAGCCTCCGCTTCAACCCACATTTTGTGCAACTTGAAATCAAAAAGGACTGAGATTTCTATGTAAATGTACACAAATGAATCCATAATGACAAAACACTGCAAGTCCAGCTCACCATAATGATCTTCTCAAACATTAGTGCGGTCTGTCCAGCTGCCTCACTCAGCTCCCTGCTCAGCTTACTGTTCTCATCCTGCAGGGCGCGGTTCCTCTCCAAGAGCTTCGTCACGTTCTCAGTCGACTCCGGCCTGTAGTGGAGGGACTCAGTAAAGGTTATGGCCTTTTGTTAGGGGGCACCGAGTACCCTGGATGCATTTATCTTACACGTTAGTAGGACATTAGACCAGCGGGGAGTCTGGCTTTTTGACACCTTACCCAGCAAGTACTGGCACCACTCCTCCACGGGCGTGCAGCAGCATCACCTGCAGCTCCTGCACCTGTGGGCCCACAGGGAGAAGCAGCTCAATAATACATGACACTCAAAAACTGATACGAGTCCATGACATTTGTTTTCACTTTGTTGTAATACAGCAAGCCCAGCACCACAAAACAAGAGAATTGACAATCATTTAATTTGATTATGTGGTTTAATTACTATACCTGCTGTTTTAAGCGCATTGTTTCTGCAGCTCTGGGGTCGACGTTGACTATAGGTTTGTTTTTTATCTTGCGAGCTCTATCAGCGTACCGCAGTGTGTTGATCGTCTCCTCAATGTTTGAGTCTGCAGGGCTGATGCACGCAATCATCAACGTGTGGCTATTGCCTCCCAAAGAATCTGACAATAAAGCAAGAAAAATGGTGGACAATGAAATGACAAAAAGTGCTTGTGTATTTCTTTGTGTATTCCTGTTGATGCAAGGAGTGTGCGCTTACAAAATATGTAGAAAAGACTGCCAGGAAAATAATGGTCAGTTAGCGTTTCTATTTAGTATGAGGCATGGTTTAAAAAGCAGAATAGCCATCAAGATGTGATCTGTATGGAAAAGTCAGCATCGAGTTGCTGGACTGTCTGGAATTGTTTTTTCTCAGTTTGCATTTCTGATCAGCAGATCAGGTATGTATCAGGAATAAAAGACAATGAATGAATAGTTAACATTTTCAGTGCAAACCAAGATAAGAAATGGATAAATGGATAGTGTTGGTTGGTGATAAATATCAAGTATGGTGTTAGTGGCTGGACAATGATTGTCCACTAGGCCACATGTCTCCATATCTCAAGATTATTCTTCACAACAACAAATACCACAATATGTAAAATGGCAGTGAGGTGTACAACTATGTAAAGTGTGTAGTCCAATGTGTATCAGGACTGAGCAACAATATCTTCCCACATTTTTCACAACTTTTTGTCCAAGTACTTTTCAAGACCTGGAAATGATTAGTTATATAAAGTGTGTACAACTATATAAAGTGTGTAGCCCAATGTGCATCAGGACTGAGCAACAATATTTTCCCACATTTTTCACAACTTTTTGTCCAAGTACCAATCTTTTCAAGACCTGGAAATGATCAGTCGTTTTCCGTACTTTTCCAGACTTGCGAAGGAACCCTGCTCAAACATTATGACAGTAAAACGTTTTGTTTTCTCTCAGACTAGGTTTGTGATATAAAGACAGTACATTGGCTTACAGTGAACTTGTCACACCAGTACTTGAAAGACAATACAGTACCGAGTCTTTCCTTTACCGTTAGCCAAGTAAGCTAGGGGGCATGCTCAAACTTGCAGGTAGAAATGAGTAAGTTACACAAGGCACTGCACCTTGTCTGAGGACTTACTGTATTTAACAAACACATAGTCCAACAAGCTCATTGTAAATAAAGTGATAACAGGCCAGCAAAATTGTGAAGAGATGTGACTGACATTGTTACTCAACACTTGCTGTAACCAATGGCTGGTGCTAGTTGTTGCAATGTTGCATCTTTGCTGCTTTGAAGCTCTGCATGCTTTGATGTACTGTATGTTAAAACAAATAATTATGCCACTTTTGTGGTAAAAAAAAGGAAACCAATAAATGTGAAGTTATACACAGATCCTGTTCAGCACATACCACCATTACACACAAAGTGACTGGACTGGCAAAGAATCAATTGGATGTAATGCAACAGATGCAGGAGAGACAAGCAAGACTTCCCATCAGACGACCAGAGCCGGGAGAAGCAGCACGCATGAAAACCACAACTGTTAAACATGTAACCACCCGGGAGCGGCTCAGTATCTACATATACAGTCGGCATTGTGGAACACACTGTCCGGAAATATCCATATTACTATAAATTTTAGTTCTCTTGAGAGATTTAGCTCACTTGAGGATTCCTTCTTTAGCCTTGTAACGAAAGTTTAACAACAGCTCCATATTTTGACATACGGTTTTCAAACATGAGTTGCTGTTAGGTATGACTCTCCTGGCATTTATTTGAGGCTTACCTTGCAGCAGGCGTGTAAGCTTGGAGTCTCTGTAAGGAACAAAGGTGCTTTTCTTGCTTTCGTCCCCCAAGGCACTGATCACATTACCCAAAGACAGAAGGCCTCGGTTGATGCTGATGCCTGAAGACAAAAATGAATGGCATCAGAACAGAAATGCTATTATTAATGGAGCTATTACACTATTACAACACAAACACATGGCTTACAGAAATTGCAAACTACAGAATTATGGGCTAAATAAGAAATTGTCTTTTCAGGGGTCAAGGGTTGACATCAAATTTAAGTGTGACAACTTGAATACTTGTCTAGCAGACCAGAGAAGTGACATTTCAAGCACGTCACTGTTGTTCGAAATGTCACTTCTCTGGTGTATTAAAAGAATTGAAGGGAGACCGAAACAAACGTTAAAATGGAGAAGCAGGCAGCTCCGGTTGGAAAGAAATAGAGAAACGTCACATAGACCATCTTTGGAAAAACGTAGCGACAAGCCAAGTTGGAAAAGAGTGGATTGGCCCAGAGACAGAGAGGAAAATCCTTTTCTAGAGTCTGAAGTAAGGGTGCCAGTTTGAATCCCTGGGCCACCTGGGAAATTAATGAGTAATGCTTTCCTCTCCCTCAACATCTTCTATCAAGGTAGTTAAACCACAGTTGCTCCAACAGCCAACAGTAGACTGTGACAGGTACAGTAATCGCCATTAAAGTACCACACAGAGCCACAAAACATACCACAAAGAACCAGATTTTATTTCATTATAGAATACTGCATATCACCTTATTCGACTCTCCACTATTGGGTGTGATACATGTGGGTCTGAATTATCCTCTCAAATGGAGACACAGCTGTAATGTTCCATATTATACACTTGCTGCTACTTACATTTTGCTGTACTTTGTGGTATGTTGTGTTGTTCATTTTGTGGTGCGTAGCTGGGGTGAACATGTGTAACTGTGTGTGACTATGTGAAACAGGGTGGTTCTGGAAAAGACCATGCGTATTCAGTCTACTTTCCCTGGTGTACTAAAGGTTAAAAAAATAAATAAATGTGGAGAGAATACGGAGATGTTCTAAAATAAAAACACATCATGTTTGGCTTACCCTCCTTCAAACGATCTCCCTCTGCTTTGGTTTTCTTTTGCCTCTCAGAACCGGCCAGATCCACAAGGTGTAATTTTGACACAACCGAGTCACTTCTGCAACGCAAGATAGAGCAAACATTCAACTTGTAGAAAATTATGAAAAACTAATGTGTGACACAACATCACAAGGCGTTACAGGAATTTCATTTTTGTACAAGACCGCAACAAAGAGGTCCAAAAAAATCCATGCAGGTCAGTTTTATTCAAAATCTAACACCATCCATTTCATGTGCGAGTTGTGCTCAAGTTTTAATATTTTTTCCCCTGACTTACTGAATAAGAAGTAATTTCTTTACATCCTTTACATAACAAATATCCTATCTCTGATTCTAATTCAGATTCATTTATTGCGTTTCACCTCAGAAAACCCCAAACCCTTTCTCCGTACTTCACTATCCATTAGGGATGGGCATAGATAGCTTTTTGAAGCTGATTCCAATATTTTCCAATCTGATAATATGACTATGGCCTAAAGCATTTCAGAGAGAAAATGCCAGCAAAAAAATGATTACAGAATGCAATATTCCATGACATTTAACATTTCTGGAACAAGGCAATAGCCTAGACAAATGGATACAAAAAATACATTTAAAGTATTTAATATAATTTATATTTAATGTATCTATAGGTTTTTGCCAAGTCTATTTAGGTAGGTTACAGGCCCAGATTTACGTGACATTGTGCTCCGACTTTGATTGGATAACACATGTTTCTCAGAGTGCAGTATACAAGCCTATATTTTCCTATAATTTCCACTGTGCAAATTATTACAATTACCCCTCATCCCTTCTTCCGTTTATTTCATCAGTTGTCTAATAGCTGAGCTATTAATCAGCAACAGTGGTATGCTCTTCAAGCACATGCAGCCATTTTCCTTCACATTTTCCATTATCCTTACTTCCAAAGTCTCCACAATTATAATGGTAATCCAATGCATTCCTGAATATTTCTGGTGTTTTTACCCATCACACAGCCAGCATGCATTCTGGAGCACAGCCAGCATGCCTTCTGTGTCAAAGCTATTAATTTCTCTCACATCGCTATGCACAAGCACAATATGAATGAACACACCATACACTTTTGTCCAGACAGAGGGGACTAATATTATCAGAAATAAAGGAAGAAATCAGGGAGAGAATATGAGCCAACTGACTTGTCTGTCCCCCTGCGCTGCTCCAGTGTAATGGTAAAAATGGCATGCGAGCGTGATGAAGCGGCATTCATCGCTGTGGAGCCCACGGTGCGAGCCGAGTTTCCAAGCTCCAGACAGCCCACCATCTCCTGGGCAGACAACACCTCCTTCTCAGTCAGGCCCACAATCTACAAGAGAGGAAGATATATTCAATAAAACTAAAAAGCTGACTGATTGAAGTATACCACACACCATTTAAAAAGGTGTGTGATTAGAGATGGATGCAATTCACTGGGATGAACAAATATTCAGGGTTACATTTCTATTCATTATATGTCCTCAAACAATGTGACAATGTTTTTTTTTCTCCTGAAACATGTCAGTAACTCACCTTGATGCCCTCTTTAGGGTCTTCCCGAATACTGAGGGAAGGTTTATCTTTAGATGCACACAGTAAGTCCAGTATATCTTCATTATAGATCTACAATTAAAGGGAAAGCAAATTACTTTAATCTTGCAATGACAAGCAATTTGTTGAATGTTAGGACCTGAGCCACAGTAAATTTGTAAATTACATACAGGCAATGATCTAAAAAAGGAAACAAAATATTTCCACAGACCTCCAGGTAAGATACTGCCAGAGAGAATTCACAATCTGCCTTCTTCTCCCTTTCCTGAAAGATCCTTCTGATAACTCTTGGAATAACTCCAACTGAAGGCTCATTCTCCTGAGCAGATGTGTAAGTTCCTCCCATGGAGAAAGTCTTCCCTGATCCAGTCTGTCCATATGCAAGCACAGTGGCATGGTAACCTAGAAGGAAATCGCACACTGTTAGGCGGCATTAACTTAAGTGCAAATGAATAACACTAGGCTATACTTTGTGCTGGCAAATCAACTGACCAACAACATATGACGGTCTGATAACCAATGATAAATAAAACTATATTTGCCAATAACATGATATGGCGACAACAATCAATAAAAAAAACTGTTACTGCACTTGGCAGCAGGGTAGACTGGAGGTAAGAGAGATCATCCTTCAGCTGAATTACCTGGATTCAAGACCCCCTGTTGACAAGCACCTGCCCTGCTGAAGTGCCTTCAAGCAAGACACTGAATCCTACCAGCTCCAGGGGCGCAGCTCTGTAGCTGACCTCTGACCCCCGTGGAGGGAGTGCAAGCAACAGGGATGAATAAAGTATCACATTAAAGAGATATGGCTACCTTTGAAAAGCCCACACAACAAGGGTGACACAGCCGTACTGAAGACTTCTTCTTGCTCAGCAGTGGGATCAAAAACATAATCATAGGTGAACGCCTTCTCTGTGCCAACAACCACCTGAAAACAGATGAGACTTTACCTGTTAGACACACACTAGCACGATATGTCAGCAAACACATTGTATCAACTAATAAATGGCTAAAATAATGGTATCTGTGTCAGGAGTTTTAACCAGTAAAATAATCTGATACATGTCATTTCAGCCTGGCTATATTGCACACTCTACTAAATTAGCCAATGCCCTTTTCAAGACTGTTTTGTTGATACACTGTTCATGCCACAGGAGAGTCTATGTCAGCTGTGTATGTAAACAGCCATCTGTAGCACCTTCAACAAAAAGAGAACCAAGAGAAAATGAACTCTTCAGATTCACATAGTCCTCTATTGAAACTGAGTTCTTTTTATGGTTTACTTCAGTCCTGATGTCATCCTAGTCTGTTCTGTTCACACTTACATATTCCTTTACAAGTAAGCCACATCGTGACATATAGCCTTTGGCTATCAATTTCTGTTGTGATGTGAAAACAGTAGTAATAAGCATAATGAGGCTGATGAGACCATTATTGAACTTTATCAGCAAAAGAAGTGAAAGAAAGAAAGAAATTTTTTTGGTGTCTAGTTTCTGGCACTGCTGTTGGATGCTGACCTGTGGCTCCCCAGGCACAAATGTGAGACAGCACTGACATCCCTCGCTGATTTCTTTGTGTACCAATGGACGGCATCGCAAGGCGACCCGCACTGGGATCACCTTATCATCCTCGTTTGTCATGGTGCAAGATGCCAATGAATACCTAAGAAAAACAAGAGAGGGGCTATCAAAACGAGACTAAGTAATAACAAGGCAATATGGTTAGCTAACATACCATGACACATTTAGAATGGACAGGCACAGACTCTGTTAATCCATTATTATCAATGACAGACAACATTAAATTTGATAGTGCCAGCATTGGCTGCAATAGCAGAGGGAGCTAGTTAGTCTAATGTTTTTTTTCCTCAAATGTTGACATGAGTAGTAAAAGATCGAGAAGACAGAGTAGTACTTTATGAATACGAGCGGAGGATTGAGATTTGTGCGAAAATGTGCAGCTAATGTGTGAAGATTCATAGTTAGGGTTTAATTTAGTGCAGACAATTAGTGTCTCAGTACAAACAATGCTTTGCAGATGCAACTGACTGATTTTTGACAGACTTTTCATTACATAGGCTATTTGTTTCTATATAGCCTAGCCAAGGAGGAAAGCATAATATCTGAGGCCGTTTTTGATCAGATGCTTTTTACCAAGCGGCACATTGTCAAGATTTCTACACATTTTGCACTGAGTGCATTGGGACAGATGATGTGTAAGTAAATACAAATGTACAACAGCAGTGTCTTGAAGGAAGCCTTCAGGCTATCAGATAGGCTATATTGCCAATTTCCTTATTTTTTCACATTTTTAAAATTCAACTATAATAGATAGATTTAATCCTATTGTTATATGTCATTGTCGCAAAGAATCTAATGGTTCAAAATTGGGCAGTGGGCCATAATTCACTGGCACACTGCCATCTTGGACAAAACCAGCTGAGCCAAGATTGAGATGTTGCCGCACTATTTCTAATTGACAAAGTGGACAACAGGCTCTTGACTCACATTGTACCCAAAATGCCACTGATGAGGCAAGAACATGCTGCAATAGAACTGCTGCAACATCATGAAAGTAGAGAGAAAAACTGGCTTACTAGACTGGGTTCAGGAGCGAATAACAGAACATCTATTCTACTGTCTTATGTATGTCAGTGACTGTAAAAGCTGGACACCTCAGGGGTTTGCACACAGAAAGCAATTCATTAGAAACATTAGAAACAGACTAATTTGTCTACAAGCTACAAAGGCTAATATTGTTTATCCAAAAAGAAACCAGTCATTTGCCCTGTTTTACTAATCAACTAGATTTTTATAAACAGAACAATACTTCCAACTGATGATGACTGGTAATGCATCTTGTCTACCATGTTGTTGGTGGCTGGTGTTAATTGGCAAACGTCTTAACAGTTATTGAAAGCTTAATGTGAAACAGTAACGGGCACTGTACTGTATGTTTCTTTTCCCCACCACCATAGGATCCAATAATAGCATATTTTTTAACTGTAACAGGCAAGATGGCTACTCTATGGTTCCAGGATTCATACTGGAAAAGGGGCGCCTCATGACAGTTATTCTCCACCTTAATTGATAATATAAAAAAGCCCTGTGGCTGTCCCGTAAATCAATTATCGACAACTATGTCTTGTTACAATGCCACAAACTAAACACGTTGGCATTAACATTAGCTTAACGTGGGAAACAAAAAGTCTTCACAGTGTGATTTCAATGACGGCGCAACTGACAAACAGGCTATTTTTTCGTTAGCAATCGTTAAAGTCAGATTACGTTTACTCGCATAAATAAACGTCATCAACCGAAAGCAATAACGGTGGCGTTAGTTCACTTGCCAGTTTGCAATCACACTTATTGGTCAGGGTAACCAAGCTAATGTTAGCATTAACGCAGCTGCCCTTTTGATACTTACAAGTCGTTACTTCTTTTCCTCCAGTGTCAACGTATAATATCACGAAATCCACTCTATGCAATGGTTCTGGTTAACAGTCAATAGCACCACTAGCGAACAACCTCAATAAAACGTTTACTTTTTAAATGTTAACTCAGCTAACTTAGTCTATTATTATGCATCGTCCATGTACTACACCCTTATCCTCGGGATGAATGCTGTTATTGCCCGCCACTTTCAAACACCCAGCTCCTCCTCCTCTTCTTCTTCTTCTTTAGTTTTGACGCTGTTGACATCCAACTGAAAGGTGTATTACCGCCACCTACTGGACTGGAGCGGTAGAGACTGGTTTCCGCTCCTCTTTCTTCTTCTTCTTGTAATTTTATGGCAGACTCAATGCGCCTCGGATGTGTTGCTGACCTCCACAGGATAGTATGCAAATTTCAATGAATCAATTACAAGAAAAAACAAACTACTGTTAAGTCCACTTCCTCTTGTAACTTTGACAAACTTGACATCTCCCAGTTTCCTATTTACCCACTGCACCACTTCATATGGATATGAAATGATATTGCAAAAAATCCCTCCCACAAGCTTCAAACCCAGAGCAAATGACTCTTTTTTTCAGACCTTTGTTCACAATCCTCATCAACAGTGGTATTTTCAAAACCTCCTACCTCCATTCCTCCTTCTATCACCCTTCCATTAGCTTCCCTCTTGTACAGTATGCTCTCAAGTTGCTCACAAAAGAAGAGAGATAGTTGTCTCACAAAATACTTGTTATTTTTGAGCAATTATTTAAATCAGGATTTAATTTATACAATTTATATAAATAATTTAATTTGATTCACAAATGTGACCATATCAAAACAGCAGCGCTATACATATACCTGGTACCTCACAAATTCTAAGACTTCCAGGTTTAAATACTCAAAGGACTCCAACCCCCTACCCTCCAAACTGCCATTTGACCTGCATGTGAATGAACTGTCTGACCCAATCATTCAGTAAGTGAATGAGTAAGCATTTCACTTTGCTGAATCAGATCAAAACAAATTTCATTGCAGCAACCCAGACCTACTGAAATGCTGGCACTGATGAATCAAGTGACACTTGCATGAGCGATCTTGCAATATTTTGCATGGCTGCTGGACTTGAAGCATTGTGACTCCAGGCCATTTTATGGTGGAAAAAAAACAATCTCTTTGTTGTGTTTTTGTCGTTTACTGACTCTGTGTCTCTATTGTTTGCAGGGTAGACAAAGCTTACCAAATTCACCATAATGATTTGAGACCTGACTTTGCCTAGTTGAAACACAAATTTCACAGCTTTATGACTAAGCAAAGGACAGAAATGAGTCAGTGTTGTTACCAGACAGGGTTTTATCCCAAGTATTTGAGGTACTGATTGAGACTGAATGAGCGCGCTCCACTTGGGTCATGAGGGAGTCAGGATTATGGGCTTTCTTGCTTATGCTCTTATCCAGAGCGACTTACAATGAGTGCAACAAAAGAATAAGCTGCAATGCCTAGATCACCAACATGACAAGCAACCAAAAGTACAGAGTAAGGGGGAGTATGAGTGGAGTGTGAGCGTCAGAGTCATAGTGTCCCGGTAATATTCTTGTGACCCAAGAATGACCATGTAAGAAAGAAAAGAAATAAGACAAATAAGAGCTCAGGAGAGAGGTAGAAGGGATTTTCTATTTACTTCAAGATAAGAGCAAGTAGAAGAGGAAGATATGGGAGAGGGAACACAGGAGGATGACATGACATCCTCTTGATGAGTTTTTCAGCCTACAATGGAAGAATGGGAGTGACTCCTCTGTTAGATGGAGTAGGAAGGTCATTACACCACCGGGGAGCCAGGAGGGAGAACAGCCGAGTCCAGATAAAGTGATGACTGGGCTTCTGCCGGGAAAGGAGAGCTGAGCAGCCAGGGCTGGCATGGGATTTGTGTGATATACTGTACATGAACTCTATTCTGATAATAGAATTTGAATATTTTCAGATATTCATCCACAAGACAATTTCCAAACTGCTATGCACAATTTTTAAGCAAAAATGTTTCTCCTTCACCGAAGATTTTTCCTGCCAATGCATCCTACACAGAGGGTTTTCTGAAAGGAGGACCATATAAGTGCTCTGGCACCCTTAGCCCACCCCTCCCCTGATGTATGTTGTTGTGACCCCACACACAATCAATGACAGTCACATTTTCATATTTTAAAGCCGATATACAACAGAAACGTCTTGTGAAGCGGTTATATATCAAGATGCAAAACACTGTGATAATAATACTGCTTTGTCATTTGCTTCTTTAGCTTGAGAACACTTGAAAACGAGGCTTGTTAGCCTTCGTAGCTGAAATGACGCTGGTCGCTTGCTCGTAGCAACACCAGAAAGTGAGTTTTGAAAGCCAGAACTCTCAGCACCTGGTGAAGTAATCTTTAGCCCTTTTCACATTACACATTCTACCCCCAGGGCTAACCTTAGCTATACGCTCAGAATAGACACCGGGTTATATTGGCCCCTATTCACACTAGCATATTGCAGCACCGTGTTTCTGGGGGTACCCCCAAAAATTGGGGTAACCCTGCTCTTGACCAGGGCCAGCTCGCCCAGGGCTAAAGTTGGGGTTTAACCTCTCTGGAATGTTTAAGAATTTTGCTAGTGTGAAGCCTTCTTAGGCCCCGGCTGAAAAGCCCTTTTGACTGATCAGCAATCCTATCAACCTCCTGCAGATATATTATGGCCATGCTGTGCTACAGGGAATTAAAAATCTTACTTACTTCCCTGTTAAACCACACATAAATTCCACATAAATGCCACACTGCAACAAATGACTCATCTGCCTATAGGCCTGTACGTTGCTGACCCCATATACAAACATCTGACAGAACATGATTACTGTGTATCACCTGCATTTTCCCTAAAATGGGTGGTGGTGTTTTTGTCATTATGTCTTTTATGACTTTTTGAAGTGCCTGTAAAGTTTTAATGAACTGATAGATTTTTCACTTGATCTCTATCAGTATGTCTTGCTCTCTTTCCTCAGTCAGTTTTGAGCTCTCCGAGAGGCGAGTCAGTTCTCCCGCTGGGGAAATTCCACCACAGGGCTTAATAACAACATGCCAGATTGTCACTGCTCCCCAGAATAGAACAGTGAATGAATGGAACAAATCAGACAATTTTATCCACAGATATTCAATGAAGGATTACAGCGCATGTCAGTTTTTCTTGAATAAGGAATAATGACTATGGCTGAACTAAGCTTCACATGGGTTTTATAATAGCAGCAATAAATGCTCTCAGCTCAGCCTGTTCACTTTACTCAAAGCCACCTTGAGGCTGAAGAGCAGTGCACACCCCTATACTGTAATGGAACTGGAATGGGAGGAAACTCAGCTTGCCTTCCCCTTTCCTGTTGTAGCTTCAAAAGATAATCTGGATGTGGTGGATTGCATTGCAATGACATCACCCACGCCTAAAATCCAAGGGTTGCATGAATGGGGGTTTTGACAAGAATACACCCTGCTCAGCTGCACTAAGCCTTGTGTATGCCAGTTTCATGCTCCACTAAATGGACTAAATGTTTTACAATGGAGTTTCCCCTTTAACCATGAAGAATTTAACTGATGAAAAGCATTGCTATTTAAATAAAGTAACTAAGATGATAATAAGGTTTGTGAAGTATGATTGCAAGTTAATTAACGTGAACTGGAGTACTTTTGTTACCATGGTATTTGGTGATACTGATCAAGTTTAATTCAACCATTGCTCAAATTCCTCATCAATCAACTGATTAGTCCTAATGTAGACACCATAACTTACAACCATAACTGCAGACATCTTCAAACTTTACTCTATGGACTCACATGTTTTGCAGTAAGATGAAGTGCAAACCTCTGCCAGTTTCTGCTAAACGTGATCATGAAGTCAGCAAATAGAATAGTATGCAAATATTAAAAAAAAAAAAAACCATATTAGCCCACATACTACAATGACATTCATACATTTTCCATTTTAAATCATTTCAAAATGACACGCATGGATTGGGAAACCCATAAGGAGATATGCCTTCCTCCAGATATCCCATCAATGTAGGAGCCTGAACACCAAATGGACGATGGCCTACCAAAGCCTATAGAGGGGAAAAATGCAGTAAGACATACAAGAATGTTGTCAACCCCAGACCTCTGTCCTTATACTGCTACTGCTTAGAATAAAATATATTCTGTATAGTATAACTGCATTATTATCATTATTCATAATGGTGATGGAGGTTATCATCTGGGCATCAAAATGGGTTGTGGGTAAGGAAAAGCTGTGAGGATTTGCTTTCTGCCTATCATTTATTTACAGGAATGGTTGTTTCTCCTGACTAATTTCCCAACAGAGCTCAACACAGAAAGTTTGGTAGGGAGAAACAACTGTCAAAGTCATCCATGCATATCTTAAACCTTAATAACAGGAGCGTGATGTTTTGAGGCTGATTAGATGACTCAAACCTTTGTTAAGCTGTAGTTATTTAGCCCAGCATGTGCTGCATACTGCTGCAGGGTATAGAGGCCTATGTTACCAGACAAATACAGGGTCTATGTACAGCTCAGGCTGATGAAGACAGCAAAAATAATTTGCTTGTACATTAGAAAATGGCTTGGAGCCCCTGATGGTCTTAGTCATGTAGCACTTTGTGGGAGGGGGGTCCAGGAGTTACTGCTTTCTCACCTATAAGATAAATTCAAATATGTCTGGAAGTGACATTATATGAGGGTAAAAACACAATGGTGATAAATGTATTGTCTATTCTAGAAACTGGAAATTGAATGGATTTACCTCAAAAGAAGTAGTTCAATAAGCACAGACACTTTTTTTGGCATTGGGATATTGCAGATAATTACATCAGTTTCACTGGCTCTGGCCCTGTGATTATGAGAATCACCACTGCATGTAAAGTAAGGAAAGTAATTCATTAAGGGTGGCACTGAAGATGATAATGTGAGCTACTCTCATCTTTATCATGGCCACTCGTTCTCCAGAGTGAGCCATCCCAGATCTTTCAAAATGCTGAGTGACAGAGAGAGTGTGAGGTATCTGCTTGTGTACAACTCTGATCAATTTACACTGAGGAATTCAAAGTCTGGAGATAGTATGGAACTGTCTAATCAAAGTTTTGCTTGTGAAGTATGGAGCACATGGTTTGCTAAATCACTACAAGTTAATGATGGTCGAAGTTATCAAATCAGTTTTGAACCGTGTCGCTACTTCTATCAACCCTAAAGATAAGCAAAGATTTTCTCCTGACTAATTTGCCACGTGTTCAAGTGAAAAACAACTGCCTAAGTCATTCATGCCTTAAATCAACATACATGAGCAAGACTGACTTGATGACTCAAACCTTTGTAGTTATTTAGCTTTACATGTACTGCTTCAGACTAAGTTAGACACAAACGTAGCTGAAAACTTGTAGAAATCGTAGAAATGCATAAAGGGAGTGGGAAAAAACAAACTCTTAAAGGAACTTCACAGACTATAATCTCAAATTGAGGTACAGACACAGACTCCCACCCCACCCACCCAAGCAATATTTCACTCTGGCAGGCATATCATATTTGAACACGCTCAGCATCATGAGTCATGGTCATCAGCTGATCTCAAGATGTCTATTCATCGCTGGCATTTAGGCTATACTACTCTGCTGATAAACTAATTCATGACTGATAGTCCATGTAACAACAGGGACATTTGTGCCAAATCTAATGTTAGGCCAATAAGAAATGTAAACCACTGACACCTTTAACTTAACCCACAGAGATGAATGCTGCAGGGAAGAATCACCTCACTGAAATAAGAAGACATTATTGAGCAAATACATTTACTTTTAGACAACTTAAGTGGGCAACATAAATGACATTGAGTAGGCCATCCTTCAATGAATTCACTGTCAGTAAGTGGAATATTGAACTCAGTAGTCCCAGAGAACAGCTATTCAAGGGTAATTATGCTTTTACTTAAAAGGATCTGAGTACTTTTTTCACGCACGCACGCGCGTATCAACGTCATGCGCACGCATACTTTCTGAGTATCCTAGATTTCTTCTGAATTACAAATTTGACAGCCCTCGAAACTACGTATTATGTGTAGAAATTGGGCGCAAGGTATTTTCTGAATCCACTTTCGGCGTGGAGACGACAACGATGCCTGTGCCTACAGAATGATCACAGGGCTTTTACCCGAACAGCACTGAATGGTAGCAGCTGAGAGACGGGTGCGGAGCGAGGGTTGCCAAACCCGGAGGATTTCACACGGATCATGGACTAGAAAGCTCTTCTATATGAATCCCCATAAACGGATGACAACCTCCAAACAAACCTACTGCAAACTTTCAGCTCTACATTTGACGCGGGGGTGTTATTGATATTTTTAAACCAGGTCCAAGAACAGACATTATGCAGGTGCAAACTGAAGCGGTTGTAGGCTAATGTTGGCTACTGAAATGACTTGGTCGACGCTGACGCGTTCATTGTGCCATGCCAAACCTGCATTGTCAGATGCCATTTTACTCTGCGTTATCCCAGCGTCTGGAATTCCAATGTACTGGGCCTGTCGTGTAATTAGAAGTTCCTAAGAAAGTAGTAAACAAACTGGTGTAATGATAAGCTACATTGCCCGAGGCATTGTGCACATTTTGTGCTGAAGCTTATGGGTCCTGCGTACTCAAGCTCCCGGCTTCCACTCGGAGAGGCGTGCTGCGGGGGTACAGTGCCCTGTCTGTCGGCTTCACATCTGGATTGCCTGGCTACAGTCATCTGCGGCCTGGTCGGACTGTGCGGTCCCTGAACTTGTATGTTTAAGAGGAACTGGTTGAGATCGCTTCGGAGGGTGTCGTGTTAGGGAGAAGGGGTGAATATTGGGCCAGGACTTATCTGTGATCCATTAAAACACCGTGATCCAAAGCTGGACTGGCTGACTGACTACTAAAGGAAAAAAACGCTTATCAGCTATGGATTTTGCGTAACTAAGTCACGCATTTTTAAAGGCAACGCTAGGGTGACATTGCAGTCTCCCCCCACATCGGTTATTTCGTCGTCCGACAAAAAAAGTGAAAGTGGAGTATTGTCCGTCATACGTATCAACGCAGTGGGATTTTTACGTCTGGTCGGCGTTCCCCCCCACCCTTCCCGCGGTGACGGTTATGGGTCGGAAGCGGTGTGTCGGTGCAGATTGTTCCAAGATGGCGGCCGGGTGCTGCGGGGTGAAGAAGCAGAAACTGTCGGGATCCCCCGGGTCGGGGGGTCCTGGCGGGGTGGGGGCGGGAAGCGGGGTGGCAGGAACCGGACATTGTGGATCGGACTTGGGGATTGGTTCCTCCACGACCGTTGCAGCAGGGAACGTGAGCAGAGCCAACGGCCTGGGGGGACCTGGGGGTAACGTTAGCAGCAGTAGTAGTAGTAGCAGCAGCAGCACAAACGCGTTGTCCCCAACCCCGGCCGGTTACAATTCATCTGGCCTCTCCCCGAATCTTAGCCCGGGACCTGGTTCGGGAAGTGGAGGCAGGAAAATGGTTGTCTCGGCGGAGATGTGCTGCTTCTGTTTCGACGTGCTTTATTGCCATCTGTATGGATACCAACCTCCGAGAACACCCAGGTTTACAAACGATCCCTAGTGAGTTTTTGTCTTTTGTTGTTGCTACATGTCAGAGCTGGCCGGTGTGTTCCCAACAAATGTCTCGTGGCACACTGATCAGTTTGCCTTAAGCTTTTGCTCCAGTGTAAGGAACACAAACTCAAATGAAATGACATTTAACTTTATTTCAATTTAATTTGAAAAGCTCGTTATCACACTTGAATGCGTCCAAGTTGCAATTTGGGCCTTGTCGAAGAGATTGCCTGCACTGGCCTTCTTGTACACACAGCTAGTATGGTTTTATGTGATATCAAAGCTAGGTTAACTATCGGTGAATGGTGTGCCATTTGAATTTGGGATTTCGCCGAAGTATGCAGCGGAGAACCCACTATCTTTACTGTTGGCCAACTCGAGTAACATTGACTGGCTAAGCCTGTTTGCTACCAGCTAATATTAGCTAGCTGCTAGCTAACACTTTAATGGAAGATTGTGGACCAAGGTAGATTAAGTACTCGCTAAAACCAAAACCACCTTATAACAGTAGTTGCCTTGCTGAATAACACAAACCAATCAAATATGTAATATGTAAAACACCGGGAGTTGGTCTACAATATTTACCTCCAGAGTGTTAAATGAACTCTGGATTGCCACCAAGTCAGGTTTAGCTTTGTTGGCTAACGTTAGTAGCTATATTAGCAGCCGATGATGAGCTTGCGGCTAACTAACGATAGTTCTATCAAAAAGTGTCTCTGAGAATCATGGAAACTATACAATTAAAGCGCCGTTTGTGTGCAGTTTTTTTTTTCGTTGGTAAAGTTAAGTATCTTGTCGAGCTGTGGGTAAACATTAACTGTGTTTAGCATCAACCAACAAAGAAAAGATGGTTGCTTGCTAACTGGTCAACAGTCGAAGGGCCAGACAGTCAATTTTTACTTACTGGGGTATTTGCAGTGGCAAAAAGCGTAATATTTTCGTAATTGTGGCAGGCGCCGTACGTGAGCTTTTTCAATGTCATTAACGATATCATGAATAAATGTATGCTTTGTGCCAATTAGACTGGCCGTGACTGCAGTACTGCGCCCTCCTTTGAAACACTTTCGCCCCACCTTATACAGGCATTGTATGTTATAGCATGTGACTGACCGCTGGAGTTTTACATACATTTTGAGGGTGTTAAAGGATTGCTTACATTTGCAATGTTTATAAACGCTGGAGTAAAAATACTCCTGTATTTTGACTTAAAATGGGTGAAAAAAGTTCTGAAAAACTATTGTCCAGGATTACACATGAATATACCTCAAAAGTACATGGTCTAAGAAATTGCTGGATTGTCTATACACATGCAGAGCAGTATTGTTTTACTTCTATAAGCCACAATATAATGTTAAAAAGTTCTCCGATAGGCTTACTCTGGACCATACAAACCACTTTTGATGAATGCCTCACAATAAAATACATGGTTATGGAATCAGGAATGTCTCATACATAAATAAGTGTATAAAACAAGTTACATATATGTTATGACTTGTGGATAAACAATGGTGATCAAAAATGTAATTTCCTATACGCAAACAAATACCACCCTACTTGCGTAATGGCAACTATCATCTGAATAAATGTGAAACAATTCCACATTGTGTGTATATATATATATATATATATATGTATATATATATATATTTCCAAGAATAATATATTTATACAATAAAAATTGCATTTCAAGTGCTTAATGTACATGTTATTAAAAAAAAAACAGCCTTTGCATTTATTTACAGACGTTGAATCTATATTTCCAAATCATCTGACACATGGATTTGGTTGCATTTGTTTTCCGATTTTTGTAGACAGTCTTCAAGCAGAGTTGGTCTTCTGAAATGCAAATGGTTTTATGTATTTTTTTAAGCTATATTCTCTGTATCCAATCAGATTTTGAGACAGATTTTGCAATTCGCACATCCGGCCAATAGAAATGCTGCTTTGGTCATGTTGACCTCTTGAGAGAAAGTCCAACATGGAGGAGTCTCTAATCATGGCAGTGACGAAGAAGAGATGCTGTGGGATAAGGCAGGACTAGATGATACATTTATGTACATAATTATTTGATGGTTGTTTTTAAGTTACCCGAGTGGCCCATCACGCATGACATAATATCCCCTTTGATGTGACTTGGCCATAAAGCACAAAATCTGTCTCAAAGTCAGATTGGCTAAAGCGAATATAATAAAACAAAACATTTGTTGATCTGAAGACCAAACTGCGGGAGAAATGTCTGAAAATAAATGCAGCCATATCCACACGTAACAGATGATTTGGAAATGCAGATTCAACTATCTGTAAATAAATGCAAAGAAACTCACGTTTGACATGCACATTTGTAAATGTTTTGTGCATTAATTTATATGAGAAATGCCTGATTCCATACGTGATTGCCTTTATGATTTTTGCACATACATACACACTAATGACATTGACAACTACATCTTTCTTTTGTGAGCCGCTAGAGTCCTCTGTACAAGATTTTCCCCAATGTCGCTCTAGATGACTAGCCTCGCAAGCCAGATGAGTCTCGCGAGTTGATCACACTGCGAGAAACTTCTGGTCTCCATCTCCCTGAGAGTGATTTCGATCGAGGGCGTTGCCGCCTTGCATTATTTAAATACTCAAACCAATCAGAGCAATGAGTCTCATGACGTCGACACAGTGCGCCGCTAGATTATCTGCTAAACCATGTTATGTAGCTTAGCACATGAGAGCAATATTTACCATTTGAATGTGACGTGAACTTAATCCACAGCGATCCCAATCAGATTTTCTTGATACAATGTAGATGTAAATGGCATGTTCCGCCATTTATCGTTGACCAACCAAGATTCCAGGCTACCGAAAAAATCTGGCAACTTCCATGGATGACATCCGAGTCATTCTTAACACCAAGCTGCATGGGAGTGATGCCCAGTTTTGCACATTCGTGGATCTGGTCCTCCATGAGTGCAACCAGCAGAGACACAACGATGAGTATTGGGTTCTCCCTCCGTGCCTTTTTATCTTCACCGCCAACAGAGCTAGTCGAATCCGGTAGGAAGAAGAGTGAAAACATCTTCTCCTCCTACAAAAAGGTATGCCTTCAGTATAGTTACTTGTTTTTCTTTAAATGCATTTACGCCCTTGAATTCTGAAATGGCAGAAGACATGGCTTCATCGACACAGCCAACGCTGCCATACTCCACTGCCGCCATTGATGTTTACAATTCAGCTGCGCCGTGTCTCGCTTGTGTCGCCCCCCTTGGATCAGCCTCCAAAACTGTGATTGGACCGTCCATTTTGTGTCCGGACCCGCTTTATTCCTAGCCTCCTATCAGGGAGGGAGGCCAGACGTGTCTCGCAATGTGATCAACTCACGAGACTCGTCTGGCTTGCGAGGCTACTAGATGACTCCACTAGGACTAAATTGCAATGTTTCCATATGGACACAATCAAGTGTAGAATCAGCATATTTTATATCACATTGGCAGTTGCAAAAGCTCTGTCAAACAAGCACTTATTTATGCCATTGAAATGTTGTAAATTTGTTGTATCATAAAAAGAAATCGTTGCATATGGTTATCCTCCCCACGTATCCTGTAGCATTATTCAGAATTTCATACTCTGAAGCAATCTACACTCTACAATCTAAATTACATAAATGAGAGCTACCAGAATCTTTTTTAAATTTAGCTGATGTTATCATCCATCTATCTATCCGTCCATCCATCCCACCAAGCAGACACATCTATTCATGCACTGCAATTACATTTAGCTCTAGGCTAATTTGATAAAACGGCAGCAGTAAAACGCTGGAACATTGAAGTGGTACTAGGCAAGATTTTTATTTAAAAAATACACCCGTCTTAGCCAAATCACTAAGTGGGGCTGCAACAGAGAATAGTGTCCCACCCCCCATAATTGAGACCCGGGAGATCTGCCTCAATTGCCCGAATTAATTTCAGGTGTTGGGTATGGTCACTGGTGGGAAATCTTCTTGGCACAGATGAAGTGACAAATCAACACTTAAGCATGAAATACAAAACAATAGCGAGCGACTGCTCCGCCCAGAGAAAGAGCTGAACTCGGCAACAATAGCCGAACTAGCTGCCAAAAAACCCTCTCCACCCATACCTGCCACCAAAAAGAAGAAATTTCAGACCCCCAAGTGCACAGTTTGCTGACGTCACGTTAGGGCAGCACAATTAATCGTGTAGCCTAATTGTATATTTCGATTATAATTTTCACAATGTCCGGTGGCTCAGTGGTTACCACTGTTGCCTCACTGCAAGAAGGTCCTGGGTTTCAAATTTCAGCCCTGAGCCTTTCTGTGTAGAGTTTGCATGCTCGCCCTGTATTTGCGTGGGTTTCCTCAGGGTGCTCCAGTTTCCTCCCACAATCCAAAAGACATGCAGGTCAGGTGAATCGAATACTCTAAATTGCCCATAGGTGTGAATTTTTCTCTTCTTTCTCTCTCTCCCCCTCACCTCAGCCGGGTGTCGCCACTTCCTGTATCCATCATTTCAAATTTAAAGCCCTCTGCATAGTTGTGTTATTGCGACTTCATGACATTCCATAAAATTCTAAAGCAGCGGCAGGCCGCCATTGCAAAATGTATGTAACGGAAACTCCGAAGGGTAAAAACGACATGGAACAAGCACTGTAGAACAGAACACATAAAAAACATAAGCAACAGAATCCCTAATATAACACGTAAAACACATTAACACATATACATTAACATGTAAAACACATTTTAATAAGATTTTATAGCCTTATGACAGTGAATGAATGAATGAATGAATGAATGAATGGCAATACGGAAACATTTCATTTCATTTAGAATGTCAGCTGTAGTTGAAAGTAGTCAAGGTGTTGGTTTAAAATGCAAAAAGTGCAGTAAGATAATTTTGTTCCTGATATTAAGACTAATAACCGTGACTAATCATTCTGATCACAATATCTGATAAAATAATCAGCCCTAACTGTGCAGTCCTGCATCACATTACATGAGTTCTTTGTAAAAATTAAAACGCTTATCCCTCGCTGCCACTTGGGACTGCCAAAGTGCACAGTTGCCTAGTGGAGCTGTAAAAAAACAAAAAAAAAAAACTGGGGAAAATAAATCATTTTCCGCAAGCACAAAGCATTTTCAAGGCTATAGATCAAATATGTCGGGCACATACTGCATATGCCATTGTGAAAGGTACTGCGTACAGAGCAGAATCTCCCTTAAAGCAACAAATATTCTTTATAATGTACACTAATTAATCATTGTGATTTTAATGAAATTACCTGAAAAATGTTACCAACAAAATGAATGACCATATTAAGACATATTCATCATTTCGGATAATGAATGACATAACAGGATAAGAGTTAAAAGGCGTTCACTAACATGAGCAATCGATAATTGGGCCACCTATAGAAAACCTTTCCATGACCATAAACTTCTATATTGTTTAAAATAGCTGAAAGATTTTAACAACAAGATTCAAGATATTCAAGATAGTCTAATGAAGTATTTCTGTGTTATATTGATTTCTAGGCTATGGTCTGTTTTTAAAATCTATTTTTCCACATCATCAATTACTGCATAAAGAAACACGTAAAGCCACAATATCGCACAGAAATTTAAGTGCCTCATATTCACATTTTCAGCAGTGCTTGATTTAATTTCAGTCGCTTATTGCATTGTATGGAACATTGTAATGGTAGAGCAGTAATTCACTTTCAAATGGGTTCCTCTGATGTGGATTTTGGATCTGATGTTGGCAGAATCAGCTGAAATTGATCTATGCGGAAACCTGGAATTCAAAGTTTTTTGAAAACCTACAGGCAGGTTTGCAGAACAGTTGTAATGATTACATTGTGTAGTTAAATAGAAGACTACTGACTATGCCTTGTTTACAATGCACTATGTGGCATGAGAAAACACCCCAGAGCTTCTGCCATATTGGGAAATGCCCAGCCTTATCAATCGTCATATTAGCGTATATAGGTTAAAAGAAGAAAACGGAAACCCTAGCTATTACAGTTTTTCCACATGCAGAGAAATTTGACTCGTTATTTCATACGACGGACTCTCTGGCACTACAATTACACTACAAGAGCCTCACCAGTGTGGCCCACAATAGGAAAATGGAGAATTTAATTTGCTGCTGGTGTATTTTGTTTTACACTGCTGGAGTATTCCTTGTTGGGTATTACGTTTCTGTTATCAAATTTAGTTTGAATATTTGCTGTTGTTGCTTTTGAGGTGAGATTTTAAAACCAGTTGACATTTTTTTTAATCTCCATACAAAAACTATCTTTGGGGAGGGGGGAGGTAGGCTATATTTGAATGAAATCAGATAAAAAGAATAACAACATAGACAAACAATCTATAGCTTAATAATATACATTATACCTTATTGTCAGCCCTTGGATTAAGAATTTAGTCAATTCAACAGGGAAGAACATATTCACTTCAGAGACACTGACACATAAATATGGTCCTAGAGGTGGCACTGGCAACTTGGAGACGGGCCTTTTACATTGAGTTTCATGATTAAAGTTAAATTGCTTAAACGCCACCTCTTGTTCTTTCTTGTCTTTCAGCCCGCTGTTTGTCACATGGAAAATAGGCAGAGACAAGCGGTTGAGGGGTTGTATAGGTACATTTTCTGCCATGAATCTGCACTCAGGACTCAGGGAGTACACCCTTACCAGGTAAGCAACGAAATTCAGTCATTTCATCTGTGTAGCAAGGCTGTAGACGAGGTACTGTGACAGAGCGTGTTCCTGGAGCAGTGGAGTGGAACTATGGTAAATTAATGTGAATGAGGAGCATATTGGAACAACTACTGTTCAGGCTCACTCCAATTCCCTTCTGTGCAGCACAGACAGGAACCTCACCTAGTAAATTACCCCCAAACCCCTACTCAGCCTGTGCACGACTGCAATAAATGTAACTTTATTTATTTATTTTTTTAAGTGGACTACTCTCAAAAACTTTGATTGTAAAAAATCTTTCAGTTCTTTCATGTAGTCTGCTTCATATTTACATTTTCAGCAATGCAAAGTGTTCCACTTTGATCCCGGTTCCTGGGATTTCAAAGAAAAATAATTACCGCCCTTCCATCACTGTTTGTGAAAACAGAGGGTGCGCTTTCAGTTGTTTTTTTGTCTAAAGTCTTCAGTGACATCCGTTGTAAAAATGGACAAGAGAGAGTGTCCCGAAAGTGCTCCTTCTGTGTTAAGAGGTTCATACAATAGTGCTTTTCTACCCACTAACACACACGACCCAGGAATTTTACTGATCCGGGTCAATCCCATTTGGGAGGCAATTGACACCAAAGCTCATGAACAGGAATTTCCTGTGTCGCTACCATTCACACCAGACCTGGCCCCCCACATACAAGTGTACTTTGTGAATCGTCACTCATCTATGGGCCGTCACCTTTATAATGTCATGAAAATCAGTTTACATTTTGTGTTCAACATGGCAGATGACACAACTCTCCAGACATTGTTCTTTGAAGTTGCAAAGTTGATGTTATTTACATAGTCACCAAACGCTGTTAACTTTTAACACTGTACAGCTTAATGTAAGCATTTGCCCCATGACGACTCTACCAGAAGACACCGCCCTTGTGTAATGCACCTTCTATGTCACACTTGTGTGCTGGAAAAATGAGCCAAACAGTTGTGGAACTTTGATACCAAGTGGAGAAGAGTTTGACCCCGGTCGCAACCCCGATCTACATATATCTGGCCACATATACTTTTAATGCTTGTGTTTTGTCAGCAAAAGTAGTGGCATCAACTTTACAATGAGTCAATTTTTATATTTGTTGAAAGAAGCTGTAGGAAAGGAAGAGACAAATGAATGAAGACTTGTTTAGCACTAGTTAGATGCTTGCCAGCTGTGAGCGTCTTGGCAAATAATGTATTTTTCTGCAACAGTCATGGATACAAACAACACCTCTAATCTTCTACCAACACCATTTACCGAGATGACAGAAGGGTTTGAGTAGACAGGTGTTACAAATCATTTGTTTGCAGTCTCCATAACATGACTACTGATGAGATTAATAGGTTGGGCATTGAGAACAACAAAATGTCTTGATAATCTTATTTATTATATAACAATTGAAATGTAATGATTATTGTAAATAAGTCTAATTTAAAGAGCGTGAATGTGTGATAAAGTGTGCTTGTGTATGGGTCAATCTTAAGTTAAGTATTTTAATAAGTGATTGTGCATGTTAGGTAAGAAGATCAGATGAGGTTGTAGCAAGTTTGAGTGGTTTCTGATTGTTTTGAATACCAACATTTACATAGGTTATTGTGTTTTGAATTGTGTGCTATTTTCTTAATGTTTTACTTGGAATTCTTTTCTTACTCGTGAAGGCTTTCATGATACAGATGTATTTTGATTTATGAAACATTTGTTTAGGTGAGGAGTTATTTATTGTATGCATTGATTGTAGGTTAACTGTGGTGGTCTATTAAGATTTTGAGGAATGTGGGCCAGATTATTTCATGATGATGTGTCTGATGAGGCAGGTCTATAGTAAGTTTTGTACATTGGAGAGTTATTTTAATTTTGTAATTATTTAAAGGCATTTTTTTTGCCAGATATTGCATGAGTGGCTGTACATACTAATTGATTATATAGAAGTCAAGTAGTATAATGTTGGTTTTGAGGTGTTGAGTTGAAGTTAGCCAATTTACAGGATTAGAGTAGGGTAGCAGGGTGTACTGTGGTTGTGTCATTGAAGTGTAGGCGTGGCAGTTGAATTTTTGTTTTCAATAAAGCTAGTTAGTTTTATGGGTTCAATGATGGTTTTGAATGATTAGGGACAGCATCATTGGCATCCTATGTCTTTTAACTACAGCATTTGTTACACAGTTGGGTTGTGCGGTGCTAAATTGATTCCACTGATATTAAAGCATGGATATTTGGACACCCATGTTGCTTAGTCTGCCGATGCCCATAACACATCTTTGCATCTGTGTGGGTTGGAAGCCTAGCTTATACTATGTTTTGCGTTTCGCTACTGCAAGTTAGACAGGATTTTAAAAGACTATTGTAATCAAACTATTAGGATTTTTTTTACCTGAATGTTTGTGGTAAATATTTTCTAAATCACCTATTTTGGTTTTGTGCTTTTTTTATCTGCAGTGCCCTTAAAGACAGCCGCTTTCCCCCCATGACAAGGGATGAGCTGCCTCGCCTCTTCTGCTCAGTGTCTCTTCTCACCAACTTTGAAGACGTCGGTGATTACCTTGACTGGGAGGTAAGAGATGGTTTGAGAAGAGGTGCTTGAAGAGTATAGGAGCTGTCACTGCGCATAAAAGAATTTCATTTGTATTGGTTGAAGAGTTTTAGTGCTTCATAGCCTAAATGCTTTTTCAGAGACGTCTCAACCTTTCTCCTGTGTTACAACACAGCAGTGCTTCGACACATTCTGTCAGGTTGTCGAGTTGGTCTTTTCCAAGGTTGCACTTGCTTCCATAACCAAGTGTTTTGCTGCAGTAACAATTCTCTACTTATTAGGAGATAGAACCTTATGCATTATATTGGCTTTGAATGGGAAGATGAAAATGTCAAGAACAAATTACTAGGTACAAGGAAGGGTAGTGATTAGGAAATGCATGTAAACAAAGGCCAGCAACCTCTGGGTCCACTAAAGATGGCGAACACCAGTCTTCAGATCTGACCCATTATCTTGGGCCAGCATTAAGTAGCAGTTTACTTTGCAGAGGTTACGGTGCCACTGTAGATGAGGTATATGAGGGGAAGAAGCTTAGATAGATTGAGCTAGCAGCTGAGGCTCAACGGCGAGGCTGGAAAGCCAAAGTACACCCTTTGGAAGCCACATCCATTTAGGGATTTGTAGTCATGGCTTATGTCGGGCCATAAAGGCAGCTTCAGAAGCAGCTGAAAAGAGCAGCCAGTGGCTCTGGCTGAAGAGAGAGGACAGCAGCTGGGAGCCAAAGAATGAAAACTCATCTTGGAACTAAGATATGAGTCTTAATTTACCGTGTGATGGCATAGCTATGGCAGCACAAATAGGTTTTTATATACCATCCACAGCTCCTGGTGCAATCTTTTTTTATATAGGTAAGTCTATTGTTTGCTGATAAAATGCAATTTCCAAGCCAGAGGGATCACAAAATGTGTGGGCGGAAAAACTCCTACGCTCTGTCTTACTTAAAGAAGACATAAAATGTTTCAGCCTCTTGACCTTCCTCAATATGACACTCTAATCAATGGGAGGCCATCTTACATACAAGCTGCCCACAGGAAACTAATTGGATCACCAGCACAATCTTTTTTATTTTATTTTTATCTAATTTATTTAACCAGGCAGGTCAATTAAGAACAAATTCTATGTATGTTGACCTTCATTACATTAAGTTCTATTCCATCGAACAATACACATATAGACGCATCAAGGCCCGACTGGAGTGTGGAAAAACTGTAACTCAGTTTGCTTCTTGGCAACAGAGGAAAGCAAGATAAAATTCTGAAGCAAGGCAACAGTAAACATGTCGCCATTTCAGAGATGCTGGAACCGGCACATCTGGCCCCAACGATCATAGTGTGTTCAGATTCTACCTGTCTGCATGTTTTAAACTAATGCTTTATTTATGTGAGTCACCGTCTGAAGGGGTGAGCTTCTTTGCGTAAATGGGGAGTTGCACCTGATATAGAAGCTGGGTGTACACAGATAAAGACAGCTAAAGATAAAGAGAGGCTATTTGTTTTTACTTGACATATGAAGTTGGACAACGTGGACCTTTTCGTCGACTCCTTGACTGTTTAACCTCATGGAATGTAACAGCTTGAGTATATTAGATGGGTTGTTTATCAGTACCAAGACCGCCCAAGTCAATATTTGTGGCCTTGTGCAGAACATGCTTAAAATTTCTTGGGGGGGAAGAAACTTAAGAAAGCGAGCACACAGAATGCATCTTTCATCAGCTGGTTTGTTGTAAACAGCGTTTTCCCCTCATGCGATGCAAATCATTATATGCAGATATGATTATTAATTGTTACCGGCTGAGTCTATCGTAAATGTCTATGTGCAACCATTCCACATTATGTAACCTAAATTGATAGACATTTATGCTTGCAAGGAGTTACTGTCATCCCAACTCCTATAATCTTTCACAGTGACATCTACCAACTGAATAAAATTGGAGCATACAAATCTAAAGAATGTATTTAGGACATTACATGGATATAACAACCATCGTTTTTTCTTTAGAAAGGAGATCAATCTCACATGGGACAAGACTTGGATGTATATTATTAGGCTAAATTATTCAGGGTTGTGCCATGGATACTGTTTGAAAGCTAATGTTTGCTGTTTTGCCATGTTAGCTAATGGCTTTCAAAGCATAATAGTATGGGTTATTGCGATGCCAAGCAAAATGAGGGTCAGATGATGTTGCTTGCAAAACTATTGACGCCTTTTGACAACAGGTAAGGGGCTTGTTAGAATAGCAAAACACATGCTTTTTAAGGTAACGGTCACATGTGTAAGGCTATTCTGCCCCTATGTCAACAACCTGTAAGAGGTCTAGTATACTGGACGATATTGTAATAACTCTCTTTTTGGCTTGCATTACAATTATGTAGCGTGTAGAGTCGAAAATATTGAATTTAGAATTTAGTAAAGGTACGGAAATGTTAAACTTTGATCAAGATATCAAATTATACTCGTAGGGGCACCACCTTCATAGATGAAGGAAAAACAGACCTTGGCTATACTAATCAGTCATCAATCTGAAGATCATGAGATCTATATTATAGTGAATGAATATATTTATTATATATTTATTAACTACCGACTAAACAAACAAATAACCATGTAATACATGAAACAGGTGAAATATGTGATAAATGGACAGATGATAAACCAGAATAAAACACTAAACTATAGGTTGAATAATGAAATGAGAATGAAATAAAATAAGAATGAAATGAAAATAAAATGAGAAGGAAAGAAATATTGGAATGAAAATGAAATGAGAATTAGGGAGAATTATTGGCAACAGTAAATAGTGTTATGTCAATTTAGATCAATAAACCGTAGAAACGAGGCAGGTCGCTCTAAGGGATCAGTCAGACTATACTAACTCTTGATTGGATTAAGTGATAATTTTAGTAAAGCTTTTGCATCAACTCTCAGCAGAAAGACATGGAAAATGTCTTTCTGCTGTCTACTTGCCGGGCCCATCAGGAGGTTTCGACCATGTAGAAGCTGGTTTCCCGAAGATCAGCGAGTCTGGTAAGCTCGGCAATAGTCGGGTCGCCTGGCAACGGGAAACGAGTTGGAGCGGGTCTTTTGAAAAAGTCACGCTTTCAGGTGAATGTCTCTGCGACTGGCTTTCCGCTGTCGACCAGACTCCAGGCAGGATGGGGCAGGATGGAGCAGGAGGCTTCGGCAGGCTGGTTGGTGGTCAGCTGAGAGAGTTGACTGGAGCTTCTGGCTTCTCTAACTTTTGCTAATTAACGGATTAACAACTTGTTCTTAAAATAACTTTAAAATAACGGATAACAGTCTTCGCGGGTCTGGTGATGATTAAAACTTTGTAGTATAAATGGCTTGTAAAAAGGCAGGATCACATTAGTGACAAAGAGTAGCTACAAGGCAGCGAGATCTGAATCTCCGCTCGTGCTAAGTCTTGGCTTGTTGGTCTTGGAGTCGGTGTTGGCGTTCGTGGCCTCCGGCATAGAGCTCGGGGCGTGAAGCGCATAAGGTGACAAAGAACTCAGAGTTTTATATTTTTTGCGAATTCCAAGGCGGGTTTTGCAGTGTAAAAAGATACTTTGCACGGTTTTGGAGATTCCGCCTACATTTCTTTGTTCTGGAGACAGGCAACGCCCGTGATAAGACAGAGAGACATATGAGGATAGGCTACCTCTCTCAACTACTTTAGTAACTAGCCTATGTAATGACAAAGTTTTAGAATAACACGTTTGGATTTTACATACTCAACCAATTACTGTTGTCAAGCGGTGAACATTATGAAACCTGTAAACAAACACTTATGGGTTGCATAAAACCATTATATGAAACATGATTAGACAATACAACTTTCACTGTTCAAACTTTGCTGTGAACTGAGTTGTTTTAGCAGAATAGCCTAGATACATACTTTATAATCTTAATATTTAAATCACGAATACATAGTAACTTTGGTGGTTGATATAGGGAAACAATGAAATAGAACAAAATTATCGATGTGGGGGCCAAGAATGGGTAAATATAATCAGACCTTAGGTAGCAGTATCCCTAATTCTCATTTCATTTTCATTCCAATATTCCTTTCCTTCTCATTTTATTTTAATTTCATTTTTATTTTATTTCATTCTCATTTCATTATTCAACCTATAGTTTAGTGTTTTATTCTGGTTTATCATCTGTCCATTTATCACACATTTCACCCGTTGCATGTATTACATGGTTATTTGTTTGTTTGTTGTCTTGTAGGTAGTTAATAAATATATTCATTCACTATAAAGCTGGTTGTTCTGTATTTCCTTCTCTGCAAAGAAAAGCAATCCCTGAACTGTAAAGATCTCATGATCTTCAGATTGATGACTGATTAGTATAGCCAAGGACTGTTTTTCCTTCATCTATGAAGGTGGTGCCCCTACGAGTGTAATTTGATATCTTGAAGTTTCATATTTCCATACCTTTACTAAATTCTAAATTCAATATTTTCGACTCTACACGCTACATAATTGTAATGCAAGCCTAAAAGAGAGTTATTACAATATCGTCCAGTATACTAGACCTCTTACAGGTTGTTGACATAGGGGCAGAATAGCCTTACACATGTGACCGTTACCTTAAAGAGCAGGTGTGTTGCTATTCTAACAAGCCCAGTTATTCCCTAATTATCCTATTGGGAGGATAATTAAAACACTTAAGCATATATGATTAACCAATTTAGTATATAATTCACACTATTCTAAAAACTCATTGGAGACATTAGGAAATACAAAGTAGAGAAGAGGACTAAACCAAGAATGAGAAGAATTTATGGATTTATGACTTTTATGGCTCTATCCAGAAAGGTGGGGGTCTCCTACAGAACTAAAAAGAGAAGGGAGAAAGCAATTCCTGATCCTTTTGGTAACATGATACAAAATGCATTTAATTATCTAATGTGACTAATTGTCCAACATCAATTCAATAGAACTCAGTCTTCTGGTCCAGATAAAAAGAAATCTTATTTTAATTTTTGTGAGTCTGTGTGTGTGAGGGAGATCCTGGTCTGCAGTCCGATGTGGCTTGTAGATAAAACTTGTACATTTCAGAAGAGTTGTCTGATTTGGTGGAGGAGATCCCCCCCTTAGTCTTGGTCAGCGTCAAGGTGACAATTTTGTAGCTTTAAAGGTGAAGGGTCATTTTTGTTCCTGGCAAAGAATGTTACTCAAGGGTCAATTTTGAGCTGTGGAGACCTGGTTCTGCTACACTTATATTATTAAATGTGCAAGGGAAATTATTGTGGTTTACTAAAATGATGCTGCTTGATTAATATTCCTACATCGTCAAAGCCTTGCTTGCACAGCCTCCCTGTTCGGGAACCAGGGTTTGATTTCATTCGACTGTGCTGACATGCTCTGGTGAACACACCAGTTTATGATGATTGAACAACCGTAGTCCTTTTATGTTGTAATGGCAGTCAACCCACACTACCTCTAACCCCACTATAACCCCTCTCTGTCCTCATGCCACCAGCACGCTACAGGCAGTTAGCTGTCAATCATAAGTCAGCGGACTGTGTATCAATATCTGAACCACTGTTGAAGAGGGTATAATTTATATGACAGGAGGCCATAAATCATTATGGCAGGCACTGCGTTCTAATTTATTATCTTGAATCAAGGAATTTGTTCTAAGATTGTAAGATACCTGGTGATGTGAACAGGAGAACTCTGCGTTCCCCACATCTCACATACTTGGTGTTTCTCGCTGTGATCAAGATAGAATTATTTATTTTATAAAAACATTGTTGCCATGTCTTACCTCTCTCTTTTTAACTTTAATTCTAGGTGGGTGTTCACGGTATTAGGATAGAGTTTTTCAATGAAAAAGGATCAAAGCGCACCGCCACCTACCTACCAGAGGTTGCAAAGGAGCAAGGTGAGATCTTTTTGTGCCTTAACCAGTCGGCAGCATCTTCATCTAATAAGGGACTTTGTTACAGAAAGTTGGGATATTCAGGAATATGTAAAGAGATGAACTCCCTTTTGTACAGGTTGGGACCACATTCAGACCATAGATTCCTTACTACGAAAGGGAGGTTACAAAGCTCCCATCACAAATGACTTCAGGAAGACCATTAAGTTAACCAGGTAAGATTACATTTCTCAAACACTGCATGAAGTTGTTCTCCAAATATGCAAATATACCCCCGAACTCCTCTTTGTTGGCCACACACTTTCATTTAGATCCATGTACACAAAGCATATAACAAAAAAACTAAATTTGACTGAACTCAGCTTGCTAAAATCTGACTTGCTACCATACACAGTCTTCAAATGGTTTTAATGCAATCAGGCTGAATGAATGCTACCAAAGTCAAAGTCACTTCTCAAGTGACTCAGCACTTGATCTGGTAATGGTAAGGGCTCTTTGGACATAGCAGTAGCAGAATAGCATGCCAGTAATGAGAAACTGTGCCACTTTGGATTTCCAGATTTTCGAATATCATGGCATCTGGATGATGCCTAACAAATACCCAATAGAGTTTCAAGAAATGCAAATGTTGAAGTTAATTAGAAAGATAATCACTGTTGTGTAATTGGTTAACTTGCTGCTCAGTTAGCTAATGTTAGGTACTGTGGCTGTTACTTTTGTTCCTTATGCTAGCTACGTTAGTATGCAAGAGTTCCTGCTAGCCAAGCATGGTATTAACAATAATACTCCAGACTTGGTTGCAATTGATATGATTTATATATCAAAAAAGCTGAAACCTATCAAAGCTGACATGAATGTTAACAGCACAAGAGAAGTGTCTGGTCAGAAATGGGATCTAATTCAATGGCTTGCTCCTTGGAGATTCATCTAAAAAAGAATATGTGAGGAGAAGTCACTCAAAAGCTGTTAAATTAAAAACCTTAGAAATATTTTGTTGTTCTGACTGAAGCTTCCAAATTCCAGTATTGGCCCCTCTAAGATCCCCTACAAGATTGTACAGGATCACAGTAGGTGTGGTTGTGTGTTTAAGTGCTGACTGAGGCTGATCATAGCTTCCTTAGTGCTAGCTGCACGAGGGTCAACTAGTCTTTACCGACTCGACTTTCCTCACTCTTAGGTACCGTAGCGAGAAGATGACAATGGGTTATGCAGAGTACATCGCCCACCGCCAGCACCATCACTACCAGAACGGCATTGGGCACCCTCTACCACCCTACAACCATTATTCCTGACAGCGAGCCGCATGACCAATCATTGGACCTCTCCGCGGACCTTTTCCCAGGAGAGCCTGCCCCCTCCTGGTCTAGCTATTTCTACTACTGTACCATTTTATGATGATAGTTTCCGTTGCCATGCTGGCCGTCTCCCAGACGTTGACATGGCAACGGGTGGCAACAGAGCATCATTTGATTATGGCAAGAAATCAACATTTTTCTTTTTATTCGCCTGCAGTTAAGTTTTTGCAGCATATATATACCTATATCTATAACCCCTTTCATTCTTATTTTTGAAAATTAAACGAATACTAGATTTTCTTAAACTAGTCTTTTCAGCAAACCTAATCAGGTTTTTGATTCTGTGGATGGAAGGAAGTCTCTTATGGTGGATTAGTCTCGCGCTTATATTGTTTAGGCTTTGCTACAGTTTTACATTTATTGGGAAAATTTGTTTCTTTTCTGTATCTTAATAGCCAGACATTATGTATACCATGTAGCAAGGCAACTGCAGTTCTAAAAGGCTGTGTCTTTTCCTCTCAAAAAAAGGATTGATTGTTGAGGGTGTTTTGGCCTTGTAAACTCTTGTAGTGTCGTAGTTGAAAATAGATATTGGGATCTGTGTACTCCAAAGTATAGATTGTAGGGTTGTGATGCCACTTGATCAGCATTTGCTGGCGGTGTTTGTTTGAGCTCACAATCATGTGTGTGCTTTTCTGTGTGTGGATAGAGGGCTTGGTCTGCCAGAAGATGAAAACCGCTAGAGTAAATTAGAAATTGGATCATGCCTAAAGATTCCCTACAGCGATGTTGGGAATACTCCCCCCGAGTAGTTGTGGTGTCTTGTGATGGAACCTGTAAACCTTGAATTTAATTGGTTTGGCTAGAGCTTACAGCTACTTTCCCTCTTTTATTTTTTTTTTTACTCCTTCAAATATGAGATAATTGCGGAGGAAGCCATTTTGTCTGAAGATAATCATGTCAAAGCTGGTGATCTGTTAATTATCTGTGTAAAATGGACTACAAGTGGGTTTGATTCCCCACAGTTGGGGGGTGCATGCCCATTCTTTGGGGTGGGGGAGCAGGCTTTGCTGCAGGTCCACAGAAATAATTTCCTGGCGTGAAGAAAGCTTACATTTTTATTTACTGCGTCTGTTGGTTTCTGAGTTTACTGGCAGGGAGTCTATTGACAGGGACATGCTATAACTACTTAAAGCCATATTCTCTTTTTAATCCACGCTTTGTAAGAGTAGTTGGTTGCTTGGCTTGAAGCGTTTGCTTTCAGTGCCATTTAATTGGTAACCTCTAATATATTGGGTCTTCAAAGTCTGAATGCGTACTTACACCAGCCGGCCTCAGGCAGGGCTGCGTTGCTACACCACTGAATACTTGTTGAACATGGCGGTTTCAGTCATGCATTGGATGTCCTGTATCGTGCCCCTGTGTCATTGAGAAGACATTGTCTTGCCTTTTTCAACTTGAGAGTATCTATATTTCAGATTATAGCTAAGCATTATGGTATTAACATACCCTCACTGTGTTCATTTTGTCTACACGTATGATACATTTAAGCTGGCATTTTGAATGAAGACAGAATACCACTTGATGCACAAAGGAAGTAATCTATTAACATGTGACATTAAAATGTTTATGCGACGTTTCGTTAAGTACTGCATGTCAGTGTGCTTTTTAAATTCTGCGAGTTTGAGTAGTTCCTGTAATGCAGCTCATGGATTTCGTTGTTGAAACCGCACTACCACCGTTCTGCTCCACTGTTCTGCTGTTCAGTGAGAACCAGTTGATCCGTGTGTCTGTGGCACAGGAAATGTTGTGTTTTTTGGTCTGTTTTGTCAGCTGTTAGGCAGCAGGTTAGAGCAAACAAACAATTGAATTAGTTTGAACAGAGTCTCTGCAAGGGGCCTGGCTGCTACAGTTGAGGTCTACAAATAAGCCAGGGCTTTGTAAGGACTAAAGAAGCCATTTCCCATCCAAATGTTGCTTGTTGTGAGTCACATCCGCACACACTGGGCTAGTTGGATTTCTTTTTTCCAGAATGTTTGAATTGTTGAGGATCTTCATGTGATCCGCCGTTAAGACTCTGGTTTTAGTTTTGTTGACTGGGATTTTTGAGAGGTTCTTGTACTTGACCAACATCTTTTTTTGTAACAGCCTTTACTAACTGACAGGTTATTTTTCTTTATGCAAAATGTCAAGGGCTTTTGGCACTCCATCCACAGTAACCCGAAATGACCCAGATTTAAGTTGTGTTGCCTTAAATGAATGATTTAATAAATGATGGACCAGTACATGATGCTGTGAGTGTTCCTCTATCCCATACTCTGCTGTTTTCTAACATCATCCTCACCCCACAGGGTAGGAAAGGGCCCAAAAAGATGTTTTCCTCACACTAATGCTATTGTTAACAGTTTGTTAGGCATATGGAGATTCTTATATGCCTTCAGTCTCCTGTTTCCTCACGTTCAACTCAGCTGCTGGTCCTCAACACTGTTTCCTCACATTTTTTTTAAAGCTCCAGTTAAACAGACTTAGTAAACACATTTTAAGGAAATATGCTAATGTTGCACACTATGGTATGTTTCCCCAAATACTTAAATTATGGGAAGACGATGTAGTGTTTTTGGTCAATTGTATGCTTTATGACAAATAGGACTACGTAAACATTTCCTAAGTGGAACAGTCAGGCATTCATTTTCTGGTCCATTTAGTACAGCACAACCTGAATTTTTCTGCTGCAAAACCAAATTGACCATGCTCTTTTACATAAATGTCTTTGTATACACATGCAATGTATTTTGTTGCATGTATGTATGATTATGAGACCTATGGTTTTATCCATGATATGCTTGATCTATGGCTTAGACACTCTTATTAACCATTAAGAGATTTAAAAGACAAATATGGTGCTATCGGACCTCATGTTGGGGTGGTCACAGCTTATGTGACTGGTCATGCGGACTCATTGATCATATCATACTTAAAGATGCTGCATGTAGGATTTTCTCTTGAATATGTTGCTGTAAAATCTTGTTATGACGACGCATTCTAATACTATCAAAGTATGTGACTGTCACGGATACAAACAGTAGCCCCAACAATCTCTGTACGCTTTGATTTAGTCCAGTTTGGGTGATTTTGGGCTCCATTCCCCATGGGAAAAACATCTGGTAGATATTATTGTAAGTTAATCAACTGAAGAAGGAAGCTCATAGGGGCTATGGAATGTACTGTTAATGGTCGTTATCACAATTTGACAATGATGTATGAAGAGAAAATCCTACATGTGTTACCTTTAATATCCTTGATATATGCAGATCTGTTCAACAGGTGTTTTTTCCTACCAGTGCAAGTCGACACCCCTGCAGGTTTGAAAGGACAAGAAGTCACACATAACCTCCCTCCCTCAATTCCCCCCTACACTGTGGCCCAACCTCATGGCCTAGTTCGTCAAGGTGTAATGTCTGTCGTTTAGTAGATAGTGGCAGTGAAAGTGGTTGTTGCCTTCCTAAGATACAAGACGTACTGCGAGATCGGGCGCTGCTTTTAAGGGCGCACCCGGGGTTTTCCTCTAGCTGCTGAGTCGTTAGTTTGACCCCATCCTATGACGAGGCTTGATTTGTTACCCAGCGGAAAGGTTTTCACTCAACTTTTGCTTTGAAAGCCTCTCCCAAACAATCTGAAGCATTTTCTCAACGAGTGTGGCTACACACAAAAGATCAATATTCAAATTACTTCAAAGATTTCGGCACCCCTGCCCCCACCCAACCCTCCCGATCGCAATTTCATTTAAGCATCTCATATAATGGAACACATTTAGTTATGTTGTTTCACGGTGAACGCGCAGACTACAGTCCTGCTTCTGTATTGATAACCGTTTGAAGTATTGATACCTCATAGGATATTATGGAAAGGCATTCCTAGTTGTAGCAGATTGTCTTTTGGTTCCATACCAGGGTTAGAGTTCAGCCTCAGCATTCCTAGTGTGGTCACTCATATGTTGCTGTGGAATGCTCAAGCTCATGTTACCTTTGTATGTTCGACTGAACCAAAGATGCCACCGGCCATGCCCAAATGCTGCTCTTCAGGCCTGGCTTCCTGTCCTTCCAAAAAACACCCCTGCAAATGACAAAATGTTCTTTATTTCCGTCTGTTTTATTTTTTTGTGCGATTTCTCAACTGTCTTGACTTATGAAGCAACACATTTTTTTCAATGAGTTTTCATTGAGCCCATCTGTGAAGCCGTTATGTGGCATCAAGGATGGTTAAAAAATGGTTGCGAATCTTATTGTTGTTACTTGTTTTGTTTATTATTATTATTATTATTAGTATTATTGCTATAATTTACAAAAATGAAAATCCCATGGTGTGCCTCCTAGCTTTATGGGTTTATAAATGTTTTTTTCCCTAAAGACCAGCAGTTATACTTTATATAAAAGATGGATTTTCCTTATTTTTTATGCCATTAAAGATGAAAAAGCCTGTTTTCTTTACTCTGGACCCAGTAGCTGCACTGGTATACAATCGCACTGATAGATGAATAAAAAAAAACAAAAAAAAAGAATAAATGAATCAATAATAATAATGATAATGACAAATGAAATAAGAACTACAATAAACTTGTGTTTGGAACTTTTATTTAAAAAAATAAAAAATGAAAAAATGCATAAAAAAAGAGAAAATGACTGTTTTTGTACATCAAAATAAATTCTTTTCAAAAGAATATTTTGGATCTAGTTTCAAAATTATTTTAGTGGTTTTCTATGTTCTGAATATTTGAGACACTGAGTTCTAAGATGTGTCACTGTACAAAATGAATTTTTTCTGTTGCAGTGGCCTGATGGGCTGGGAGGGTTACCTGGTGTAACTCCTCATACCAACTTTTATTTCTTTTCCTTTTGTTTTCTGGATCTTTCTTTCTCTGCTTTAGTAACTTGAAAATGTTGATGGAAAAATATGAACTGGGAATTTAAAATACATCCCCTGTAGAGCTAGACCCTTCCTTCCCTATTGAATTGCTGTTAGTGTGATGAGACTTGAAATGGGCATTTATTATGATAGTATGGCTCCAAAAAAAAAAGAAAAATTGAAAAAGAAACAAAAAAAAATGTGTCGGGGAGGTGAAAAAAAAAAAATATAGATGGGTTATCAGTGAGTACGTAAGCAATGGCTGTGAAGACGATAATGTAGTTTTAAACATTGTTATTACCTTTTAAAATCATTTATTCAATAAAAAATACAAAACCAACTGAAAGAAAAAAAAATGTGTTGTGTTTTTCTTTGTCAGCATCTCACATCAACAGATACAGTTTCAAAAGTAAGTATACAATTTATAATTATGAAAAATAAAGCTGTGTATAACTTCAGTCATTTGTAATGTATTTAGTATTTTTTTTTTACAAAATATTCAACATGCAGTAGTCTGTAAATAAAAGGTGTATATTTAATAATACACTTTGTTAATGTATGCCTACTTTTGAACCACCCGGTATGTTAAAATTGTCTGTCAATTGTTATTGTCTGGCATGATAAAAGTCAGCAAAACATTCTTTAATGTGACACTTGGGGCTAGAAAACAGAGCTCAAGCTGTTGTTTTCTATAGAAGGTGACATCATCTGGCACTAAAGATTAGCCAATAGAAGATGGTAATCACTTTTGGTGCGATGGGACTGTGGGCGCTCTCAAATTGTCGTAGCCGGCATGAGAACAGACATTTTGTAACGGTCTACTTCAGATTGATGAAACTTATCACGGTCCTGACAAGTGTTCCAAAACCAAATTACCATTGGGACGAATAAAGCTGAAAATTGAAGTTGAACTCACCAGGGTTCACAGCAGGAGGTACTGATGCGGAGTCGTGGTGAATGTTACTTGTGATTTGCACTGAATAGACCACTATGAACATTTCAATACTGGCTTACTATTGATTCAAATTGATATTTATTTGTCTGTCTGATCCTGTCCTGGAATACATTTTTAATTTCAGTAAATTGTTTTTTTTTATTTTTTTTAACTGGACTTATATTGTGGCTGCACCTACTGTAAACATTTTAACTTTCAGGACTTGTTACCTTGATTTCCATTGCTTTTGTATATTTACTTGTATGTTGTTGGTTGACCATTCTTATTTTTACTTTTCATACTTTTGTACTGGCAAGACTCCCAAGAGCTATAGCTACATGTCTGAGCTGCAGCATGGACTGTGGTGAGGAGACCGGCCGCTCCCTCCCCCAACTCCTCCACCCCACTCCAGCAGCAAGAGCAGGAGAAGTCTTGGCAGGTGCATCTGAAAATACTTTGTCACATGATATTCTGGGGTGAGTTAACAAAATGCACTTAAGTGACCAGAGGTAGTTGAGTCTGCCGCTCACACATGTACCCTGCAATGCTGGCCTGAATCCCACCAGTACTTTCTCCCCTGTGTCTCTCACTCAGCTTTCCAACTGTCTGAATAAATGATACTGGTAAGTGAGCAGACGGCCCTCTTTCCTTTTGATAAGTGTTAAAAAGACAAATGTGCTAAAGGCTGCATACGGGGAAATTAAATACATGGAAAAACAATCTAACCCTTAACATTCTCTCACAGCAATGGGCCACTGACAGCATCTGCCTGCCTTGTGATAACTCAGCTAGATAGTAGATATATTGTATTTGCTGTCACTAACTTTATGTTTATTTCCACTTCCCACACTTCATATCACCCCTTCTCCCTCCTCCTTTATCTCAACCTCTCTGTCCAGCTGTACCTGCAACAACTACAAGGTCTTCCAGATTAACACACATAGATACACACATGCACGCACATATATATATATATATATATATATCAACACACTGCAGTGTAGTTTCCTTAAAGATGGGAGGGTCGAAGGGGCAGGATTGTTCAAAAATCTGTAATGGTTTTATTGGTTAGAATTTTTATGTACGCCTCCTGGTACACAAAGTCACCAGTAAAGATACTCTGTTTTCAAGGAAGTTAAAGTAATGAGATTTTGATATAAAAAATACATTACACATATTTTTTTTGTTTTTGCATTTTTGGGACATAAATTGTCAAATAGGTGTATGGTATGAGGAGCGAAAAAGGCAAAACAAATCATCAGTCATCAGTCATTTTTTATTTCAGTGTGACTTATTGGACCACACACAATATTTCCACTTCCGTTCCATGTAATCCTCATTTGTTTTATATTGTCTTACATTATATTTGTGTTATGGAATGTTGAAACCTAATCCTAACCCCTTCTCCATTCCCTTACCCCCCCCCCCCCCTCTACTCTTGCTGTCCTCTGTCAGGACATGTTTCTGGAGGAGCACATCGCCCCTCACTTCACACACTGACCTTGTGTCATTGATTATTTCTATGCTGATAATGAGCCTGGCCAAGTGTGTCAAACTGAAGCTGAGAGAATTCAACCCTTGTCAGCTGCTGCCTGTGCTGTGTGAGATCCAACTACAGCAGTACATGTACAGTAAGCAACTGAAAAGAAAATGTTTGCAATTTCCAATCCAGTCTAATCCATCCAAACCTTTATTTAACCTCAGTGAACACTAATCTTGTAATTTTTTAAAAGTGGAGCCTCCTTCCGTTTACTTTCTGAGAGCGATGCCATATCATCCAAGATGTTGTACCACTCATCCTAGCCTGCACATACATTCACAGTATGTTTCTGCATTCACAACAGGTCCTGGTCGTGGTAGGTGTGAGAAAAGAGATTGCGAGACGTGTTGTAATCCACTATCCTCACCCAGCAGAAGGTGTTATGAAAATAATTTGCACAGGGAAATGTATACATGGCAGATGATGGATGTGATCACAAACCTGGGCAATACAGATTTGGGTTGCCTGTGATTATTTAGATCACCATATCAAGCAGTCACAGACTAAATAAACAGCATGTGATCAGCACTTTCTGTATGGGAGTTTTTGAAAATACTTTTTTTTTTTATGGCATTTGGGTAAATGGCATGTGCCTTAACCAGCTGAATCACCAGGACACACCAGGCTGTATTCTTTTTGAAGTTGTGTATTCTCTACAAATCAGTTTATATCAGTAACTGTCACACTTTATCCAGTACATCTTCCATTGCACTTGGACACATCAGCAGTGATGTAACCTGGGGTCTCTGGGTGTTTCAGATATTTTGGGGCTGAGGTTGATCCATCCCAAGCTTGTGTCCTAGCAGCATGTGCAGCACACATATTACTGCTATTGATCCACAGTCATATCGAGGCTCTCTCTAAAGCCTTTGTAATGGTTTTGATCGCCCAGGAACTACAGGCCATGCAGAGAGACTCAATGGACACACTCCTCTATCCCATCTTTCCAGAGAACAGTAAACCCAAACATACAGTACATAGCCATCTGTCTTATTGTGTCAGATGGCAACACAATGTCTGGCACAAATGTAGTCACTTTGATGGTGTCTGGGTATTTCAGCTCTGTAGGTCAACCTGTAGCCGCCAGTTTTCCCCTGTGAATCCCTATTAACACTCTCGGCCAAGTCGGCGGCATTGTTTCAGTAGCTTCCAGTTCATTCCTAAGTCATCACTTGTAAAGCTAAGAGGATTATCCACCGTGCTAAAGGAGGCACAGAGTAGTTCTATTCCTTGGTGGTTACTAGTGTGATTCCCCACTTTACCTGTGGGTAAATAAAGAGTAACAGGTAATAGAGATTTGAATAATTAATGCTTCACAATGTGTGAAATATTTAAGACAACAATAAAATGACAAAATATATTCTGAACATCTGCCCAGGTTGGAAAATAGAGGATGAATAAACATACAAATTGCAAAAATTATAACATAGATACAATAATGGCAACAATAAATCTAAGAGAGTACTTATTTTTTAAATTTGTATAAAGTCAATCAGGTACTAGTATGTTAACAAGTATGTTGACTTCTTTTAATTCTTTTCTTTGTTCTTATGTTAACATAAGGTTTGTTACTGATTTGTTAGTCAAGTGCTTGAGCATTAATTTAGGGGCCATAATGTGAAGTCCTACCATTTGGTCTACAATGATAAACAGCCTGTTTTAGGCCAGGAGACATTTAAAATGAAGAGAATAACTGCTCTTTTTTCACACATGCACTCTAAATCCTTAAGGGGAAAATGAATGTGAAATAGATGATGAGGACCCTGACCAATTGATCAACTGAAATCACTTTTATTGTCAATACAGCACAGTACACTTGAACCCATAAAAATACAAAAGTTTGTCTTATCCCTTTTTTTCCATATAGTTAAATATATGCTACAGTAACATACACATCCCTCATACTTGAAATGAGATACCATGATTGAAGTGTTCCAATTTTCAATGCTTGTTAATACTTTCTTTAAAATGGGCACTCAATAAATGACCCAAATTAACTTCATGCAGATCTTTTGATTACACTGACACTGCTGGACTGAATTTAGAACGTCCTGTCAAGCAACAAATTATATTCAAGTGTTACGATGCGTGACTCCAGCCCACATAAATATTTTGTCAAGAACTACCTCATCTTGGCGAACATACTATATTCATACCAACAATGCATTGAAGTTTACACCATATTGAATATGGTCCAGGATCACTAGGAGACAAAAATACAAAATAAAATGAAAAAATAATAAACAACATCCCAGTGTAAATGTATAGCATACTGCTCCTTGTTCATCCCTTTGAATCTCAGCACAAAACAACATCCTCACGTCCCCTGATCATAATAATCTGAATGATCCTCATGGGCTGGATGGGAGAAACTGCAAGAGATGCCACTTATTAACAATGTGATGCTTCCTTAACCTGTACACCTGCGTAGGTAAAGTGGGGACAGAAGGATACCATGTATAAGTTTCTATTTTCAGTCATGACAACACCGAGGTGATCACAAATGGCTAACAGAAAGCTACTCCGACCATGGACCACAACTCTTCAAACTATATACAAGTGATAACTTTTACAACAGCTCACATATCACAATCTGTTTGAAAATGTTCTGGAGACAAATAAAATGGCAACTTTACCCACTAACGTATGAACTAGCGCAACTACCACATAAAGAACTGAAAGTGTAACAATTACAGATCAGTAGTGACGTTTGGGTTAGCCCCATTTTCTGTCTTTAGAACAATACATTTACAAAAAGGCAGCTTGAGAAATAAAGTTATTTCTCACAAATTCACTTACTTATTCTGGAAATTCTATTCCCAAAAGAAGGCTAAATCTGGCCAGCTCCACAATGTTGACTACCAGCCTTAATAAAATGTCTCTATTATGTTTGTGCATGCATGAAAGCCAACTATAACACTAAAAGAATGACACATTGATTCATTGACCCTGAAATGCTCACTTGTTACAGTAAAAACAGATGGTTAAAAGATGCATTAAAATGTTCATTTAAAAAAAAAGAAAAAATCAACAATATAAGAGCAGGCATTTGGAGTGAAAGGCGATGTCTGTGTGCATCTTTGCGGACATTCAGTCGACCTTCTTGCTGCGCAGGCGGACAGTGTCCAGCAGGTATCTGCAGACGGGGCCCGTGTGTTGGGAGAGGAGGGTGAGCAGCTTCCCGTGGATGAGAGTCAGCAGGGTCTGGTGGCCCGCGGCCCAAACCCGGTACCAAGGCCCGTAGAATGGATCAGACACAGCCGGACACAACATGTTGTTCAGATTGACCTCAGTCACCTGGAGGCGAACAGAGAGAAAGAAGCAGGGAGGGAGACAGACAGACAGACAGACAGACAGACAGACAGACAGACAGACAGAGAGAGAGAGAGAGAGAGAGAGAGAGAGAGAGAGAGGTTGACTAAATGCATCCTCCCAGCTCCTGGCTGGCTGCTTATTTCATCAATTATACTACTACCAATCATGTTAATCACAAGTATTACCCAACTGGATAATGAGTTTTTGATACAAATGGCGTGGTCGACTTCACTCCACATATCTTACTATATTTATCTGTATCTACCGGATTTTTGCTCTTACTTTACCTTACTTTATCAGTAAGGAGACTTGAAGGATGAGAGTCGATGGCATGTAATTTTATAAATGTGAGTATTTGACTGTAGATCACTGCTTTACATTGCTGGATCTCTGACTATTGAATGATTTATTTCATTTTATGATGTTTGTATTTGGCTATCTAACCGCTTGTTAACATTTTATAATAGTTATTCTAACTTAAGGACAACGGTCTCATTGTTAACCCTCCAAATGAAACTGGTGACACGGACAACAAGTGATGAAGGCTAAAGCTATTTGTACACATCATTCTGTTGAGGAATGTCTCCCAGATGTGTGTATTTTTCATGGTGAAATATCACATATGTCCAGCAGAGGGCTCTGTCTTACCAGACCCAGAACCTGCAAGAAGAGGAAGTGATAGAGGAACAGGATGCCAGTGGATAGCAGCGCCCACCACATGTCCCCCAGGGGCTCCGGCTTGTACACACCTGCAAAAAGAAAATGCTCATGAAACATTTGAACTCATTTTTAAGTTAAAGAGAACGAAAGCGCACCGAATGTATCTTCTACTGCCAACGCTGGCCACCTGTTTACCTTGGCCAAGTGAGAAAAAAAATAAAAAGGCAACAAAGAAGCCTATTTCCATTCACTGATACGGTTCAGTTCATGCCATGTCAATTAAGTCAGCAGACCGAAAGCCGTGCGACTACAGCAGAGCCGGCGACAGGGAGATGTAATGGAGATACAGTGGCAAACATGCTGTTCATATTTCCTCACTGGCAATAGACTACCACTTTGTTCATGTAATGCCAGGGGAGTCATGACACACATCCGGAAACAACACACTTCTCATTTCAGCTGAACTAGAACATGTTGAATATTTCCTTTTGTGGTGCTCCAATATCATGTTACCAATGAACACTGAGGCACTGCTGGAGAGTTTCCACTCGTCTGCTCTGCCTCAGATAATCCACTCTGACGTTTAATTGGCTTCTTCCAATTTAAAACACAGGAGGCAGAAGAAGTAACCTTGAAATTACAGATGTGACCAAGGAGACATAAAATGGAATCCTGTCTGTCCTTGTGTTTGTACTTTGTCTTGTTTATGTGTAAGCTCTTTTTAAGCCTTCTTTAAACCTTTATTTATTCTTCAAACTTTTTCCAGCAACGCCCTGCTTCACATTTACACAGTTCAACAAATTCACACCTGGCAGCTGCCCAATGTAACTACAGTACTGTAGTCCTGCTTCAGAGGGTTTAGTGCCTTGCTTGATGAGGGAGGGGAGAGTGTTGCTCGTTCACTTTCTCCACCCACATTTCCCCAGCCGGCCTGGGGATTTGAACCAGCAACTTTCTAGTCACAAGCCTGCTTCTCTAACCTCTGGGATACCACACCCACCAGGTAATCACTCCTTGAGGACAATAAACATTCACTCAGCTGAGGAACATAAAACTGTGTTACACATTACAGCCTCATTTCCCTGATAGGTTAGATATTGCAGTGTAAACTTTAAATTTGTTCCATGTTTGCATACACTTTGAAAAACCCTCGTTGAACTAAATTCCAAAATGGCCTCTAAAACCAATTGACTAACTTAAATTGAGTCCTAGGTGAGAACTAGAGCTAAATAAATAGAAGCTCTAGGCTTTTAACAACTTCCTTAGTTACTGGAGTGTTGGTGAGGAACAGAGGAAATTAGCAATGTTCAGTCTTTAGTGAAATAACCGCTGCCCTCGTACAGGTAAAGAAACTAGAAGTTCAAGATCATGATGTAACCTGCAACGGTTTGTAACGGTGCAGATTTTGCAAGTCCCCAGTGAATGCAAATGTGTCTTTACTGTCATAGTACAACATAGTTTTCCCTCATACCACTCAGAAGAATGACAGGTTATGACTATAATCCTGGCTCATTAACACAAGAAAAATAGCTGCAATTCATGGAATACGGGATTATTATGCAACTGCAGAACATGAAGCTCTACACAACCTCATCTGAAGGACAAGCGAGTCATTTTTTACATCCAGGGAAGGCCCCGGGTTTTCACCTCGCAGGTTCAAGGGACCAGAGAGAGGGGTCCAGTTTGTCCATGAGTGTGCACTTCCTCGTATAGTTATGACCAGAGGAAGGGTGGGACCTTCCCCTGACACACAAATGACGCATTTGTTCTTTGGGCACAACTGTAGAGTGATTTAGCTACATTTCCCTGAGTGTAGTGACAACAGGAAAACCTTTTAAAAAAAGACGGCGGTGGATTGGTTGATGATTTAAATAAATATTTGTGACATTTTCATATAAATAAATTCTCATTTTGCTACTATCGCTGATTGAACACAAAAGAGATTCAACCTCTACCCAGTCCATGAAAGCTTTTGCTGTTCTACTCAGTAGCAGGTAGGACTTTCCAGGCAAAAATCCTCTGGTGCAAAGGAAGCGATACATTTTACGTTACCAGAAGCAACAACAGAGGTTTGTTTGGAGTAAACAGAAGAAGAACTGGGTAGTTGGCAGCACCAGTGATAGCTACCATGACTGAACAGACAAAGAAAAGTTCAGTACCTACAGAAACTCCAAGGAAAAAGCCACAGTACTGACTGCACTGTCCAGGTAAAGAAACTGGAAGTTCAAAATCATAACTTCTTGATTATTAAATTCTTGACCGCTTATCACCAAAGATGGCATCTTGGGTGACAGTGACTGCAGACAACAAAGGTGTAATTACAAAAGAGCTGCACTCACCTCCTTTCCTTAAGAGGTAAAGAGGCACCAGGTAGAGCATGCAGTGCTGGATGTAGTAGATCTCCTTCTCAAACGGCAGCTGAGGAAAGGAAAAACAAAACTAACTAAATTCTGCAGAACCTTCATTACTGTTGGCGTATTTGTGATCCCCCAAAGACAAGATGTGCAGAGTAACAAGCTGCAACTGCTCACATCTCAAATTGATCTCAAATGTTCAGAAGCAATATGAGGGTCTGTATAAGTTCTACTTTCATAAACAAATAGTGAAGGAGGAGTTGAAGATGCCGCTGCTTAAGAGCTGACTTATGACTTTCTATGTTTTCATGTTGTTGGAGGTATCACTGATACTTCATAAGGAAGTATTTTCTTTTATGTAATTCTTGTTAGTACATTTTCTATATAATGTATTGTTTTACTGGCAGATTTCTGGGGATCTGATGCAAGTTCTCAGGCATTCATAAAGGCTGTGACGCAAAGTTGAGTCCATTTAACATCAGAACTGAGCATGTTGCTGCTCAGACCTCAGACTTGTGTTTGGCACATTTGGTGTATGAACTATCTTGAGAGTCAAAGCTGACTAACCAAGCAGCTAACACTAAAAATGCAGCACCATCACCATCACACCTCACTGCGTCTCTCAAGGCATACTTCCTTTATTCTTAGAGTGCTACACGTTCACTAACTGACAGGGAAGTAAGTTCATGGCTATTTTAAAATAAATATTTTTTTGCAGTTTCTCTTCTGTAGTAGGAACATCTGATCTTTAAAGGAATCATATTAGCAACTGAAAATTTACTATATTTATGTGAAGACTGGTTAATGAACACTGTCAAAATTGACCGGATAGATTTTTAAGTTACTGCATACATCCATTGTAACTGGTCGTTATTGGCAACCATCGCAGAGAGAAAGCCTTCCTATCAGGCAGGGTTGGAGGATTTGAATGATCCCCTCTAGTTTGCCTCCACTCATGCAGCAGATTTGCATGATTATAATCATGAGAGCTCATACTGCCTGCCACAAAGTACTCCAGTATTTTGACTTCTGCATGTTAAATGTACTAAAACACTAAATGTACTAAAACATCACAAAACATATACATATCATAAGACATATTTGTAAATAAGTACATAAAATGTGATTTTTGACCGTATCAAAGCTAAGGGAGAAAACTTTGAGTCATATTGAGTTGTAATAAAAATGCAATAAAAGGGATCAGGCTATAAACAAGCAATCCATGTTTATAGTCTGATCCCGAAACTAACACAATGGAGAAGACTTGCAAATGGCTGCCAAACCGGATCTTACAGGACAAAAGTTGAAGGCTTATTGAGATTGAAAAAAAGGTTTTATTGAAGATTTATTTCCAGTACTGATTACTTACCAGTCTAGTGTTGACTACAGGGAACATTAGAGCCAATAACGCACCATTCAACATGTGGACCTGGAGCCTGAAAAACACACGTCAAAAAATAAGTTCACTTGACACTGAAGAATTCAGTCCACACCCAAGTTCTGGACAAATGCATGTTAGGCTACTAGTTGTGCTCTACACTACATGACTGCATCGGAGAGGACAGCATGTTAAACAGCCTGGAGATCTGCTTCATGTCCTCGGCAACATCTGCCTCAGACTTCTGAAAAAAATCTCAACAATCATTTCCACACTCCACACATCATCTCAACTAGAGGCTGACTGATTTATTAGTTTGGCCAATTAGTTAGGGTTGATTAGTGCCTTCATAAGCACGCGGTAATAGGTGGATGTGAGCGCAGATTATGCTCTGTGTTGTTGAAAATAAATCAGAGAGCTCCCTGTTGCTGTTAGCGGCAGCTGTCTATCAGTGTTTGCTTGGCATGCTCTTGCAGGGTCAGATCCTCATGGAAGTGTTGATTGGGGAAAGTCAAGTTGGTGACCGTACAGGCGGTAATTGAATCCTTCATTCTATGCGCACGCTTTGGAGACTTGACATTTCTACCATCCATTAAGAAATCACACAAAATTGCAACAATCGTCATGATTCTGATTAATCAGTAACTCTAGTTATTCACTCATAATTAGTATAATTTTTCACATATTTCAGCCTTTAGTTAGCACATATTCTTCCACTGCTCCCAGCTCACTCACCATTCAATACACACACAGCCTGTCTGCTCCTGCAGACAGAGGGAGTGTGATGCTTGTTTAGTTAACTTGCAGAGCTGCACATCCAAAATAAGGATAGATGTTTGTCTTCATCAACAATAACCTGCATATAAAAAAAACTCCAGGACCTTCTGTGTAAAAGTCTCGACCTTAGTCGATCTCCTCTGATTTTACCGTTCTTTTCATCTCTTGTTGTCCTTGAGCTTAATGAGCCAAATTAACTGTTGTGACAACCAAGGACACTGGGAAAACACAGCAGTGCTGCTGGAATGTGTTCAAATTCCCCACCTGCCATTTTGGGGGCCTCCAGAACATTTCAAAAACATTGAAAATATTATTTCAAAACAGACAATTTGTTTTTTGTTTTTTTTACATTGAATTCGTTCACAAATTAAATGTGGTATTAAAAAAGAAGCTAAGTATAAATGCTATTCCAATGTCATCAGTACTTAGGAAAATGAACAACTCTTTATGCAAGCCAGAAGCCAGGACTCAAATCTCTGATGTCAAACTGATATACAAGCTGGAGCCGCTCCACTGGATGAAGAGGAGACCGAGTTTATGAACTGATTAACACTTAAACAACCATAAAAAAACCCATAATTTAATCTTTCCCCCAGAAAATCATCCTAGTCACCGTCACATTTCCCATTCTATAAAAACCTCTGCAGTCTTTTTAGTACACGTATAGCCTACTGATCAGGAGTAATCTAACATGACATTTAGGAATGACATATCCAAAGCTGTAACGTAACAGTCTTTCCCTTTAACCTAAAAAAGGTGGTTGTTTGCATCCCTTATTGAAATCAATGAGCATGGCTTGTCACGTCTTGACGTCTTAGCTAGTAATGGCAAATACTGGCACTTGAAGTGCAAATACAGTTCTACTTGATTTTGCATTTTTGAGCTGCACATAAAAAGCCACATACACACAAGCTAAAAATGACATAAGGGAGTCTCCTGAACCAGATCTAATTCCTTGTGCACCCATTGTACATGTTGAAATAATCTGATGGGAAACCCCGTAAAACACCAGGTAAGCTGATACTGCATTATGAACTAATTCGCATTATGAAAGAGCATGAGAGCGATGACCCCGCCCTGATAATTAGAATATCTTATCTTACCATCTGAGGTGGCTCACTTAAGTATTTTATGTTCCTCACATTAGAGGTTTGTTGGGGAGTGTTTCATCACAGGTTTATTTTTAGTGATTTATGGTAATTTCCGGCAAGACAGCAACAGATTGCCTAGATATCGCAGCAGCCACTCACTGTTTGATTCCCATGGGCTGTAGGAAGGGAAAGTGACCCTGCCTGTATTCATTCCTGAGCTAATCCCACTTCATTTTCCCCACTGACAAATAATTTCTCATGAATAATTAACTGCCCAAACCATAGTTTAGATAGATAAAGTTAAAAGTTATGTCATAAGTCATAATCCCCCAAAAAGTTGATTGAAATAAAGCACTGTCAAAACCCAATTCAATCTGTAGCAGCCTGTAAGTAATTACAATCAATTACAATCTAAGGAAAATGCTTTTAAATGGACATGAAATCCATGTTTAATTCAGTGCACTCTGTCATATAATTATATATCAAATTCAAGCTTTGAGTGCAACCACCAGAGAGCGACATAATAATTTGACCTCTCACTGGCTGGAGAGGGGGTTGACGTTTGAGTACTCACCTAAATACAACCATCGCTGTTTTACATGGTGGGCAGGCCAGCAGGAAGATCTGGTGAGGAAAGCACAGAGACAAGAGAAATGTCAATTAAACTCATTGAAAGTTAAACTCATATTCAATCATTTTCACCATTACTGTAGGGATTATTGGACAGAATGTTTTCAGTGGTTAGAGCGCTGAGTGCTATAAATTAAAAACTATTTTAACTTTTAGCAAAGGAGACTGCTTTAAATGAGTTTTCTATAGTTTAACAGTAACAGCAGTAGTCATGAACAGAGTGCATCCCACACCCAACTGTTAAGTGCTTCGAGCCCAAACAAATAAAAATTAATTAAAAAAAAAAGTGCTGAGTAAGCACAAGGACTAAGAGTGGCACACAGGAGGATGCTACCACAATTAGTGTAGGATTTGAAAGCATTAAAATGACTGCCAGTTGTTGATATAAATATATTTTATTGATCGTTGACTGTTTGGCTTGACAGAAACCTCCTTTATCTGCAACTCATTGCTTATGGAAGAGAGAGAAGGTTCTACAATGCAATCGATTCCTGTCAGAATAATACATCAGACATGTGTACTAATTCAGGACTGGTTGGTCCCCAACCGCTCAGTGTTAAAAAGGGTTTTGTGCTTTCCTCAGCACTGTTTGACCTTTATGTTAATGGTCTTGCTTGTGAGGTTACAAAACAAAACCCACAGACTTAAGATTCTAGGTTAAATTCCCAGCAGACTTCTTCATGCTGGTCTTTCCTCTTAGCAGAATCAGAAATGATTTAACAAAAGATCCTATATATTTTCAGCTTAGTATTCAAAATAGAGGCTACTGTCAAAGTTGTCAAGTTATATGTTCTAGAAGAAAGGATACACTGTCCGTTACAGTCAGAAAGGAGACAAGTCATTTTAATTTCTGTTTCCATACCTCTATTTCCCTGTCATACACGTTCATATTATAGTGCTAGTTTTATTCTTGAATGAGCATTTAGGTTATAAGCTCGCTACCAGGATCTGCTGGTGGGAGCGTGCTGTCAGCGGCTCACAAATTGATGTAAAGATCTTGGACGTGGCTCGTAGTACCAGTTATATAAGTCTCATGTATGCACAGTGATGGACTATGTGGCTTGCAGTATCCTCTAGGCGTCGGCCTAAAGGATACTGCAAATGTAGATTGGTTCAAAACACGGTTCGACACAAAGAAGAGATGGTTTGTCTATGGAAAAGGTTGAAAACTGAATGACCAGAAAGCTATGTATTTGTGACCTGTCGTTACCCATAGGCCATGCAGGGAGCTTTTGGATTTTTCTTTAAAAGGAGACTGATCTGCAGTATATACAGTATATATCAAACCAAAATTACCTGCAATGTGAACAGAACTTTAGTTATTTATGTTCAGTTCTTATATGTATTAAGTACATTTTGCAGAGGCCATCTGTAACAAACAAAAACCTGAACATATTGCAAGACTCACTACTACTATGTATAATCCTGAAATTTATGTTTATGTTGACTATGGACCCTGTGTTCTTCAAACTATGGATGTTTGATAATTTCTATTTCTGAGGAATGAGAAAAAATAATATACGGTACTTTATGAAAGAAAATTGCTTGGCAAAGTTGAAAGTTGTCATTGCTTGATCTAAATCTTGAGTTGTTTCTCTCACTGTGACTCACTACTATGCTATAGCCTATATGTTTGGGATTATGCTGCCATGCGGTAGAACAGTGATTTTCAACCTGTTTGGCCCGTGAACCCTTAAAATGAAGCGATGCCACAGGCTGCATATGCAGAGTGGTGCACAGTTCGACCAAATAATGGTTTTCCCTTTTCAGGTTGACTCATTTGATTTATTATCAGAGGAGGCCTGGAGGCTGAGAACTACAGTATTTCACAAGAAAAAAAAAGCATAAAGTTGAGAAAAATTATAAATACACAAAATAAATTTGTATAGTAGAAATATTTTTTTCCTATCCCATAAATCATCTCAAGACCCGCCCAAAGATCATCTTGCGACCCCCCGTGGCATCCCGATCCCGAGGTTGAGAACCACTGCTCTAGAAGTTTGCCACTTGTTGGATTCTTTGTCTTATGGCAGAGAATTAAACAAAGTATATTTTGAAGTGGCACAATGAGGATTGGCATTTTTAGGTACTATACCCAATTACATACAGCTCTACTTTCAAAATTAAAATATGCAAATTAGTACCTACATAACATAAAAAATACAGCGAGCGGAGTCATGATCTTATCTGTAAGCGAGTACTACCTGAACAGAACTACTTGCGCATAATCCAGTGCGGCACATACTGACTGGAACCAAGAAGGAAGAGGAGACCCTGAGCTTTCATTCAACACACAACACTTGTGTATCTGATGTATTGAGGAATTTGCATGAATTTGCATATAGCATATGCAAAACAGTACCTAAACCGAGTACTGTGTCAGCTAAAGGGCTTGATCTACCGCTCTGCTCCTCTTCAGCTGTAGCACATCGAGCTACAACACTGGAAACGTTGTCATGGGCTACGTGACAAGGGCTGCGCTCCATAGAATTCAATCAAATATCTTGCAAAAAAAATAATACATTTAATGCATACTTTTATTTTCCTCACATTAACCCTGAAAAACCTGACATTTCTTTGTCATTTCATGGAGATTTTCCCCATACCCATTTGTATTATGTGGGTGTAATAGTGCTTTGGCAGTGGCAGACAAGAGCTGATATTGCAGATGGCAGCTGTTAAACTTACTGTGAAATAGCACTTCCCTGCTGTGTGCTTTTACTGTCATTGCTAAATCCCCCAAAATGTGGTGAGACAGCTAAATTTTGAAAGAAATTGAGCTTCGACTTAATCAGCAACGTGAAGTAGTGGGTTTAACCACTGTATCTAAGCCTGAGACATCAGAACAAACATCTTTGGTACAGTTTGTTTTTACTACTTGCCCACGACCAATTACACACACTTCTACACTGTTCCAGTAAAATTTAACTGCAGTAAAATATCTGCCCAAGTCTTAACAAATAAGCAGCATCATTCAGTTAAGAAAGGAGATTCAGTGACATTCTTTGTATGCAAACTCCCAACCGTTATCTGCTGATATGCATGTGGTCGTTTCAAAAGGTGGTTCTATAATTCAAACGCACAGCAGGAAGGTAAGAGAAAATTTGCATTCTACTCTCAGACGGTCTGAGTCATTTGTGTTGAGCAGCGCTTTGCCTCAAACAGCATCTTCATTTGCTTATCCAAAATAATTAGAATTACAAATTCACTGTCAGTGACAGCGTCTCCTCTGATTTGATTATTGCAGCTGTGCTATAGGGCTGAACGATTTTGAAAAAATATCTAATTGCGATTATTTTGACTGATATTGCAATTGTGCTATGATTTGCGATATTAGAGGGAATGATAATTTTTACATCATTATTCTCATTTTCATTGAAAAACGTATTAAAATTATTATGGTGTGATTTTTGCGGGGATCTGTACCAAACAAAGATGTTTTCTTAAGTCTGTAGAATATGATGTGTAGGCCAGGACATCTCTTTAACAAATATTGCGCCTCCTGCGATTTGAAAATTACAGTAGGCCATATTGCGATTTTGATAAAATTTTGATTAATTGTTCAGCCCTACTGTGCTACCAGCTAAGCTATTTCAAGAACTAGCAACTGACAACATCACACAAATACATATTTTGTCTGAAGTTTCCCCCTCTTATAGATTGTGAAAAGATGGTTTGGCAAGAAATTCCAATGTATTGACCTGTTACACAGAATCATTATTTTGTAGTAAATCAAACAATGGTAAGAATCTTTTTACTCTTTTTACCCATGTTCTTCTACCTCCGTACATTTTCAAAATTACAAGGTAACATCTTATTCCAAACACAAGTCCCAATCTATACAGAAGTTCAATCAATAAACATTGAAACAATTATATGATAAAGCCACTTGCACTATCTGGATAGTGAAATGCTGACTTTCAAACATGTAGAAAATGTAAAATGGGCTATATTGGCTGAAATGTGTTCAAGTCTTAAGAGGTCAACATACTCCAGCAGCTGCCACTGAACCAACAGCCATCATCTTCTTCGTCACAAGCTTCTGCAGCTCCGATGAAGAATCAGGCTCAGACTATCCCAACCAAAGACTGTGCATAAATAAGGTTATGAGTATCAAACCAGCCTTGACGCTCCTGCTACTGCACTAAAAGACACAATTAACTTTAATGGTTGCTTCTCTCTACAAATTTTTCAACTGAATTATAACTTTATCTGGAGGTACTCTGTGACACAGCAGGCTGTGGCGTATGTCATCATCTCTCTCCTGTGTTTCCAGTTGCTCTTCTTCTATTTATTGCTCAGTGAAAAAAGACATGGAATAATGTGAAAAAAGAAAACAAAAAAAAAATGTTGCGGTCTTGTAACAGAGAGTATCTCTATTTTGTTACTGTACAGGTGAAGACTGCTTTCATCAGAATGATAGCAGCAGGTAACAAGAAGAGGTAGATATTCAGGGAGAGACCAGTCAAACAGGTGCTAGAATGACAACTGTATTGTTTCCAATACAAAGCACGATCATCACATTTCCCAAGCCCAGACTCCACTGCAAAAAATGAATGACCAGCCAGTGTTGAGCATTTTTGGTAGATTAAGCAAGATTGCGCCACCTTACCTTCACAATAGGCATGTGTTTATTGCAAATATTATAACTTAATTATGATGGACAAAAATGGGATATCATTATCTTTGCATGCCCTGAGAGCAGTTTCAAAGCACAGATAGAGCTCTGACTGTATAACGATTTAAATGTTTTATAGCCAGTGTAGCAGAACCAGGTCTCCACAGGACAAAATGGATCCCTGAGTAACATTCTTTCCCAGGAAAAAAAATGACCCTTCACCTTTAAAGCTACAAAAGTATCACCTTGATGCTGACCAAGACTAAGGGGGGATCTCCTCCACCAATCAGACAACTCTTCTGAAATTTACAAGTCATAAAAGTCATAAATCCATAAATTCTTCTCATTCTTGGTTTAGTCCTCTTCTCTACTTTGTATTTCCTAATGTCTCCAATGAGTTTTTAGAATAGTGTGAATTATATAATAAATTGGTTAATCATATATGCTTAAGTGTTTTAATTATCCTCCCAATAGTTGGACCCAGTTATTCCCCTGGGACCACACTGCTACCTAAGGTCTGATTATATTTACCCATTCTTGGTCCCCACATCGATAATTATGTTCCATTTCATTGTTTCCCTATATCAACCACCAAAGTTACTATGTATTCGTGATTTAAATATTAAAATTATAAAGTATGTATCTAGGCTATTCTGCTAAAACAACTCAGTTCACAGCAAAGTTTGAACATAAGTGTTTGTTTACAGGTTTCATAATGTTCACCGATTGACAACAGTAATTGGTAGTATGTAAAATCCAAACACGTTATTCTAAAACTTTGTCATTACATAGGCTAGTTACTAAAGTAGTTGAGAGAGGTATCCTCATGTGTCTCTCTGTCTTATCACGGGCGTTGCCTGTCTCCAGAACAAAGAAATGTAGGCGGAATTTCCAAAACCGTGCAAAGTATCTTTTTACACTGCAAAACCCGCCTTGGAATTCAGAAAAACTATATAACTCTGAGTTCTTTGTCACCTTGTGCGCTTCATGCCCCGAGCTTCATACTGGAAGCTACGATGCCGATACAAACTTAGAGAACTAAGTGCTTCAAGCCCCGAGCTCTATGCCGGAGGCCACGAACGCCGACACCAACTCCATGACCAACAATACTTAGCACGAGCGGAGATTCAGATCTCGCTGCCTTGTAGCTACTCTTTTGGCGCTTTTCCACTGCATGGTACCGGCTCGACTCGACTCGACTCTACTTGCCTTTTTTGGTTTTCCACTGGCCAAGTACCAGTTACCAGGTACCATATTATGTAGTACCTGGTACTTTTTTTCGTAGCACCTCCGTCGAGGTTCCAAGCGAGCTGAGGCGAGCTGAGGCGATACCAAAAGGTGACGTGAAAACACTGCAGACCACTGATTGGTCAGAGAATCGCCATCGCGACACGGGACGTATATGCTAACGTTAGCTACCAGGCTAGCTTACCCTCTTGCGTCGCCTTGAGCAGCCAGAGAGCAGTCTGCTGTCTCGCTGCCTTCAGCCTCTTCTGAAATAAAATCTGTCTCTTTGCTGTGACTAACAGCCACATACCGAGAATCAAGAACACTATCACTTCGATATCCTCCATTGTAGTTGTGTGTCGCGTTTCATGCAGCGTCGCTATGACGACCAGTTTGGGGGTGGGGCACATTGAGGGGGTACTATCGGCAGTGGAAAACCAAAGTGGTACTACCAAAAGCGAGTAGAGTCGAGTCGAGGCGAGGCGAGTTGAGCCGGTACTATGCAGTGGAAAAGCGGCATTTGTCACTAATGTGATCCTGCCTTTTTACAAGCCATTTATACTACGAAGTTAAGCCTCGCTTTTTAATAGATATCATCACCAGAACCACGAAGACTGTTAACAAAGTTATTTTAAGGAGGAGTCGTTAATCCGTTAATTAGCAAAAGTTAGAGAAGCCAGAAGCTCCAGTCAACTCTCTCCGCAGAACTTTGTCATTACATAGGCTGGTTAATAAAGTAGTTGAGAGAGGTATCCTCATATGTCTCTCTGTCTTATCACGGGCGTTGCCTGTCTCCAGAACAAAGAAATGTAGGCGGAATCTCCAAAACCATGCAAAGTATCTTTTTACACTGCAAAACCCGCCTTGGAATTCGCAAAAAATATAAAACTCTGAGTTCTTTGTCACCTTATGCGCTTCACGCCCCGAGATCTATGCCGGAGGCCACGAACGCCAACACCGACTCCAAGACCAACAAGCCAAGACTTAGCACGAGCGGAGATTCAGATCTCGCTGCCTTGTAGCTACTCTTTGTCACTAATGTGATCCTGCCTTTTTACAAGCCATTTATACTACGAAGTTTTAATCATCACCAGACCCACGAAGACTGTTATCCGTTATTTTAAAGTTATTTTAAGAACGAGTTGTTAATCCGTTAATTAGCAAAAGTTAGAGAAGCCAGAAGCTCCAGTCAACTCTCTCAGCTGACCACCAACCAGCCTGCCGAAGCCTCCTGCTCCATCCTGCCTGGAGTCCGGTCGACAGCGGAAAGCCAGTTGCAAGGACATCCACCTGAAAGAGTGACTTTTTCAAAAAACCTGCCCCAACTCCATCGTTTGCCGTTGCCAGGCGACCTGACTATTGCCGAGCTTACCAGACTCGCTGATCTTCGGGAAACCAGCTTCTACATGGTCGAAACCTCCTGATGAACCCGGCAAGTAGACAGCAGAAAGACATTTTCCATGTCTTTCTGCTGAGAGTTGATGCAAAAGCTTCACTAAAATTATCACTTAATCCAATCAGGAAAGTTAGTATAGTCTGATTGATCCCTTAGAGCGACCCGCCTCGTTTCTACGGTTTATTGATCTAAATTGACATAACACTATTTACTGTTGCCAATAATTATCCCTAGGCCTAATTCTCATTTCATTTTCATTCCAATATTCCTTTCCTTCTCATTTTATTTTCATTTCCTTCTCATTTTATTTTATTTCATTATTGAACCTTGTTTGTTTGTTTGTTTAGTAGGTAGTTAATAAATATATTAATTCACTATAAAGTTGGTTGTTCTGTATTTCCTTCTCTGCAGAGAAAAGTGGGCAAGGCAAGGCAAGGCAGCTTTATTTGTATAGCACATTTCATACACTGGGGCAATTCAAAGTGCTTTACAGAATAATTTGATATCTTGATCAAAGTTTCATGTTTCCATACCTTTACTAAATTGTAAATTCGATATTTTAGACTCTACACGCTACACCAGTTAGGCCCGAAGTTATCTTCCTGTGTGAAGGAGATTTACTCATAAAATGTGACCAAGGGCTCATTACAGATTAAGCAATTCATTACTGGTGAGTTATTACTTCCTTTTGATTTACGCTAGTGCTTTTTATAGGAAGCTATCTGAATGTTTGAGCCAACAATCCATTTGGTTGGTGATAAGATTATTGCTACATATGGCTACCATTACTGATAATATTGATAATGTAGACTGTAACACAGATACTGTAACATATCAGAGTTTCTTGCACCCAGCGTGTTAGCGGTGCAGCGCTTCAATTTATAGACGAGCTCTGCAAGGCAAAGAGCTGAGTCATTGTTTCACGTTAAAGGTGCAGGTCACAGTTATTGTCGAAATGATATACAGGTCAAAGCTGCTGACCTTATGTTCATTGCTCCATTATTCCCATAACCAAGGTGTTAGACTATTTTTAACCCCTTAACAGCCACTGCAGAAATACCTAACGCCCGTTTGGAAAAAGGATAAGAGTTGTTTCCAGTGGTTATACTCCTTTGAAAGTTTACGGTATTGGGATCCTGGAGCAATATTTTTCGACATCACCCTACCAAAAATCATCATTACTGTATCAGTGTTTCAAATAATCAGTATGTTTATGCACATTAAACCTGTGGCAGGTTCTTCAGGGGAATAAAGTTCACTTGATAAAGGGGGTTGGGGTTTTTTCTAGTGATTACTTTATCACAAATCGAGGGGTCATTTGGACAGATAACACTGACCACACACACAAACACACACACACACACACACCAATAGGAGAATTCCATTACTTTGACCTAATCTGTCATCCCTTAAGATCCACTAAATGATGAGCTATGACACCAGTCTATACTCCCATTAATGATATTTAGTGTAGAGGACAACCTGGAGGCCAGTGCCAACTGGACGCCACCTCAACAATAATGACAAATTCAACCATTCAAAATTCAAAAATGCTTAATTATAAACATTGGAATATATTCACAGTTGCGTTCAGTAATTTCACAATGATCAAAGTTGTTTTTTGTATGTGTACACCAAGCATAGATACATTAAGATAATTTTGGCATTACAGACATTTCTCTGTGTAAAAACACAAAAATACACAAATCCTCAAATCTTTGAACACCAAAACCAAACCCATTACAACAGGAAAAATGATCCAAAATCCATAATGTTTTTTGCAAAACACTTAAGCTATAATCACTATTATTTTGAAAATATGTATATATAAATCTAACTTTGTATACAAAGCTAAGATCTTCCATTCCGGCTTCCATTTCTCATGAGTAGTATCCTGTTTTTGGGGTTGTGATGACTGAAATGTCACAGAGTCCAGGTCATGTATTCCCTAGTTAAACCAACACACTCCAAATGTGTCAATATTAGCTGTGTAAATAGATACCTAAAGAAGCAAGTTTGTTTTACATGTGTTTTAAGTAAAGAATATAGTGAAAATACTGTCTGGGCTAGGAGACCAGAGGTAATGAATTGAATTCCCTCTTTGAAAACACTATCTGTTTAATTATCTAACATTGTCAAGGTGCTGAAGTGTCTTTGGGAGAGAGTACAGTTATGCTATTTCTTCATGAATCACAGTAAAATAGGACAAATCATATAGCCATGACGGCGTGTCATGATCCAGCAGCTTCTGTAGGGTTATTGTATGCCTGCCTTTGAGCTCCATCCATCCATTAGGAGAGCTTGGATCAAATTGTTGTTCAGAGTCCTCCAAGGTGCTCTCACAAGGTCCTAAGTGGCAGTCCCAGGGCAGCTTGCAGGCTCTCTCACAGTGAGCAGCTCTTTGGCAGCACCGCCGTATGTGGACCAGCTCTAGTATATTCAAGGGAAAAGATTATAAGGTTTAGTTTCAAGTCTGGAAAACATGAATATCAAAAATGATTATGTTAAATGTTGTCGCTATAAAATCACGTAGTGCTGCTTGCCTACCTTGTAGTCTTGCTTGTGTCGTTGATGCATCTCCATCAGGCCAGTGAAACCTTGGATTCCACCCCCCCCCCACAACAGGAAGCCTACAAATCGCCGCACAGCGTTTCACAATGCTCTCTGTGCTAAAGTGGTGATTCACCTTGACGCAAGATGAGCTGCATGCCAAATGTGCTTGGCAGTAATTGCATAACACGTTGGTGACTGCCGACAATATCTAGTCTAGGCAGATGAACCTTTCACACCTCACATTAAATTCGTCCCACTGACTCCCACCACCAGCATGTCTAAGTCAAACTTAGATGTGCTGGCCCCCCCCCCCGATCGGTTTGTCCTCATCACCCTTTCAATCAAAATGAAATCTTGTTGGCTTCATTGATTGATTGGTGTGATGATTGCTGAAAGATTGAAAGAGTTTTTTTTTTAACAATGATCAACAGTAACAGCTTTATAACAAAGGGATTCTGGGATGCATTCTCTAAAATTGTTCTCATACATTTAGAAAAAAAAATTATTCCAAAGCAAGTCCAAAACATCTTGGTCTGGTACATAATCACCAATCAATCAACCCATTAGAACAAACTGAAAAGAAAATGCATACAATTGTCTGAATGGTGAAAGTGTCATGACAACCATATCAGATCTCAAAGAGTTAGGAAAACACTGTCATTACCCTGATTTTTCCATCACATCCATATCGCATGGTGTTATCCATTTGATTGTGGCTCAAGAACAAATTTGGTTTTGTTTTTTTGTGCCCTGACCACATCCATGGGATTCAACTGAAAATGCATTATTGTTTCCCCACATGCAAGATGTGGGGAAACCTTGGTCTGGTACATAATCACCAATCAATCAACCCATTAGAACAAACTGAAAAGAAAATGCATACAATTGTCTGAATGGTGAAAGTGTCATGACAACCATATCAGATCTCAAAGAGTTAGGAAAACACTGTCATTACCCTGATTTTTCCATCACATCCATATCGCATGGTGTTATCCATTTGATTGTGGCTCAAGAACAAATTTGGTTTTGTTTTTTTGTGCCCTGACCACATCCATGGGATGCAACTGAAAATGCATTATTGTTTCCCCACATGCAAGATGTGGGCATCGGGAGCCAAATTCAGGTCATTCAATCGATCAGTCAGTCAGACAGTCGGTCAGTCATCAGAACTTAAAACCCTATATATCAAGGATGGGGCTAATAGGTTGACACCCTCCCCCCATCGGGTCAGAACACTGTCAATCAGACTTATTGACTGGCGATGTGGAAGACCATCCCTGCAGCAATGTGACTGCTCCTGCTCCATGCAGAGGAAAACATAGCAGATATCTCTGTGTTGCCAGCAACTGTCAAATGTGAGCTATGAACTCATCAGTCAGTCAGACAGTCGGTCAGACACTTGACTCCAAACACCAACTGCCGCTCTCTTACCTTGTACTGAGTAATGCTCATTCGCCCGGTGTTACAGTCTGGCTAATGTGTGTAGACTTTGCAACTGCAGTGGCTAATCTATGCATGACAATGCATTATGTTTCGCCAGGGAATGTAAAAATGCATCCATGATGTTGGAATTTTTGAGAGATGCAATGTTTTTTGCAGCTGGTTATGGGATGACAAGGTTAAGGGCAAGCTTAGCAAAACTGAAGCACAATCATTATCGTAACCTATAATAAGATATCCTATAGCCTACATTATTTTTTTAAAGCAAATTATGATTAGGCTACCAGTTTTTTTGAAGGTAAAAATCACTTCTGCAATATTAAAAACATGAATCCAAGGAGAATAAACCCAATAAGTCAAGAACCAACATAAGAGGAAAAAAGAAAAATGTTACGTAACACTTTACAATAAGGGTACATTAATTAAGGGTTAGTTAACCCTTAATTAACAGTTAACTAATGTGTCTGGTAATAATCTAAAATCCAAGCCAGGGGTCACCAACCTTTTTGAGACTGAGAGCTACCTGAAGGGTAGAGAGTAATATGGAGGGCTACTTGTTTGGTATAATCTTCCTGAATAATATACATTTTTTAAAGTTTAAAGTTTACCTTTAAATAATGAATACTATGCATTTAATAGGCTACATATAGGCTACATACTATATCGCGGGGGCACCGGCTGTTGTCACAGACATCAGCTTTTCCAACGGTACCTTTTTCTCCACAAAATACCCCTTCACCGCGTCGTAGATATCAACCCCCCTTGTTGTTGTCTTCAGGGGCAGTAGTGTCAGGAGTTCCTCTTTCGTGGAGAAATCATGGAACACCATTTGTCCAAACACCATCAGCTGCGCCGTACTGCTGGTGTCCACTGACTCGTCACACTGGATGCTAAACCACCTGCACCTACTCAGATCTCGGTCCAGCTGTTCTGTCAAGTTCTTGGACATAGCTGACACTCTTCTGGCGATTGTACTTGCCCCCAATTGGACGTCGGAGAGAGTGGAGATGACTTCGGGCCCATTCTTCTCGTCTTTGAACAAGGTGTTTGCGATCACTGTCATTGCTCCTTTCAGTACATCGCCATCCGAAAAAGGTTTCTAGTTCTTTGTCAAAAAATGTGCAGCTCTAAATGAAGCTTTTGTTGCTGCTTGGGACTTTTTCACCGGCCTAGTGAAAAAAGACTGCTGTTTGCCCAAAGCTGCCTTTAACTCACAGGCTTTTTCTACCCGTAATGAGCTACCTGGCGGGTAGCTAACATTGAAGTTCTTGTGGCGTGTACTGAAGTGCCTCTCTATGTTGTGCCGCTTCGCCGTCGCCACAGTCGCCCCACAAATGAGACATACACTCTTTTCTTTCACTGTTGTGAAGAAGAACTCTTCCTCCTACTGCTCGCGAAAGTGGTATGTTTTTTCTTCCGCTTTTCTGCCATTGCTCACACAGTTAATAGCCTAACTTAGTTAGCTCATCATCGTAGCTAGCTGGCATAGAATGAATGAGTGAGAAGGTGAGAAGAGGGGATGCGCGACGTAACGACGTAACGTCTTTGACCCCAGATGGGGTCAAAGAAACCGAACTCTAACGGTGATTCATGCTATTTTTAGAATGTGCCCTGCGGGTGACTCATTGGCTCCCTGCGGGCGACCAGGCGCACACGGGCACCGTGTTGGCTAACCCTGATCCAAGCCCTCTGTTTCACTGAGGAAGTGTTAAATTCCACCCCCCTCGTGGAAAACACCTCCACCTCTGCAAATCAACTGGCCTCATACTGCACAAAGACCACCTTCAACAATGCAACATGCTCGTCACACTTCCTGTTCCACACATTTTTTTCTGATATCATACACTCAGGCTCCATCGACCCCTGGTCTTATTCCCCACAATAAATAAACTCTTCTAAACAGGAGGCGATCATATGAAAGCACTCCGAATTGATAAAAACAACTCCTTCCTGTTATTTTTATTTAAAAATATTAAATAAAAATAAAATGTAATATTTTGTATTTATTTTAATGAATTTACAACAAACCGACTGTTTCCACCTCCTCCCCTTCTCACTCCAAGTGCATCTCTTCCCTTTTTACCAACCGCCCTCTCTAATTTCTTCTCCATCTCCCTTTCTGACCACATAAAAGTGTTAACAGGCATGAAGAACACCTAGATAATCTAGACCTCGATGCTCATTCATCAAGGACTTCTTCCTACTATCAGTCAGCTCCTCATCACAGCAAGAAACTTATCACCGTCTACTGGCTATCACCCCCTATCTCTATGTAATCGGAAATAATCAGAATTAATCATTAATGTTGTTATGTCCTTTATACTCTCTGCAAGTTACAGCATCAGCGAGTGGACAGCATAGCTCCACTGCTCTTTGGAGGGAAGTGGAGTAGGCTAATTGACAGGCTTTGTTCAAATAGGGGGAATAGTTTGACTGCATACAATAATATCTTGGCTTGAGTGGGCCCACTTGCGATGCCTGTGTAAAATACAAATTAAAACACAGTGGAAAGTAACCTACTGCCTAGACCCGTGGTGTTGAATCGTGTGCCGCCATGGGTCAAATGCAGGTTTTCATTCCAACCAAACACTACGCCAGCTGATTTCACTAGAAGTTACCCCTTGTCTGGTTGAAGGCGTGAATGAATTACTATCTCTCACAGACACATCAGCATCAACAAATGTCTGACTTCACCTGAGTCTCCCACGGTGTCCCACAAGGTTTTGTGCCTGGCATGTATTATCTGCACTCTTCCCCTTGATCACATCATCTGCCACCATGGCCTCCAGTAACGCTCATATGCCAACGACTCTAAGCTCTACATAACTACCAAGTCCATCATTGCTGCCACCCGCTTGCCCTCACCAATTTACTGAAATAAAATCTTGGATGCAAACCACCTCTCTCAATCTCAGCTGTATGAGAAATCATGATTATTGGTCCTGAATCTCAAACCTGCACCAGCCATGACTTCTCTTTCAGCACTGATAGCTCCACACAAGGCAAGCCAACCTTTGTGAGTTTTTGGATCGTACCCTCCGATTTGAACAGCATGTTAGCCAAATAAAAAGAACAGCACTTTCTTCCACCACCGCAACAACATTGCCCGCGTCCATTTCCATCTCTCCACATCCTTCAAAATCTCCACTAGCTCCCTGTACAGTAACAAATTCAGTTCAATCTACTCCTCACTAGCTACAAAGCCCTCCATAACCCTGCCTCTTCTCTCATGGACCTCTTCCATGGTCATAACCTGTCTCATGGGCTCACATCATATGACACCCAGCTCCTGACCCCCACCTCAAGGATTGAACTTAGGAGAACAGGGCTTTCTCCACTGCAGCACTTTCCATCTTGTGAAAGCAGAAGTGCTGGAGAGATGGAAAGGTGATGCTAAACTACAGATGTAACAACTTTCCACTTCGTTTGAGAGTGTATTCATTCTGTACCTTTGACCTTCTTTCCAGTTTTGAGACTATGGGTGCTTAGCACAAGACTGCCTTGGGAAATAATTTGTGTTTATGTTGAGTGTTTACCAGAAAAGAGGGATTTCACCATTTTCTTAAAGTGTGCGTTCAACAATTGTTACTGGTCGGCACTCGGCATAATGATGAAGTAACCTTTAACCAATGTAGTGATAGTATTATCATAAACATGACTATTCAACACTACAAAATTGAAGTTTGAGGTTTTCTTAACTCCCAATCTGCAAATTGAATAAATTGTCAAAGTACCAACTTTCTCATTCCTGAGATTTCTTCAACAGTCAGAAACACCTCCCCAACATCACAGACTTGATTTGGATGAGTAAAGTAATTGCAGTGTTAGCATTGTTTATAATATGGTTTACTAACAGACAGTAAATTCCATTGTTTACTCTTTTCCATACACAGTTTTAGGCATTTCCAAAAAGGACCAAATTAAGCATCTAGTTAAATTAAATACCCTGGTTTTGACTGGACTTAAATATTGACTGAGTAGGCTAAGGGAAGATAAGCCAAGCAATGGCAAACTAACTTGTGCTGTTACTAACCACTCCATGTAAAATATATGTAAATTGATAACTGTTTTTGACCAACTCTGAAATGAAAACCTGGACAGCGCTGCTATACTTAGAAAGCTTTTAGTACAGTTTCAAGCACTGTACTGTAGTGTTCAACTGACAGTCTTGGAGATTTTCTCAAGGAAGCAAAAAGTAATAAGGTAAAACTGAATGGAAAATGACTACATATGGTGTTTCACCATAGGCGGAAGAGGTAAGGACAATGCAATGTGAATGCAAAATAATACCGCCAAAGCAGACAAACATCTTATGCAACTGATCATAAACTGTCACTCAAGTATGGCTAATTGTTCCGTTGAAAAGCAGCTGATTTACAGACACAATACAGATGTTGGCTAGTGCTTTAACGTTAGCTGTTTTCACTGGGAAGTGCGTGCAAGTACACGTTGCCTAAATAGTAAGAATATGCAAATCAGACATGGCTTTGCAGTGTCATCCTTACCTGGACCATGGTCACAACATGGCATGGATTCAGCAGGTATATCACAGTCTTGGTCGCGAATTTGAACCCAACCTCCACTCCAAAAGTCATGCAAAGAGCCACCAGCAACAGGTTCTTGCCCAGACTGTCCTCCTTCGTCCTTGTCCAGTCTTTTCCAACCACTTTGAGGTCTTTCGAGATGTTTATTTTCCTTAGTGCCAAGACAATCTCCACGATGGAAATAAAAACGACGACAAGGCTTTCACTCATACGCTGTTGGGGTGCCAGGAAGGCGGCACAGTCCGGGCCCCCGTTGCCCTCAAACTTCGGGTCCACACCGCCATAGACCCAGTCCAACAGACTGTATATGTTATATCTGGACATATTCCTCTTCTCGTGTTGGAAAAGATACGAACAAGACGGAATGAAAGACGCCGCACCGACTTCTTGGCGAAACATGAACTGCAAGATTTCTCTTTCGTAATCCGTCCTGTGGCTGAGAGGTAGACATGTATCCACCACCTTGTAATAAGCTAGCTAAAACACTAACCTACCTGCTCCGCCTACTATTAACTGATGAGCAACTTTGCTAGCTGGAGGAGGTAGCTGTGTAGACTAACCGTAGCTACTGTTAGATGCAAGCCTCTGACAGTCTTCAAGCAAGCAAGCTAACTTAGCTAGTCAAATTAGCATCAGCATTATATGAAGCGGGTACGCTGGCAGCCTACGTTTTAGTCGTGCCAAGCTAGAAAGCAGTTTAGCTGGGGTTCAGTTAGCGTGTTAATGTTAGCCACAATGCCGAGTTTGCCCCGATAGATAGCTAGCTAGCTACCAAGGCTACCCTGCTGAGGAGAGCACGGAGGAGGACACCCAAAACACGTGATGTCAGCCGATGGTGTGTTCATGACAAACCTGGGAAATTGGGACACTTCCGATTCGGTGTTGCGTTCAGGTTCATGTTTGCCAGAGGTTGCCACACACAGTAACGCCTCGAGACCTCCAGGCGTCCTTTAGGGGGTTTCAAGGGTTCCCCAGCAAAATGAGGCATAATTTGATTTCACTAATATTTCCGTCACCACATGTTAGCGTTATGTGAGAATGGATAATAATAACTATTTTGATCATGGTTCCTGTCTCCTGACAGTTACATCCTCATCTGTGGTAGGCTATAGACAGTTATTCAGTTCTAGTTATTCAGTTCTATTTTTGTACTGGGGTTCCGTAGTAGGCCTATGATGTTTATCTATGTCCCTGATACGAAAAACTTGTGATCCACTGATGTAGGGAATGCAATTTTATCATCTGATCACGCCATTACTCATTAAAGGCATGATTCAGACTCTGTTAAGTTCCATGGGTCTTATATGGACTGAGATCTTCATGTTGGGGCTGTTCCTTTTAGGATTTTGAGGATGTGAGCTGAGGATTTTGGGCGTGCCTATGCTTGCCTTGCACACAGGTTTATAGAGGTGAAACATCCGCACCCTCTTTTTCAGTGGCTCTGGTTCCAGATATATTCCCGCTACTTTTCTCCATGGACATTTCAGGAAATCCTGATATACAGTGTTAAGCTTTGAACCAATCCAACCAGCAACGTGATGAATCACAAGCTTACAACATGAAAAATGGAAAAAAGGCAAGGGTTCATGACTGTGTACACCATAAGAGGGAACAAACTACTCATCCCTTACAGCATTGAGAATGACATTAATTCCCCTTCCTTCATTTTCAACAGTGTTAAATACTATAAGAGTGATTACTGATTTGTGATGATTTTTGCCCCTGCACACATTCCCCCCTCGGCCCTAAAAAAAGAAATCATGTTTGACAGCAAAACCATGGTGGAATGGTGCCAATAACCGGTGCAGGTTGCTAGGCGACGGTCTGGCTACCAACCATTTGCAACTTTTGAGCGGGTAACATTTCTCTGGTAACCCCGTCGTTTACTAGGTTGAACACTATGTTAAGGTAACAGCAAGCTCTCCTAGTGTCTCCTAACAGCATGGATGTATTACACTAGGCCTATTTCACAATATGGCAACTAAAACTGTATGTAGGATTATTTTTCCCTTAGTTACCGTTGCTACTTGCTACAGAGTTGCGTTCATTTCTGACAGTTAAAGCATGGAGCCTCAACAGCATCGTGTATTCTCCCAATCCCTGAAGAATGTGCCAACCACACATTCAGCAATTTTGTTTAAAGTCATTATTAAGTGTGAGGAAAAGGCTACAAATCCTGGTTACGTACAGTATGTGAATTACAAAAAAACACAGTACTACTTGACAAAATCACAGTGGACAGGGAATTTATTTGTAAGATATTTTCCTCCATGCCTCTTTGGTGTTGCACTTCTGTCATCGCAGGAGGTCGTGGGATATCGCAAGTCAGCGTTGACGCACACTCGCTGTGGGAGGCTTACATAGTCCACTTCCCCTCCCCGCTAATTGGTCTGGGATGCTATTCAGTATGGCAAACACTTCACACAAGTGTACAAATGGAGGCAGAGTGGATTGGGTTAGGGCGGACAGGAAAGGAGGAATTGTGAAAATGCTTTGGGACACACCCAGTGGTTTTTGCTCCTCAGTGGCATTGGTAGGCCGCGCCTCTTTCTTAAATTAGCCACTCCCTAACATAATGTCATTGGTCTAGGTGTATGTCTAGTGCTCAGTGTAGCACAAGGTATGTTGGAAAACAGGTCCAGATTTAATAAGATTGTGTTGTCAGGGCAATTAACCACTAATTGGTTAGTGAATAGCATTCTGATTTGGTCATTTTTGTGATATAGTGCATGCTGTTCCATGCCACAATTTGGGCCTGAGTATCTAAACATGACATTTCTAGCAATGTTCGTGCATAAGTGATAAGTTCTATATCAAAGATTAATTTGTTAATGCCACTCACCGACAAGCCACTCTCCAGTTGCTTTGCTTATTGAAGTAAAACTTTGTGCCAACACTCGTTCTGCCCATGTCACCTCAGGACAAGCCGCCTGACATGTGCAGGTGAGTTATTGTTACGATGGAAATTAATGAGACAAATACTGTGAGTGGGCTTGCTATTACTATGCAACTATCCACTAGATGTAAACTGAGTTCAATATGAACATCCTCACCACTATGTTTTTGTGACTTTGACAGCTATGCAGTTAGTTTACTTGTTGTGAAATCTACCAAGTTAACATTATATTCAGCAACATATTAAGTCACCCTATGTGTTAGACTCACTGTATTGTGTGATTGTTGTAGCATAGGCTAGTACACTCAGTTACATTGTGCTTTGCTTTGATACTCTTTCTAAGTTGTGCATACCCTGCAACTAAAATATATTTGTCTGTAAATGCATTGTCAACTATCTAGTTGACATTATGCAAGTTTGATTTGACTGTTTACAACTATGCGGTTGGCTAATTATGAAATGAGATAAGTTACTAATATTTGGTCAGTGATATCTGCATTAGCATACTCACTATCTCTGTTGTAAGTGTGGTTTCTTCTCTTTCACTGGCTGTATTGTTATGGAACAGCACACTCAGCTGCATGGTGCTTAGCTTTGTTTTTCTTTCTGTGTAGGCATATTGTCTACCTAAGACATATTAGCTTTATATATTAACATGCATTTACATTTTTTTTTTTTGTCCAAATTTATTCTGTGACTAATTACTGTTGTGGGTTATCTTATCTCTTCAAGGTTCATGCAGCTCCCATTGCCACTGGTTTCCCTCTGTTGAGGACACAATCGGGCACAAGTGTCACCATGGATCCGGCTGCTGTGACTTGATCTGACCAATCAAAAGCAACCTCCCAGATGAATCACTTCTCTTTGGGCCCATATTTGGAGAAAATGACTTTTTACACACAAAAAAACAATAACCAAGTCCAGAAGGCTTCAGGCTATTGCCTTTGGCCTCTACCTGCCCCTTTAGCAAGAACACCATAGAGCAGCTAGAGATGGCCTTATTCAACCTGGAGAGCTCCAAACAGGTTGATGAGGTGAGTCAAGCCTCTGTTTGGGAACTAGAGAACCAGCTGGCATCTAAAAAAAACACTATCTAAGAGTTTCAAGAGTGTCAGCTGAGGACCAGAAAGGCTGTTGTTGCAGCAATTCAGGAACAACTGAGGCTTCAGCTGATCCAGTGGAACAGAGCGAAACACACTCTCCTCAATGAGAAGGAGGGGGCGCTTAGAAAAATGAAATGGAGCCTGCCTTGAACGTCCTTAAAAGAGTAATATGTTGTCTCAGTCTCAGGGGGGAAAATGCTCTGGAGGCTCAGTTGACCAAAGTGTTGGCCAGAGTCCAGGCTTCACTTCAGGAGGTGGAGAGGAGCAGAAAGTCAGCTAAAGATCAACTGGCCTCCCACCACATCCAGTGGGATGAAGAGCGAGGCCGTCTCCAGGCTCGAGAGGCTGAATTCAGGCAGAGAAATAAAATGGAGACCCCTCAGCTCTGGTGGAAAGACGCCAAGCCAGCTGAAGATAGATAAGATAGAAGCAGAGTGGAAGACGTGGGAGGCGGAACTGATTGAAAAGATCCTGCTGCTGGAGGGGGAGAAAAGAGAAGTGGCACAGCTTCAGGTGCAGACAGACGGGATATTTTTTAAGCTTTAACCTTTTTTCTGTTTAGTGATAACTGTTTCTCTCTCTACAGTTGGCAGAGAAAAGAACTATGGATGTATGGCTGTGATTCACGGATTCTGGAGAAATATGAATAATATACCTCTTACCGCCTAAAATACAAAACAAGCTGTGTCATTTTCAACGTTGGCATAATTTTCCTCAATAAAGATGCATAAATTGACATTTTTGTTTTGTTATACTTGCCCCAGGAGACTCATAAGAATCAGCTCTAAAAAAAGAAAGAAAGAGAATCATGTCAAGTGTAACTGTACCCATATGTCAGAAACACTTTTTGAGTTTGAGTAGACATCAGAATGGGAAGATGAAGGTTTTCCATAGACTTTGCTGTATGCAAAGAATAATTATTATTGTCACATTTTTCACTATTAAGACTATTTTCTTAGTCTTAGAGTTAATGTTTTATGGCTTTGTTGATTTTTAGCCCATAATTGTAGGCTCTACGTTCCATTAGCCCTGTGTTATGCCATAATAATGTTCATGTAGGTTCATGGCTTTGTGATTGCTTTTTAAATCAATAATAATGAAAAATTTCCCTAAAGAAAAAAGTGAAAATTTCCCTGAGGAAAATCAGAAAGAAAAAACTGTCAAAGCTGTCCGGTTTTCCGCTCTGAGCCAAACCAAAAGCATTAGGATTCAAAGCTGGTTTGATTTCTCAGACCTTTGTGCTAATTTACCCCTCCATACTGCAGAAATCAAAAGCCAAGCAAAGTCACAACCTGAATCCTAATAGACACTGAAACGCTGGGAAGAGAACCTGACAATGAAATATGAAGATTCTGGTGATTATTTTATGGAGGGAAAGAGACAACGGCTGTCCCTGCTGGTCATTTCAATTCCTGATGAAAATCCTTATGTATTCATTCATGTTCCCTTTGACAGATCCAAAATGTATTTGCCATGAATTATTAACTTCATGGACTTTGCATGACAAGAAACAAAACACACGCACACAAAATCTAGTCTCTCATCTTAAAGTTTCTGTACTTTGCTGCTCTGCACAACTTTGCGATATATGTGTTTTGTTACAGGAGGTTTATGAATACATTTGACTGCAGTTGCAAAAAACGTTTCATTTTTATCAAAATCACTAGAAAAAGACTATTCTCTTATACAATTATATATTTCTCAGACTAGTCGATGTCACCAGGGGGCGACATTACCATTTACCATTACCACTTTTTTAGAAGTCATTCCACATTAAGCATTTCTGAGGATATTTGAAAAATGACCACATGATTGCAAATCCTAACCTGCCCAAATACTTTTTCTATCCTGAAATGGGGGGCCAATTACAAAAGTTAAAGCTGGCAAACTGCACTTGAACATGTCAGTGTGTCATTTTCACATTGTTAAAAGCATCAGAGTAAGGAGCCAATCAACACTGCGTTGCTGCCAAAATGCATCTGCAACTCATTTTTAGATATTTATCAAGTACGTCTAATGACAACAAGACAGCACAAGGTATTTTAGAATAGATGTACATGCATGGTTCATATTTCAAATTTCACACCTGCATTTCATTGTATTTTGGTCATCCAAATATTTCATTCGTTTGCATAACCTTTCCCAAGCAGATCTGATTAGTCAGGTTCTATAAATACATGGCAGCAGCATCACCTGTGCAGTTGGAGGACAGAGACAGCTGTTTTCTAAAAGCAGGCGTGGGCTGCTGCTGGGCCCAAGGAGAAGGCAGCTAAATGGACAAGATACACACAGTATTTTGTGAGTCTGGGAGGTTTATGTTTGTCAGAATGGTGCTAAAATCAATGGATTCCTGAGGGGGCGGCTGTGCTCCAACACTCCTCTTCACCGCAGAGCAGGAATCAGTCAAGGATATTAATCTAAACATCAGTCATGCATGGGGAACACCCCACGAGGAGAATAAGCCTGCTCATCCATGCATCTCCTGAGGGAGGTAGGAGGCTTGAGGGAGAGAGTGACTGGGTAAGTATGTCAGGGTTTCGTCTCAGGAGATGGGACATGGACTGACTCCAGGCGCACAGACAATACAACCCAAACCGAAGAGGCTGGCGCTACTAAAACCCAAATTTTATGCAAAACTCACTGAACCTCACTATAATCTGTATTACCAAAAACTTAGATCTAAGAAGGCAATGGTCCAAAATGAAATCAGCAAACAGTGACCTGCAAATACAAAGTTGTGTCTCCTGTGTCAGGAAAAATGAGTAAAACATTTGTGCGTTAAATGTCAATGTGCTTCATCATGCTGCCATCTTAATCCTCCAGTCATATTTTAATAGGCCACACGAGCAGCTGGAAATACCAGAATTCAGGGGCAAAGCATTTTCTCATTCCCCACAATATGCTGTATCATATTGTCTCCCTATTCACCTTTCTAAAATATCTCCTCCCCCTGTCTTTTTCCACTGAACACACTGGGTGATGTTCCCAAGGACGAGTACAGCTGTAGAGTCCTCTCCTCCGTGAGGCTCCCCACACTGACTACAGGGCATCTCAGCTCTCCACTCCGCGGCTAATCCACTGCACCAGGACTGTCAAGAGTGCCAGCTGCAACGGAAACATGCAAACACAGTCCATTTTAAATCACTAATCAATACAATAGCTGAAGCTGAATGCTAAACTATATTCCAGGTGGGATTTCAGATGCAACTCCTGGGGATGAGGCTGCTTATGCAAAGATATTTTTTTTAATCCATTTCTTTATTGTGCAGCAACGGGAAGCTTTTCACTGATACCGCAGGTACTGTTATCAACTCATAACATATTTCTTTAAACAGGAATTAGTGTAACAAAAACATCATGAGAGGTTCTCAGGTATTAGGAGCATTACGTCAGATTGGTATGGTTTGCCACATGGGACAGTACAATGGGTAACAGAAAGTTTAGACCATCACAGCAAAGTAAATGAGAGTCGCATAAGTATACTTTTATGAAATTGACTTAACACTTAATATTTAATTTCACTGATGCACTACATTCCAGTCAGATAGATACTGTGATACTCCAAGTGGGTTAAACATTTTGATGAATGATTATTTGCAAATGTAATTGTATTAACAATTGTACAATTGAAAATGTACAATTGAAGAGATTAATTATGCCAGCAACAACCAACATCCCTCTTTTTCTTTTTTCTCCAAAATACAGTTGTTTACCTTTGCTCCAAAAACCCCCAAAGCTTCATGCAGTATCATCACTTCATGTAGGCTGCCCTTTAATATTCACATTTACCCAGTCTGTACTCCTCATTGAAGGCAAGTAAATAAGCAAGTAAACTTTAAAAGATATCTTTGGGTCATAACATATTTATTTCCGAACCCATTTGATAGTCTTTCATAGTTCTGAACCCGCCGGGCCTTTGCTTGTCCAAGTAGGGGAGTGTAATGTCAGAATGGAGAGACAGATGAATAGCCTCATCCTAATGTTTATACCAGTCCGCTCTTGTATGGTTGAGAAATCATCAGCGACCACGAGGCAATCTCTTCTCAGACAGATAAAATGACAAGCCATCAAAGACACATCAGAGCAGCCGTGTCTTGACACTCACGACAAACACAAATGAACAAACATTTCTGAGCAAATCATTTCTGAGTCTGGAATGTGCTGAGTCACTAACAGACTGCCGCTGATGTTGCAGCTGAAGGTGTTCAGCAAGGTTCTCATTTCAAAAACTATATTTAGTGGTCAAGGCCGCCTCTGAAGTTCAATCTCTAGAATCGCCCTTGCATTACTGTGTGTGAAGCAATCTCTGAAAAAATCTCTGTGTCATTAAATCATCAACTGATGGCGCCAGTGAAAAATGTCTGGATGTTGTCGGAGGTCCGGCTGCAAGAAAAATGAACTTTCCTGCTGCAGAATGTGGCGTGGAGGTGGAGAGTGAATTAACCAACACTTCAAATATGTGACACAATCACCTGAGTCTTAGAAAAACAGCTTATTATGGAGTTTTGAGAACACATCAAAATAATATGTCTATACAGCAGATTCTGGCAGCAACAGCTAATATTCTACAGAGACCATGTCAGTGGGAAAGCAGTACAACTCACACATTGTAATGTGCAGACACACGGACACGTTTCTTCTTTACGCCCTTGGACGAGTAAAAGGTTATTCCACTTGTCCAAATGACAAGTAGCTGAAAGAATAATATTAAGCTGAGCAGACGCATTATGCTTGCAGAGGAAACGGGAACTGGCAGAGGCTGAATTGTTGAGAAGGATCACGCACACAAATGTAATCCCTCCTTGGTCAGTAACTTGAGAGGCACCTGTGGAACAATATGGTGGAACAATTAGTAAAAATCATTTGAATATTTGAAACTGATAACTGAGCAGCCAAAAAGGAGTATTGGGTTAGAGGGAATAGTCAGAACTTGCAGGTGCAAATTGAGGAGAAACAGACCCAAACATGGCGGAGTGCTTTCTCATCATGTGGCTTTCATTAAAGCTAATAATCCTGGTTTTAATGTGGGTCTCAGACAGACCTGTGGCCATAAAGGTCAGGTCAGGTTGGAAAAAACCCTGTGGAGTTGAAGGATGTTGAGGGATGATGACAGTGAGCCACGTCAGTCCCCGTTGTCATGCCGATGTTGTAAGAACATCTCTATCATCTCACCTATATTCCCATGGAGAGATGAGCACTTTCATAAATTAGTAATGTTAATAACTGACCTCCATATACAGATATCTGTGTCATATTGGGGTGTGGGTATGGTCAGAAAAATGTGTCCTGCCTATATAAATCTTGCCAAAGTGGTAGTTATAACCTATATGCATCAATTTCTATATTAAGATTACAGTGCATGGCCAAACACTCAAAGTGCCCCCGTTTGGCCACACTTGGATGGATTTTGCATCAAATTTGGTGTGATAGGAGTTGGAAATGTGGGGCTGCTGGAGCCTCCTGAACATTTGGACTGAGTTTCATGATGATTGGAAAAACTGACATTAGTTATGAGTAGTTTTGGGATGTACCACATATTTTTGCAAGTTCTTACAAGTTTGTTGGTTAATATCAGCAAAATAACATCTGAAAAATCTATGGACATCTTTTAATGTGCTTGGACTATAAATGCTCCGTGCCATATGTGATGGTGATTGGTGCAATGATGTAGGATGAGATGGTAAACATGAAAAAAAAAACACTCTTGAACATTTTAAAGGCAAATTGTTAGTATTGTTAGTATTAATCTGTATATATGCACACATCAAGATTCATGCTTACATGACCCCACCGTGTGCAAGATATTTATTTATTTTTAACTTTGAGCTACAGTAACTATCATCGGACACTATTTTGAGCTGTAGCATTCTGTGAAATGTTCATGTCAATTACAGACCAAAATCAACAGCTGCTGTGAACTCCTTAAGCATTCAATCACAATAACAGACGCATGAAAGCACTTTCATCTTTATTCACTGTAAAGAACAGCAATTCCTGGACAAGGGGATGGAAAACAACATTTTGTCAGTGGCCCCACAAAGAAACCTTCACAATAGAAAGGTGAACACTTTCAAAACAAAGGTTAAAAACAAAGGAAGAAACACCTTTATTTCTGGCAGGAATTCCCTGCACCGCCCTCGCAACTTCCCGGTCCTCACATCACTCAGAGGGTCAGTGTCACGTCAGGAATGCTGGCTGTAGATCAGTTGTTTTGTTTTATAACTTTGTATCCCATCCTTGACAATAATAACTGCAGGTCAGAGAGAAGCACAACAGCCCTATTTGCACAGGCTCAGTATTACCTGAGGTCATCCATCCACTTCTAATAAAGGCTGAGGACATCAGTTTTCTGATCCCTGTATGAATGTGCTATTACCATAACTCTAAACTTTCAGACATTTCCATTAAATTTGCTTTTTTTTTTTTTTTAAATAAAAGCAGACATTCCCACATATCAGATTGCTGCTCTTGTGAAAATCCAAATGTGTGTAATTGTTGGCACATTCCTGGTTTTCCTTAACTTTCCATACCTCTTGGACTTCTGACTGTTGATTGTTGAAACATGGTTTGCATGACATGTACACCAGTTTCATTAACCTTTTAACTTGCTACATATTGATATGATTTGTTATTGAAAAATTATTTTGACACAACCGCCCATATTCTTTATTTCTGGTAGTTGAAATTTGTTTCTGGCATTGGTTGTGGTGTTGTTATGAAGTTGTCTGAATTGCCATCATCAACCGCCAGAACATTTTTAATTTAGTGTCCTGTATTGAAGACTCAAGTCAAATGTGGAGGCGTGTAAAATTCATTCATCTATCTCCTGTGAACATACCATGGAAAACACACGTGGGGAGTTTTCTCATTTCCATTAATCCTCCATGTAATACTGCCCCAGTACAAATAGGGCGAATGATACAGCAGCCCCAGCTTTCGCCTCAACTCAATCTGAATGTCTACAGATTTTGATTCGTATTGTGATGAGGTTCTCAATTGTGTCTGGCTTTTTTATGTTCGAGATCAAGAAGATGGTGGTACGGCACACAAACACAAAGCATTAGCACAGTCCTCGAACCGGTATGAAAAATAGCCACTAAATGTGTAATTGATCGTTTCATTTATCATAGCAAGAACAAGCAGGCAAAAACAAATCCTGCCCTGGATAACCTTATATATCCAGGTGGGGCGTTTTATAGAGTTCTCCTTTCCCTGCGCGCTGAGAAAAATGAGGTTATTTAGCTTTAAACATAATAGAGTTTCTGTGTGGTCCAAGGTGCCTACAGGGCAGAGCAGGAGAGCAACACTAACCTCCTTATGCCTTGACAAAAGGCAAAGTCTGCAGACTAGAACCTGTCAGAATACTGAAATGTATTGATATTCCAGACCAAAGCTTATTCCCAATGTGAAATGTGCATGCACACATATTCTTCTACTTGATTCAATGCTCTGTAGTCTTTTTTTGTAGTTGAATTGATTGCTAGTCCATGTATCTCAGCTTCAGATACTGGAGAATCTATTGTATTAATAGAGTTGATACTATGTAGAAACCAAAGTCACTTGGATATCCTTTTGTTTCTCATAGAGTTGCAGTATTGGGTGGTGTTTTTGTTGCAATGCTAAATCATTTATTAAGTCAAATGGGTAAGGATGGCTGTTGCACCATCATATAGCCAAATTTCACCAGCTTCTGCCTATGCAAAATCTACTCTCTGACCACCTATCCCAGCTTTAATATCTACCAGCAGTTTTCAGGTAGGAAAACTCAATCTCTCATACCGAACTTTAAAATATCCCCATGCAAAAGATTTCTGCTGTCATTCCAAAAAAAATAGTAAACGATTGGGCAGCAATCAAGATGTATGTAACTAATACTGAGGCACCCCATTAGATATTAATAAGGAAATAATGATCTTATGAAAAATTCCTTGTACATCTTAAGTTATATGTTGTGTCATGGCATGACCATTTCATGTGTTTTGTATTTAATGTGCGCAGGTATTACTGTAGTATATTGTGAGCATCTGGATTGCATATTGTTTATGCAGCACACAAAAATAACAGGTTAACTGTGCTTTGATTTGACCAAGCGTTACAATAAAGACTGTGCAGTGTGTTCCGTTCCCTGTGGGATGTCCTTATGCTGTACTGCTTCATTTTCATAAGTCACAGTGTAAACACCACAAACAAAACGACTTGCATGCACAGCCTGGGAGATGGAGAAAACCACAAAGAATCAGAGGAAATACATTTCAATGAGCCACCAAAAGAATATCAGATGACTCCACCAGAATGTGTAGAAGATTTTCACCTTTGACCTTTGAACGTAACTCCAAGACAAAATACAACGTCCTTTTAATCCCCACTGCCGTTTGCTACATCTCATACAGTAAAGCACATGGATGAGAGAGGGTTATGCAACACACAACGTCCAGTCATTGAGCATATAGAGAGCGGTTTCTCGACAAAAACACAACAAGTCCACAATCTTCCCGTAGCGCTCTCTTTGCGGAGGAAGTCTTTGCTCTCTCAATGCTTGGGGACATGCAGTGAAATTGCTGGAGAGAGAACAGTGTGTACAACTTTGCTTGCAGACAGCTGCTAATTCACAGTTAGAGTTTGAAAAGTGCACACAAGGTACTGATCTTGTAAGTAGCTTGATGAGTATTATTTCTACTGTACGTTTAAAAACACCATAACACTTAGTGTTACAGAGCTGAATGTAAGACAGCAGTACTTATCAAATGTAAAAATAAATGACCTGACATATCAATATTCACAAAAACTATTGGAATTGGATTCACAATATCTACAAATTCACAACTTATTAACACTATTCTGAGCAATTAGAATTGTTGCCATTTAGTTTTAATAATCTGTTTAGTTTATCTATTTGTCTACGGCTTTCTACCCATCAAGAGATTTGCATCAATGCTGTAGAGGTTATGTCGTATAAAACATATATCATGTTTAATGCTGTGCTGATTAGCATAAATATATTCATATATTTCTAATATATCTTATATATATATATATATATATATCTATATATATATAATGAAATGTTTCTGCTGAAGCTAACTCTGGCCCAGTTAGGAGAAGCCTTCCCAGATGAATTACCACACTCTGAACCAAATCCATACAGCAACAATACAGTAGAACCTTGTTTATCAAAACCCCTCAGGAGAGGAGGTCAGTCAGAGGTTGAAAATCTTTGGATTCGTTAAGTACTTTAAAATACCAGACCAAAACCCTCGTCCTAATATGCAACTTGTGTGCGCATACTTTCCAATACACCCTGTAACATCTATTTTTCCCATTACAAGTCTGTTCAATGGAATCGCTGCAATTAAAAGCATACATTTTTTGCATCACTGCATATTTTGTTCATTATGGCCATTAAGTTGTCTTGTCAGTTCTGAGGTAAGCAGTCTGGATGAAAGAGGTTCTACTGTAGTTCAGCTGCAGAGCGCAGAAGTCGTGGTTGTGTGGCTCTGGAAGTGTTTTCCCCAGTTTTGCTTCCCACAGACAGCAGTTTGGGATGCAAAGGAGGCAAAAGGGGTCAAAGTCTTTCATAGAAATGAGAATCCCGACACATTGTGCTCATGCATTGATTTTGAATTTATAATTTGACATTTCAGTCTATCAGACCTTCATCAGAACTGGAGTGAAGCAGACAACATAGGGGCATTTATAACCATTTTGAGAAAGGGGTCAAAGGTCATCATCCCACACACTTGAAACATTAGACTTCAAATTAAATCAAATATATTTAAAATGTTGACAATATATAAATAGTAAGTGTAGTAAACATTCAACAGTCACATCACAAATGGAATAGAATGAGTATCTCGTGGTAAACCATCTTGCATCATGTCCTGGAGACAAAAAAGTGCACATATTAACTCAAGATATTGCAAGTTGACCAAATTCATAAATGTTTAGCCTTTATAAAAAATTATTTTATTCAGGAATTATTTGTATGGGACAAATTTGCCCTCCTAATTTGAGTAATTTAGTATTTTTTTAAAAAAAAATCTGTATTTATAACCCCTGAAAATAACCCCTACAATATGCATGGGGAAATGGTTCAGATGTTTTGATTAAATTTTTTGTCTGTTCTTGGTGATGAATGTGAATTGAATGAACTGATAACACAAAAACTTTTAACAAAGATCTGAAATTCTCATGTGAATGGATCTTTGTTAACCATATTATATAAGAAACTGACCATGTCAACTGGCTCAACCCAAGCAGTGCACGTGTGTGTATTTTGCAGACTAAGAAGGATGTCAGTCAGAGGACGATTCTCTCATGAGGTTATTTTACAACTGCAGTTACCAGCAGAAATGGGCTTGATGCATCTCAAATCTCACGCAGATCTTTATGAGGAAGATCCAAAATGGAGAGCAAATGAACTGCTTCTATAACTGCTTATCTCCCCAGATCACACCGACTCAGAGGAACCATAAAGAAGCATTAGCACTTTCTGTCATCTGACCCTGAATCAGCAGCGAGACTTTAAACACCCTCCATAGATGTGTATCACACACCAATTAATTTGAGTCAAAGTGATCAAACATCTCATTTTGAGCCTGAAAAAGAGACAGGCGGTCAAGTCGTCACACGTAAACAGTGCAAAACTGAACGTCACAGGAATGACAGGGAGTTTAGCGCTGCATTTTACTCACCATGACATTTCAAACTTACTCATCCATGCTGCTGAGAAAGTAAAATTACCAATAAAATGTGGAAATTTTGAAAAATTGCTATTCAAAATGGAAACATTCCCTATATTCGCCTTGCAAGCATTGGCACCAAGTGGCTTTAATGATGAATTTAATCTGAATGTAATGTAACAATCTGATGAGTTTCTCACAAACCAAATCTGATTTTTGTTATGTTTATAATGTCTATCTAGTTAGTATTCATATATAATGTGCATTATCTTTCTCTTGAGTGTGTCCTAGAATGAATATGTATCTGTTTTCAATGTTGTGAATTTATCTGATCTCTATGTTACACATGCACATTGGATGATGACCGTTGACCCATTTTTTGATTGGATGAAATGATTAAAAATTTCTTCCTGATGTGTGCTTCATTTCATTACCGATGAAGGTCTGATTGATTAAAACGTCAAATAATGAATTCAAAATCGATGCAAGAGTGCAGTTTGTCAAGCATTTTCCCCACCTAACACATTTAATTGATAAATTGTCATTCGTCTAATTTACTGTCTTCCACTGAATAAGACAGCAATTCAGTATCTACGCTAATGGCCATTAGTTCTGAATGTTTCAGGTTTTGAAGGATAACGAGCTACAAAACAGAATTATAAGCCTTAATTCTGCAATGATTGGAACAATGAGGAAGAAATTAGGGTTTACCGGAAAAGCCTGAGGTTTTAACCTGCAATTACAAGTTTGGAATGTGACCTGAATGGGTTTTCTGAAGCGGGGAATTGTCTTTACATCGATTACTCCACGACCAGAACAAAGTGTAAAACAAGTACTATAGTTTGTGGAAGTCATGCATCTCCTAGGCTGGTACAAACCGACACAAACTGTTATCTTAATCTAATTTTTGAAATTGAGTTACAAGTCCTTTGACCATCTGGATGTAGAGCCAGTTCAATGTGTGTTTCCACACTGAACCAAACCTCTGGTAAAACCTGTGTGCTACAAAATGAAGGGTAAAAACACTTCCAGAACTTTGTGTCAGCCATATTGTGTTAACTTCACATCGATATCCACAAACAACTAGAGCTTAAGTGAGTTTATGCAGACCTTGCTCAAGTTATGATCAGGTACTTAATGAGTAACTGGAATAAACTACAGAAACATTGATACTAAGCCCTATTTCAATGTGACAAACATCATTATTGGAGGTTGCAGACATACACATGTACAGATTGTCATGCATTAACCTATGTTTGATACATTGTACATGGTTTGTGTTTAACACCTTTAGAGAAGCCACAAAACAATTGCATTCATTCTCCTAATGAAGGGTGCTTACCGCTGAAGAGACTGTCTGAAGAGATGCTTGAGAGATCAAATACTGTATATGTTGGGGTCTGAAAAGTACATTGGTCTTCATAAACTCTAGAATCAAATGAATGCAAATTATCCAAAGAGTGCATCTGGCAAAAAAACCCAAAACAAAAACAAAAAAAACTTTACAATCACACATCTGTATAAATATATACCAAAACTCAACACATAACGGAAATGCACACGTCACTTTGCAAAAAGTAAACAAAAATTGGAGACAGCTGGAAACAATCTCAACGTCTGATTAGCAACTTTGTAACAATAATAAAATAATCTATAAATTTGCCCTCCAAGGTAATTACAACAACGGAAATGAGGTTTATTCTGTTACCTTTGGAGGAAACGTGGAAATTAAAAACTTTTAATGATCTGACAGCATTTTCCAGTGATGTGTGTCTCCAGCTGGGTCTCCAAAATGTGTTTAAAAATATGTCAGTGACATATTGAGTTTTGTTGTCTACTACAAAACACAAAAACACAACAACAAAAACAATACAGCATATGTAGACAATAAAATTTACATAAATCAACACCAATATACTTTACACAACCAATTTAAAAAAGAGCAAAAGTACAACTGAATCAAAATCGTGGCTGTGACAAGGGAGAAATGCAGAGAAATCATAATCTAACCCATAACAGTTTCTAATACAGAAACAGCAATGTAATAAAGGAAATCGTGGGCAGGCACCAGGGTTGAAAAACTTTCATAAAAAATACTTAAGGAAAGAAGCAAAGCGTATCTGGTATGAATTTATGTATAAAACATATCAGATGTCATTCTCAGTCCAATGGAAAACTTAATAAACTGTGGAATCAAAATTAGACTTCAGTCTGAGGTAATGGCGTCAGTTTCTTATGACCGCTCAGCTCACGGAGACGCAGCACCGCGAGCCGAAACATGTAAATGCACATGAGAATTTTTAGAGACTATGGTGGATCCTTTAATCTCTTTACTTCATTGTTTCACAGGCAGAGGTCTGTTAACCTTCCACACTAATGGGCAATTTTACACTCAGTGACCATGCCATGGGCCGTGGGTGGGGGGGTGGCAGAAGTAGACATAGCCACATACCGTACGGACCTTGCGGACACCAGTATGTGTTTGCATGTAATGTACACACAGACCTTTGTGTGTACGTGTGTTGTAAATGCATGTGTGAGTGTGTGTGTGTGTCAAAACCTTTTTTCCTTATGATGTGGGTATTCACAAAGGCACATTGCTTCTCTGTCGTTGAACATACTCAGCCTGTTAAAACAATAAGAGTCACTGGACTAGAAAATGTATAGGCAGGCCCATGGGACACAAAAGCAATTCCAGATGATATTGCATCGGGTCTGTTGAGATTCAGCACAAGCTGAAGGCCAGACACTGACAATTATTAATGATGTTCCTATGGAGCTATACAGGCCGCCCCTAGCTAAGAGAGCGCAATATAGCAATAGGCAACCTACGAATGGCTCTGCTGGCATTTTCTGATGCACCGCTGTGTGTCACTGTGTGCGTGCCTACATGCATGTGTGTGTGGTTTTTACTCAATGGATGTGTCTAGACCTTATCATCTGTAATGAGCTATAATGAAAACTTCACACTACACATGCTCGCCCTAACTCAGTTCTAAGAGAAGCGCAAGCATGTCCAAAATATAGTGAAAATACATTGGACTATTCTACAAAACAGCAAGCGATCAAGATACAGCAAAGCGATGTTTGATTCGTCACGACAGGGAAGAGGGCCAGAGCTAAGGGTTCAGTGTGGAGGGGGAAAATAAATGCTACACAAACACATTTTGATGTGAAGATTTCCTCTTTCCAAGGTCCGCTACTATATGTGAATCTATGCTAAAATTTGCCTTCCACCTATACAGACGTGCAAAATATCAAACTTTTAAGAAAAAACAGACACACAAAACACGCACACGCGCACACACACACACACATACATACACACACAATAGGATGTAATGGACTTGGCCTCTTGCAAACCTGTCTAACCGCCAAACCAAACCATCAAACCTAGCGTATTTACTTGGTCAAATTCAGTTTTGGTTGTTTGACTTCATAATAGCGGGCTTTCTGTTGACATATGTGGCCCAGTAGACTAGGTTGAAGATGAAGAAAAGAACTGGGAAAATGATACGTGATATCTTGTCCACTTTGCTGACACGGTTGTAGGACTTTTTGGCCTCCATGTAAGGGTCTTCCATTTTTTGGAGATAGTGATGTTTAGCGGACGCTGCGGTGGCACTCTTGGAAATGGTCGTTAAACCTTGATCTTTAGCTACATTGATGGCGTAGGTAGTTCCAACAATGTTGAAAGTGTTGTTTGCCTTTTTGGACAAAGAGGCCGATTCTCTTCTCTGAAAAGGAAGGAAGCAGTAAAGGGCGTCAGGACAGAAGCACCAAACTCAACAATACTTCCATTTGGACTCATAAAGAGGAAATAGAAGCAACACCACAAGACACGACACACTTAGAGAACAAAACAAAGCCTAACCATATCTTTAATCCTGGCAATGTTACTCTGAAAGGGTTCCTGAAAAGAAAAGTAGAAAAGAAAAAAGTTTTACCAATTATATCAAATGACCCAACTCCATTCATTATCATCTACCTGGAAGTACAGCACAACATGTTACTGTTGTACTGCACTTTCAACTGTTAGCACTCCAAATCTGCATCATACCAAATCTGAATCACATAATCATATCATTAATCATAATCACATCTTTCTTTAAATTCAGATATTTCTTTAGCTGTGACAAAAGGCCATGACAGAATTCATGACAAAATGATCAGGCTGGGAAAAATTAAGAGCGTGGAAATGGGAACAATCCTATTTTGCATCGTTGCAGGGTCAGGCTCAGCTGCCGTCTGATGCTGCAGACTGGCAGCAGTAGCAGAGAGAGCGGGATTAGAAACAGAGCAAAAATCACAGTGTCTGTGTCAGTGAGAGCAGCCGGGGCGTCTATAGGCAAGAGAGGAAACAGATAAAACTGGCTAGGGGAAACTGGCTTCCTCTTACTACTGGAGGGAAATCATCTGTACTGTCTTTCATATTGAGAGCGGTGGCATGCAGTGTATGAGGCTATACTGGGGGAGTTTTCTTCTGCACAACATTCACACCCACAGTGGTCACCGTAAGATCTGCAGCAACATAAAAGCAGCCTACGTCATGTTTCACTTTCAACGTTCACTACTGTTTTGAGAATTTCTGTAATTCTGCTCTACTTTTTCAGCCTCATTTAATTTCCTTTCCTTTCCTCTCGCTCCATCTTTTTAATTAGCATAACTAATCTCCTCTCTTCCCTCAACTCAACGCCCCCCCCCCCCCCCCCCCGCCCCTCCTTCGCTCCAAAATGCTGCATGGTGGGTCTCTTTCCGCACACAGCTCATCGCCAACTGTTTTGTTATGTCTATATCCTCAAGACTCATTATACATACATTCGTGAATGGAGTTTTTCACATATGACAAGGAATTTACAAGAATGTTTTGTGGTTGAGATAAAACCGGTGTGTTGCTATTGTGCTAAAACATACGGGAAAAGCGCTTTTAAAGTGTGATACGCAGCGGAAAAAGTCAGTATTAGCAGTGTAGTAGGTCATAACACCGGTGTTATAAATCTCCCACCAACCCGAAGCTACAGACTACTGCGTCAAGGACAATGGAGCGATCTAACCTGGTAAGCGGGCTGGATGGAGGAGGAAAATGCATTAATTTCACCCTAAAACAAGTGAGTCACAGAGCAGGACAATAGGAAGTCGACTGCGCTTGGACTCACTCGCACACAAAGTGCTGCTCTGCAGAAACCAGGGAGGGTCTGGCAGAGAGCTAACAGAGCTTACAGAAAGTTGATTGTATCAAACAGAGAAACTGTGAGCCTCTGTCTGAAGGGTCTATCTCATGCCAATATCAGCGCAGGGAGAGAGTATCCTGGCAGTGATGCTCCCCGGATGGCTAGATGCTTTCGTACGATATCGATTCCTCCGGATCTAACAACGCCGCCTCTATCACAGCGACGGCTTAGATCAGCAGGAATATTGGCCGACTATTAAAACGTGTCTTACGACTCTAATCACAGCCACCTAAACTCGTTAATCCCTGGCATTAGGAATGTTCTTTGCCCACCAACCCGACATACAAGCCCCACGAAGCTCATTCCTGTCAATAAGCTATTTGGCTCGGCGGTCGTCATCGGCGGCAATTTATGGCCTGATTATTAGGGAAACTGCAAATAGCATCGGGCTGTGTTTATGTCTTTATGACCTTAATGTGACGCAACACAATTTACTCCAAGCCAAATATTCTTACGCACTGTTCAAAGTCATTCGGCGAGCTGCAGGCACAAATACTCCTGAATACAATGCATCTATTGACCTTGTCTTTGTAACTTCTGGAAATGGTTACATCAAAATTTCTTTATTAGTGTGATTAAGTATCTTGGGGCTAAATGTGCTGTGCAATGTCTTGCTTTTTTGAGCTCAGTGTGTGCATGTGTGTGTGTGTGTGTGTGTAACTAAACCTTGTGACAGTCTGTCTCTGTCTAAGACTGGAGATGAGGTGTTGGCATATTTTATAGCCTTAAGTATGTGAGCATGTGTGTGTATGAGCATGTGGACACTGTTTATCGAGGCAGAATGTCCCCGTTTCTGAATGTGTGTGTGTGTGTGAGTGTGTGTGTGTGTAGCGGCACTGAACTACAACATTTCTGGGAATACGGATCGCTGTAGCGGTGGCTTGAGCTTGGTCTCAACACGGAGGGCAGAGTGTGTTACAGGCTACCTGTCGGCCCGCATTAATTAAATATGCTTTAAAATCCCAAATCAAGGTAAATGCTGCTCCCTCTCACTTGTTCCTGTATGTTATCTCCTTTGTTCCCTCTTTGTCCCTCTCAAAGACTTTCACTTCCTAAAACAGCATGCCACTGACAAAAAGGTATCTGTTTTCCACCAGATAGAGAATGTTTAACTTGTATTTACTGCAAGTTTACTGCACTGAATTGGTTAAATCCTGCCTCTGATGACGACATTGAAACAGTGTGCTATGAAATCACAGTTTAGGGATCATTAGTCATTGTCTCATGTGACATCATTTCACATGACTGTATTGCAATTGTTAATCCTAGTTGCGTCATTCAGAGAAAGCATTAAGGTGATGTTGAACTTGAGGAAACCTATACCAATGGAACAAGAAATAGTAAAATTACCAATAATTGTAAATAGGTGAAAAAAAGGCGGGAGACAGGACTTTGACAAAGCAGATTCTGCCAATATATAAAAAATGAGTCTCACTTTTATTGATTGGTAAATGTACTATTTTCTTCGTTGCATTGGGATAAGTTTCCTCTGGCCGGATTTCGCTGTTACACTTGTTCAAACCAAAAAGTTTAATAACCATAAAGAAAGCGATTCACTTAAAATAAATTAAATTAAATTCAGCAACATGACTATGTTATTTCCATTTGTCAGAATCTGCTTTGTTCGCGTTCGTTTGTGTGCTAGAAGTGTGATTTTCAGACCTGTTTCGCCATACAATGGCAGTGAATGGAGAGAGAAAAAAAAGTAACAGAGAATTGCTGATTTTGTGGTTATATCATGGCCAGGCAGCTGCACAACCCAAGGTACTACCAATGTTCAACATCACTTTAAGTGCATGATGGGACAGGGCTCCTCACTCAGTGGATTAGACCACCAGATAATGCCCATGTGCCTCGGAGGGCTGAGAGTATCCAGGCTTTCATTCCAACCGAACTCCTCACCAGCTCATTTCGCTAATTAGGGGAGAACTAATTTGGTAGATCGCTGGTCGAACAGGATGTATGTGACAAAAAAGAGGAAGATAAGCAATGAAGCTCCATAACCACCAAATGAGTTCACATTGACTCGGCTATGGCTCACCATTTCAGGCCTAAAAAAGACAGCGCCCGGGGCCAATGAAGTCATCATTTGGTTCCGGTAAGAGCGGTGGCTGAAGCCCTTCCTCGGATAACTGTGTATGACTCGTATTCTCACCATATTCTCTTACTGTGCTACGACGCCTCTCCTAAAAAAACACTAAAAATCCTTCTAGTCTCCCTTCATATAGGCTACTTTTTAATGTAAAATATGTCAAACAAGGATAAAGCGTGTGCGGTTTTATTCCCTTGCTTTCCAGTAGCTTATACTAGTGAGGATGGCAATGGGAGTGCCGTGTCTCCCTCTGTGACCCCATTCCTTTTTATCTATCATGACAACTGCATGCTCAGCACAGCCCCGAGAACACAGCACAGGCTGTTGCCATTAAGACAAGGCATCAAAGGGAAAAAAAAACCTCCACTCTGCAATGTAATTCTGAGAATTATCCCTGCCGACTGCAAAGTTTCATGGCAGCAATATCCAGTTCTGCCAATCATTTAGAGGACCAAATGTCAAGCTATAAAGGGACTGGAGAAGTTGTACTGATTGCTGCAAACATTTTGTACATTAGTAGCGGGAAATAGATTTGTGGCACTGCATTGTCTGCGGCAGTGGGTGAGTATGCTCTTCCTTATGCTGCGACTGTGGCTAAGAGAAGTATTCCCGTTTTTTGATCTGCTAGTAATATGGTTATTGTAGTGGAATATTGGCAACATTTAGTCACCATTCACCAAATGAATGAGAGTGATGAGGGCAAACAGGGCATAATTTCATGATTCCTGTGCAAACAGGCTTTTCAATTTAAATGAATGTAAGATAGAGGGCAGATGTGAATCCTTTCAGAGTAGTTTTACTTAAAGGACAATTCCAGTGTGATTGGAGTTTTTGCTAATTTCCTGCATTCCCTCGCTGTTTCACATCACTGTGGATCATTTTCCAGTGTTTTTTATCACGTTATGATATCTGCTATTTTTCCTATGTCTTAGTACTTAGTTTCAAAGTAAATATTTTGAAATAAACGCTGTCTAATATTACAAGGTCCTCCAACCAACTACTTTAACTGGAATTGTGTAAAATGAAGCTTTATTTAAAGTAATGAAAATATGAACCAATTTCAAGTTATCCTTTAACATATTTTCAACATTTTCATTGGTTTCCCTCCACCACCGAATGCACTTGCACTTATTATAGGCAACTGATCTCAAAAAGCTTTTGGGCAAACCATTAAATATTAATCTATATTTGCTGACAGGAAAAAAAAACATTTTGTGGTAGACTTTTCAGCTTGGCCAGTAGAAACCAGAGTAAGGCTAGCAACATTTGTTTCATTTAGGGTCTACATGAAAATGGGAAAATAATGCATTTGTTCATTTCAATAACGGAATGAATGGGCTTATTTTAAATGTATACTATATCTAAATTAATTCAAGAAAAAATGAGTATATTCATACATTCATCACAGTACCAAGTGCATTATTTTCCTCCCTACATCTCGGCACCTACCTCAATACTCCCTCATGCCTCTGATCTATATCAAAGCCTGTTTATTTGATGGACATAGTAACCATCAGTTATAAAACATCATAGACATCATAGCAAATTTAAGCGTTGAGATTATCATAAGAAACTTGTCAGGCTTTATTTATGAAACTTCCTCCTAGCTTCAGTATGAGTGCAGGATCAAAAGTGAGCAGCACGTTGTTTGGACCCCCACACCCAACATTTGGCAGCTCCCTCCAATTAAAAACACGCTGGAAGTAGAAATCCAATCCTTAAATAGAGTCATGCACGTCAACAAAGCTCAGTAGCCGTCTGCACTTCTACTTTCTTATACTGATGCAACAAGAAGTTAATTTACCATACTCTATCTTCATAAACAAAACAAAGTGACTGAAGAAAAATGATGGCAGCATTAGCCCAGACTATTCACAAATTCAATTTCTGTAAGTTATAATTCATCATTATATATGATATAATTAAAACAAAAAAAAAGTCAAATAGGTTTTAATAAGTAATTCACACTCACTTTGTCATTCTGTGCATCTATAACATGCAGTGGACTGCAGACTAGATGCCATAATACCATCTTTTTGCGAGAGAACGAGCCTACACTCATTTTAAGATAAGAGCGGAGCACAGGCTGCCGTCATAAATCAGGGCCACTGTCTCTGGGAGTTTACCCCTGTTTCTGCTCTCGCTGCTCCGCCCCACCATCCCTGTTCCATTTGGCTGTTAATGAATAAATAAAGGGTCTCTTTATAGTCTTTATAGAGTACTCAGGGCTGTTTTAAGGAGGGAACTTTCTATCAGTGTTTCCAAAGTGCAATTTGTCCCCATCGCTACACCAATGTAAAACGAGGGCTTTCTCAGCTTGCCATACCGCATTTCTAAGCCATCAACTTTGAGCATACTCATTTTTCACGAGGTTATCAAGGGAAAAGATAGAGAGCAATTAATCTAGAAATGAATAAGCAAAAAAAAAAAAAAAACTTTCAAAACTAGGGAGAAGAACCAAGGAGACAGACTCGTTTGAGGCAAACTATTCTGCAGATTAATGAGGATGGCGACGTGTTTGTGATTAGTAACTTCTGCAACACCAGCAAATGCACAAAGAGTAAAACAAGATGTAAGAGGTATGCCGATGCATTGTTGTGCTGTTGTGCTGCAATACACTCTAACTACTACTGTTCTGGTATGGCATATGCATCTATTTCATTCATGCAATTGTACTTGCTTTTTCTACACTGTAAAGCACTTTGTAACATTTGTTTTGAAAAGCACTATACAAATAAAAGTTCACTCACCCTTATTTCCATGCCCTCTTTTTTCCCATCCCATGCCCAGCTGCGCTTGGTGAAGTAGTTGACTGTGGCAAACTCAATCAAGGCAGAGAAGACAAAGGCATAGCACACTGCCATGAACCAGTCCATGGCAGTGGCATAGGCCACCTTAGGTAGGGAGTTTCTAGCACTGATGCTCAGTGTGGTCATGGTTAGGACAGTGGTGACTCCTGAAAAGATCAGCATAGAGAGTCTCTATTGAAGACATGCTTAACAAACACAGAAACACACACACACAATCACCATGGTACTGCAGTACTCATTTAGTACAAATCTCAAACACAGATAGTGAAAAAAAAAATCACAGATCTGGAAATTCATTCATTGCCGTATAGACTTGAAAACTGTCATAGATCATTGTACATCCTGGCCTTTATGTTCAGTGTTGCTGGGAATGAGATGGGGAGCAGAGAATGGGTGCCCATCCAAGCAGATAAAAGCAATCACTTCACCTGTTCCCACCCATCTCATTGGTTGAAAAATAAAATAGGCTCTGAAAATTAATATTGTGCTGCAGAGCAGGGAGGTCAACTCATTTCGGTGATCCCTGGGTGAGAAATCAGAATTTGTGACTCATAAGATTGATAGATCACTATTCACATTCATAAAGGATAGAGATCGCTTTATTATACAGATACTGGATATTGCCCAACTTGACTGCATGTTAGCATCTTAATAGTATGCTATGTTATATATGTTGAGATATTTCTCCTTTCATCATTCCAGAGGGAAGGTAGTCCCTATTCGCAAAATGTTAACAGTAAAAAGGTTGCATAAAGGTTTCCATCGGACAGTTTTAAGACACGAAATGGAGAGCTACTTGTAATGTCAATGAGGATATTCATATAAATATAAATCAGGCATTTCGCTTGGGTAAATGAGAAAATTGCAAACCTGATTATCCATCAAAAACATATTAGGTCATGCCTGCCAAACACAACCGGGCAACCTACCAGGGAACAAATGTTTAACTAAATATCAATTTTAAAAATGCTGCACAGCTGTTAAATCCTGAACAACTCAGAACTGGTTGTATCTAGCAAACTTTTAGTCCGCAATGACTGTTATGGCAGCACACAAAAGTGGAGAATTCAGTGAAAAGATCCTTATTTCAGCCCAACAATATGGCAATGAGAACAAATAATGTAAGATGTCAATGCCTCTGGGAGCAGCATCCTTCACAGTAAATGTTTCAATCATACCACTGAGATAATGACATTGATTGAGGCTTCTTTCCTCATATGAAAGGAATTGTACTCTGAAAATGGGGAATCCTTGCGCCACTGAAATGATTGCGATGAGCTCAGAGGATACAATGAAAAGGGTTCACGCCGGTGTGTGTGAATGTGTGTGTGTGTGTGTGTGTGTGTGTGTGTAGGAGGGGGAGGCATGATTGAACAAGCTGTAGTTAGTTATTTAAAATGCATTAGAAAAGGCCAGCACACTACAGCTTTTGCTTCCTGACCATCTTGTTGAAAATAATCCTTTGCTTTGCTTTTCTACTTGTAATGTAGAATGTATGCTTCAATTCATTCCCTGTTCAAAATACTAATTATTCAAAAAAATGTCAATACACCTCGTGGGTTGGGAGTGGGGTGGCGGGATGCACTGGGTTGCAATGGCACACTCATATTTCATGAAGCAAAACTGTACATTTCCGTTAAAGAAGCGAAAGAAGGGCAAATTACTGAAATGACTGTATGTGGACAGTCTTATGTTTGAATATAGTAGAGTATAGTAATCTAATCAGACAGAACAGAGAAAATGTTAAATATGTAGGTAATTAAGTAATAATTAAGCCATTAATAGTAATAGCCAGTAAAAAAGTAATAGCCATAAACATGTTTGTATTTAAGAAAATTGAAGGTAGTAGTGTATAAACCTTGAATGAACTCTTCCTTGCTTCATGTTTTGGTGCTTTCATTATTAACATGACATTGTTTTAGAGGACTGATTGGGGCGTTTCTGTTCCTCTGTCATTTCCCGCTAAACTTAAAATCGACTAACTTCTGTCTTTAACGCACCGACTCAAAGTGGGTCATGGTTTGTTTTGTCCCATCACGGTGAGAAGTGGAATCTGACCCTTCCTAAGGCCCTGTGGTGATTTGGGCAGGATTAGCCGTGTTTTGAAAATGATGTGTCTGTTGTAGATAAAACGAGACACCCTGCCAAAATTACCTAGAGCTCAGGAAGCAATAACCCTTAAAACTTGGCTAGCTGTTGCAGTCTGCAAAGCAGTCCAAGATTGCTTTCGAGAGCTGTAACTGCAACACCTCCCTCTATCACCTCTCCCCTCTCAAAGTGGGCCACTGCACCTTCTCCGACCTCATTCTTTCCAACTTTGCTCCCACTAATCTTTAATTAATTAGGTGGTTTTGCAATTGACGAGGTAATCACACGGCAATGTTGCAATTCAAGCACATTAAAACAAATCATCACCCACCCAGGCCCAACTGCACCTGAATGGGCAACAAGCTCCATTTTACACCTCACTATGTGAATTAGTACTTTCCATAGACACATTTTTATACTCTCCACATCCAGTCTGCTGAATGCATCTGGTGATGCACACTGTCATTACTGCACAGTTGTTTTGCTGTTACTTCATAATTTAATAGGTCCATTTTTTTTGCCAGTCACTAAATTATTGGACTGGTTGAATGAATCGTTAAGTAGAAAGCAGGAGATGGCACTCACCAAACACAGTGCGCGCAGGAACTGATTCTCTGTTTAGCCAGAAGGAGACCTGAGACAGTATGACAGTCATGATGCACGGAAGGTAGGTTTGAATCACAAAATAGCCAATTTTCCTTTTCAAATGGAAATACGTTGTCATCACTACATATTCTCCTGAGGGTTAAAAGAGAAAAACAGGGAGAGACGGAGAGAGAGAGATGCAGAGGATCATAATTATTAATACAGGTATGCTCAGTTCAGAACAACACAGGCTGAAATATTCAAAATTAGATTTAATACATGAGCATGTACATCATCAAAGCAGCTCAGGGGATTGTCTTCAATTCCTGAGGGGATCTATTATACCATATGACAAGACAGAAAATGTTGTCTGGAGAAAGACAAAATGTGCTAAAAATAATTCCAAATTCCAGTGTGAGGCTGTGATGTGCACTTTGTATAAGAAAAATCCACTTCCCTTCCCTCCATTTCACTTCAATTCAACTTGACCTATGATTAATTCAGGCAAGTAAGGAAAGAGAGGAAATTAAAGGGTTGGAAGGATTGAAATGGCAGACGATATTGCTAACTTGAAAGACTTTTGCACAGATTTGGTGATCCAATTGTTCTTTCTGTCAAGGGAATTAAAAGGTCACTGCAAGGAGCACCTCCTCTATTCCTCACATAATGGAAATGGGTGACAGTAAGTGCTAATGTGTATCAAAACAAGGTACTGTCTGCGAAAAAAAGAAGGCTGTACAAAACACTCATGCCCAAGGGCGCTCATCTCCAAAATCTCTGCACATCTCTCTGCACAATAAATCCATTAGCCTTCATATTGATTCTTGTGCGGATAATTTTGGACTGAGCAATAACATACCAGCACTAACAGGCTTCCAGATAACTAGAGATTAGGCAGTGCCAATTAGATAGATTTTGTGTCTTAAAATACACACTTGTAATCTGCAGTTCAACCTATTTTTCCTACAGCTGGTAAAATAATTTGATTTGGTAGCACTTGAGAAATAGTCCTAAAAGAACAGGGCAAGAACTGGGTAATAACACAGATTTATTAGACTAACAGCTGTAATGTGCAAGTCTTATCTGCTAATATGTCGTGATAAAGGATATATAGTAGGTATTCACAGGTATGGCAAAGTATGCTTTTGGAGAGCAGGGATCTTAATTGGATGTGTAATTGGGGTCCAGATCTGATGATTAATTTTCTGGAGATGTGCAAACAATCTCTGTCTGCATCATTCTAACCCTTGATATTCAACCCTTCCTTCAAGTCATATTTTTCCACTCATTGCAGCCAATGGACAGATTCTGCGTTCCCCTAAGCACCAGCTGTCAATGCCATGTTTGGAATCTGTGTTGCACGGATAGGAGAGAAACAGCCTTTCATTCCCTGAGACGATTCTCTGGACTGACTCCAACTACGGTTGAATTGGCTCAAAACCTTCCACTCAACTGGCTGAAATCGTAGTCCATCGGGTTTAAAGTCTTAGTAGGAATGCGAATGTCTGAGATCCAGGAGCTGAACCAGTGTTGTGACTGGAATCATGTTGACACTACCAGCAAAATAATAATCCCCCAAACTGCTGGATGCAGGTTCTGTTATTCTTCTGCAGTCCACTTGGCTAAAGGAATTCATGCACTATCTCCAAACAGCAAAACAATACCGATGAGCTCGAGAAAAGTGTCCTCTGTGGATTCACACCAGTACACTCATTCCAACAGCCGATGCCATACATCTTATCACCTGGGCAAACCTGGAAAGTACCATCCAACAATGCTTGGACGTGGTTTTGGTCTCTAAACGCACCTTAAGTCAGGCAGATCTCTGTGACTGCTCCCCTCCTGAGAGCCAAGCAAACAGCCTCCCAGAAGAGGTTAAATCTCACAGGACTGGGGAGCCAGTGTTGCTCCGTTGTAAGCTAAGCGCTCTTTCAGTAATTGCCAACTGCCCCATTGAAGAAAGCTATTATCTACAGCTTTGTAGTACTTGGATACTTTAGCTCTTTCTACAGTCTCCTTGCACTGTAACCTAGAGCTAGTAATTGACATCGAAAAATGTTATTTGCTTGAGAGATTTTCATTGAAAATTACTTGCCGACTGTCAGTAACAGCACAGATCTTTCTTTTTTTTCAACTTATTTCACCAACAACTCATAAAAAATAGATTATTTGGCTGCTGCAGAGTTTTAACCATTTCATGGAAATGATGAGGCAACTACTGATAACTGTAATGAAACAACATGCTACCTTCTCTGAGGTGGTAAAGCCCTGCTAGATATTACCAGATCGTTACTGTGAATTACCTTGTTGTCACTAGTCTGTGTCATTTCCCAGCCCTTACCTTGTTATTTCATCCTTTTATGTTAAAGTGCTACCATAAGCTTTAAGTCCCCCAGTGGGGAAATGAAGAAGTGATTTGATTGTGTGTGACAGATAAAGGGCCTCTGCAACAGTTTTGGCAAGGAGAATTTAAGATCAAATGAATGTCTAATCAAAAGTACAGGCTGGCAGACTTTCCTTTAATTCTGTGCTTATTAAAGTTGACTCTGGACTACAGCCCAAAACAGAATGAAAATAGAGTTTCACCTCCGGTAAACCTCCTCATATTATCTTTGTAAATCTGCTGAATAGTTTTCCTAAAAATGAAAACAGTCATCATTTTCTTTCTGGACCCCAATAATGCAAAGCTGAAACCAACCGATGACAGAAGCTTGCAAACAGTGCAGATCAATTACTTTATAAAAAGGCAAAAAATGAGTGCAAGTACATGCCAACAGAGAGGAAGGAGGATAAATTAATTTACCAAAACTTTTATGCAAAACAGAAACTGAAAAGACTTAAAATTCATCTCACGAAACTTTGATTCTGATTTTGTTTCACTATTAGCACCTTGATAGCAGCCTAACGCCACCTGGGCTGAGGCAGGACAGTGTGTGGTGTACCTGTGCTGGAACTGATGGTTTCTTTGCCAATAACATGTCCCAGTAAGTCATACTGGTTTAGTCTGGAGCCGTCTTCCGCCACAGCTACAGACCTCTCGTCTCCCTGGGTCCACAGATAGATTACCTCATTATTGGTATAAGCATCTGTGCAATAGAGAGAAGGTAAAACAACAGGGGGGGAAACATGTGGATGTGAAGTCAAAATATGAGGCATATTTTTCCCATTTTACCCCAATGTATAACTATTCTATCTATCCATGCTTTACAGCAGATGATCAAAATGTATTGTAGCAAAACAAAAGCTCAAAAGTGAAACTGAGCTGTGCATCCTGTGCCTCTTAAATATAGCAGTGGAAGAGTGATCATTTTCTTTTGTCTTCTAGGAGGTAGACACTCTAAAGTCCCATTGAGATATACTGAGTAACATTTGAAATGAAATAAATGAGGGTTGAACACACATTTAGCCCAAAATGAAACAAGGTTGTGTATACTTCTGCACTCTGGCTTCGTTTGAATTTTACACCTGCTTTTAGTATTTATAATAAATGTTGTTTTTTTTACAGAGTTTGAAGAAAAGACAAGCTGCACACTGCAGTAACGCTCCCAGTATTTTCTTATTACATCAACGTTTCGACCCAGCTGGTCTCCATCAGGACAGGAGAGTTGCCTTTAAACAATGGTGAATAATTGCACACATTGTCTGAGCACAGAATATAGCTAATTAAATGTGTTGTTTATTTTCTATGGACTGGCTCATCTTTATGTGCGTACTCCCACTGTCACAGACTTCAAGCCGTTGGTTGGCTCTTGCCATGCTGATGGGAACTTTGTCATGCGGGAACAGTGTTTCAAGAAAGGAAAGCTTTGTGGCACGACAGTTACCGCTCAGTATCATCACTTTAGTGGCGACTACAGTTTGATTAGCCCTCTGAAGTTATTCCAGGACAGGAAAGGCACCCAGCACCTGCGGAGAACTACCGTCACTCTCAGCCTGACTTTATGTTAGGCTGTCTTTTGTTGTGACCATCTGGACTGACTTACAACTTCCAAACTTCAGAGGACAGGCGTGCGCATCCATTGGGAAATCCTCCAGGTGCATGGGGCACTCAGCATGGATGGTCAACCTGAGAGAGAGAGAGAGAGAGAGAGAGAGAGAGAGAGAGAGAGAGAGAGAGAGAGAGAGAGAGAGAGAGAGAGAGAGAGAGAGAGAGAGAGAAAACAGTGTCAGGCTGCAATATGGTTGTGGTTGCCGTTTTTAATGCAACCTGTCACATGAGAAAACTAAACCTATGATAGTTTTCTCATAAACCTTTGATATCCTACAATACCATGGAGCATCCCTATTGTCCCCTATATTCCTGTCCATCTCTGGTGTCCCGCCCATAGACAGAGCAGTTCACAAGCAAAAAAAAAAAATGAATAAAATAAAAACTAAATAAAAGGTGCAGCTGTCAGCTACCCCCTCCCCATTTGAGATTGATTACAGGGGAAAGACATGATATTCCATACGGTAATAGCAAATATTGCTGCCCTACAAAGGCAAACAGCATTCCCCTTGGGGTGTTTGATCATGACAAGAGATCAAGAGATGTTTATTATGGGCTGAGAGGGGAGAGAGAAAGGGCTGGGGGAGGGGTAGTACAGCATCCTATGGGAATAGATATGGGAAGGCTATGGGAGATCAAGGATTTATGAGTGGTATGGAGGGTTGAGGATGGATCTTGGTGGGGCAAGACAGGCTAGGTAGGAGGCGTTCGCATCGGGACACATGGGAGGGTGAGGGGAGCTGTTGCGAGAGGAGAGGGAAGATTTAGTGGTTAGGGAGGAACTGGCAGCAAGCAGGTATTTATTAATTTTGTTTTTATTGATTTCCATATTGTTCCATATTGTTCATGTTACTATTTAGATCTTTCTTTTTTCATTTATTTTTTCTTAATGTTCGCTATTAAATAACCCGCAAATTATTCAAACTACATAATTTTTCTTTTTCTCATTGTAATTATTTAATACTGTATTGTAAATGTTCCTGGAGGTAATGAAGATGAAGATATTCTCAGTTTCACTCTGTCTTGGTCTTATGCAGTTACTGCCTGGCCTTTAGCTTGTAGGGAAGATTGCTCGCTGCCATGTTTTTTGTTGACATCAAAATATACCCATAACCCTATGCAAGTCTGAGTTTGTGCAGACAGCATAAACCAAAAATGAAAGGAGTAAGATGTTTACATGTCACAGTAAAACGTTTAATATCAGAGTAAGCCAGGCATCTTAGGCAAATTTGAAGGAAAACAGGAAGATGAACGCACTCAGCCCCCCGCTCCCCTCCCTCTCCTACACAGTCAGCCAGCGGCGGTGAGTGTGCAGGTGATTGACAACTCAGAGCAAAGCCCTCCTGCTCGGTCAGATGTCTGAGCCATAAAATTTACTTTGAAAGCAAATAGCAGAGCAATGGCACTATCAGCATTGCAGAAATTCTGACATGTTACCTTGCTCTTTCTTGTTCACCCAACATGGGGATTACTTTTGCTGAATTCAAACAAAATGTCAACTTATAAAACCTACGTATAGTTTCTCATAACTGGAGTATAAGGTTATTTGAACTTAATTATGTTTACAGTACATGCAACAACCTAAAACCAGTTAAGAACAGAATTATCTGTGCATGTAAATTTGAGAGCTGTTTGTTAGAAATCCTCATTTCGAAAGCAAAATGTAGCTTGAGCACTCAGAAAGTTATTACACGTAGGTATTGTTTGTAGTTGTGGTGTGTACAGACTGCACATGTAATATGTAAACCTATATACTGCATGAAAACTATGATAAACGAAGCAAGCTAATGTGTAGAATCTGACATTTCGTCACTGTCTCAGTCATACGGGACCAGAGGGTGACATTTCTAGTCCAGGAGATTCCTGTTGCAGAATGACCCACATGTGAATCTTGATGCAGCCACACTCTATTAATAAAGCTACAATAGATTGTTATAAATTAAGTTATTGTTTCTAATTTGCACCGTGTGTTGCACTTGTAACAACACAGTGTCCTTGTCTTACTGCCCTCTTGTCTCTGGCACAGCCTCATCACTGATAATTGGCTCAGTAACTACACAAATTAACTGAATACAACATAAATCAAATGAGAGCAATGCATCACACATATCCTACTTAAACCTGGTAGACTAAATTCATCTCATTACTAAGTTGTACTGACATTCTGACAGAAACAAAACAAAGGCATGAAATTATACAGATCAGAAATAGAATTACTTTGATCACAGACCACAGTAAAGGAAGCTGAAGGTGCACACATGGTGCAACGATGACAGAACCTCACATGAAGTATAAAGGGACAGTACAAGGCATACTATAGACGAGAGATTATACAGTACATCCATTATGTATACTCTATTCCCTATACAGTATATTGAATATAACGTATATTCAACATCCAACAATATTCATTAAATGGTTCACTACTGGTCCATTGGACCTTGAGATTGTTCAAAACACTTTCATAACCCTAAACCATTTGTTGCAACAAATGGATACACAGTTATATTTGTTTTTGGTGGCTGATCATCCATGAACTCCAATACAGGTATTTCACTGCAAGTTGTGTATTACAAAAATGTTCAACCAAAGAGAAATATCACTGCCTTTGAAGGGGATACTCTAAATTTTACATAAATTTGTTATAAAGTATTCTCTTCCACAGGGAAACAACAACGTGTTTCATGCTTTATTTCAACCACACATAGCTTGGCTTAAATTTAGGTTATATGAAATGAATGTGAGTGAGAAATTCTCTCACGCAGAACAGCACTGGACCATTATTGGCAGACAATACCAGCTCCTTCAATTCAAATGAAGCAAGCCTGCAGAATGGAGGCTTTCCAGAGCATTTGTCAATATAAATGCTGCAAACAAGCTGATTAGATGGATTTAAGCAGTTGCTTAGAGAGGCGTGCCAATCAAGGCCAAGTACTATTGTGATGCATTAACATGACCCAATATGAACTTGCTATAAGGATTGCATATAGATGGATTTTCAAAAGTCTAATAAATATATGTTTGCTCAAACAATTCAAATGTTTTCCGTGTCATTGTGACAGTGTTAATCCAATACCTGCATCAATACAACAAAATCTAAATTCGAACAATCAGGCCCATATAATTGAAGAGTTAAGGCTCCATTATGAAGGTAAGATAGATACAAAATGATTGCCATTGCTGATTAAAAAAGTTCAGATTCAGGCATTTTATAATATGTATTAACAATATCATTTCTCATGATATTTCTTACATTTTCCAGTTGAAATAGCTGGCAAGAGTCTAAAAGAATTTTTGTATAATTAAACTGATTCATCATGAATAAACTACAGCATCTGAATAAACCCCAGTACAATAGAAACACATATAATGGTTAGTACAGAAATTCATGTTTTTTTGGTAGCTCCGAACAGAGAACAGAAATGTGGCTTCAAACTGGGTAGACTTGCAATACTCCATTGGAGATCAAATGTTATTTCTAGCCTTGGCAGAAATGCCACCACATCAAATGAACTCATGAGGGACCTCACATATTTAAGAATTAAATTCTTTCACCGTTTCAAGTAAAGCACAAGCAATTAAATTCACATGAGCAACCTTAAAAATCAGCACTGACCTTCTGGATGAGCATCATAAGCATCATGTTTACAAGTCACAAGGCTGACGCAAAGGTGGAGGGAAGGTTGCTTTGACTGAAACATTAGATGGGTTGAAACCAGTACATTTTTGCATTGTTTTACTTTACTGTTACTCTATTTTTGGGGGTGTAAAAAACCCATAGAGCTCAATCCCTATTGTTTTTGTTAGGATTCTTCTTCTTCTTCTTTCCCTGCCCTAAAACGATCTGTGCATCAGAGACTGTAACTCGTAGAGCAACCAAATTCGATGGATAGGTTTCAAATCCCCCCCACTACAACAAAGATTACACTGATCGGCCAGATGGGGGATTACATTTTGGCTGATAACTCCTGAACCATAAGGTCTAGAATCAATTTCCCCCCCCTCAGATCACGCTTTTTCATTTCTGCCACAATAGTTTTTTTTTGCCATTATGAGTTATATGCAAATCCTATTTTCGCTATTTCTCCCGCAAAATTGATTCAATCTCAACAAATTTTTTTGCACAGCATATATGGACTTCCTAGATTATGGCTGTTACCCAGAGTTTTGAAAATCCAGCAGTGGAGCAGTCGTTTGGAGTGGAGGTATTGGTTTGTGGCATTGTCAGTGTCTCGGCTGTATTTCTGATCGGTTCGGTGCTGCCCTGGTGGATTGGGGTATCGGTCTCTTTCGGGGGAATGGAGAGTTCTTGGTGGTTCCGTACTCTTGAACGGTAGCGTAGCCTACTTGTACCTGTATCTCCATTTTATTGCTTTCTTGTGTTTTGGCACACCCTTTTATTTAAAGTTCCATCTGTTTTTAATTGTATCTCTGTTTGTTTGTTTATTTTTAGTTGTACCTGTTTATCTCTTGTATTACCTTTTATTCCTTCCTTTATAAAAAAAATTCGGCACACACTTTTATGTAAAGTTCGATCTGTTTTTGGTTGTGTCTCTGTGTGTTTGTGTGTTTTTGGTTATACCTGTCTACCTCATGTGTTACCTTTTATGCCTATTTTCTATTGTTGCAGCTTTTGCGTTTTATTTTTTGTAAAGCACTTTGTAAACACTGTTTTTAGAAAAGTGCTATACAAATAAAGTTATTATTATTATTATTGTTATTATGTGTATCTCTTGGTAGTACCTGATGCTATATACAATGTATTTAAGGTATTGAATACGCATAGTGACAATCCTTTGATCAAGTGAGTGTTATTCACTGAGTCTAGTTACCCGTCTGTTTGTGTGGCTGGGCCAGATTGGATCCCAGTCACTTCTCTGACAGTCGGACACATTGCTCCAGGTAGCTGCTGCATCGACTCTCTACAACTCCATTCCCCAATTCATTTATCAAGGGACATCTGTGTACAGGTCACCTTATTGGTCTATTTGATTCTCAACCCCAGGTGACACCTACTGTGGATTTTCTCTCCTGACGACTAGCAGAACATGTAGCAGCGGGTGAAATGGTATCATGGCAACCAGCAAATGTGTGGATTGTTGGGTAAGTGCAACAGTGGTTCACCTCATCGTGTAGAGAAGAGTGCCGTTGTCAACTAGTCGCAACAGCTTGTTAGGAGTTGTCATGTTGTGGGCCACAGATTTCTTTCCGTTGTGGAAAAAGGTATCAGGAGTCCAGATCTTACTGGCCAGGAGGTTGTTGAGGGGAAGGACCTGCATGGGCCCGTCAAACTTCAGCCGCTCGTCCCTCCAGCTCTGACGGAAGAACACATCAATGGTGTACTCCTAAGGGAAAGAAAGGGAGAATGATCTGTTTCAATATACAGAGTTGGGGAACAACAAATCACACTAGACGGAGCACTGATTACAAAGAGGTAATCATTATTTTATGTACTGTACCTTCGCATGTTATAATCTACTGTTACAAACAGATTATAACATGCTTTTTTGGAAGCATGTTTGCAGGGAAAAAAGGCATTTAGATTGTGAGATTGTAGACTTTAACTTTGCAGTTGCTGAAAAAAATTGCTGAAAATGGCTGCAGATGATGACAGCAACACAATTCAAATTGTGGATATTTGGGATTTTCCAATAGATTTTGCATGTGATGTAGTCACAAATGAACTGAATGTAATTCAATTATGTTACTGAGTTTGAGAATGCCTGTGGATTATATTACTAGTTCCAATTTTAAGAATGCAATCCTGAATTGGGTTTAAAAAATACTGCAAATACTAATCTCATATTAAGCCTGTCCTATCCAAGATTAACTATATGGTTAACCTTAGATCAGCATTGCACATGCAGTTTGGTTTATGAAACTCCATCTACAGTACATCTGTTTTCAGGAAGTAGCCAGTCAATCGTGAACTTATTTCACATCATTCATTCAATAGAACTTGGTGTCCTAGCAACAGAATTCCCTCATCAGCTGCTTACTGCGGCTGTGGCAGACTGCAGTCTTCTTGAGACTGAAGAAAGCTGTCTGTATCTCACGCACCAACACACATTACTGGAAATCAATAAAAAAACATCCCAGATGTGTTTCTTTCTAATTCGCTCTGTGCTTTTGCAAGTACAGTATATGGGCTCGCTTACTATACTGTTCACTAGTAAGTTAGCAAAGACATAAAACCTGATGAAGCCATTCTGCAGAGGCATCAACAACAAGAAGTGTCTCTGTCTAGCAAAGCAAGCCATCATATTCATCAGGACGGGTGTGTAGCCATATTAACATGGACATCTGTAAACTGAACTAGCAGAAACAATTACACTTCATCTTTTTTTACACAAACCCTCTAAATAAAGCCCACAGAGTTTCACAGACAGTTAAAAGCAGAAAAAGCAGAAATAGAGGGAGAAGTAGTGAGTTTGACAAAGGTATGGTTGGTTCAACTGATTTCACTTCCTTCTTTTCCATACCACATTATTTCCCTCTTTTAACTGCACTTTCTCTTCAGTTCTCTCTGAGCTATTCCCTGACGTCTATTAGCTTTTTAAGAATGTTTTAAAAAAGAATTTAGCTCATCCCTTTTAAGTCATTTATCTGCTGTATGCTAATTATATCAGCTTGAGGTGGTAATGAAGTAGATGCCCAGTGCAAACACCACAGCACAAGGAAGATCGATGAACACACACACACGGGGGATTAGGAGCTAGCACACACACCACATGGTGATTTAATGTTATGCCTGCTCTTGGACCAAGAGTTAGCTGCTGCACTCTAAGAAAGTTTGCTACATCTTGGCACATAAAGACCTTGGGCCCTTTTAGCTTCTGGTGCCAAGGTTACACTCCTGCTATGGATCATTTTTCTTTCTTTCTGCCTTTTCTTTATTAGGTCCAACAACACTTCTCTCATCCCAACCAATGCCAACATCCATTGATGAATACATAGAGCACTCCTGTTTGGCTTAGCTGGGCCAAGGCATCATTTGTTTGTTTTTTTTGGACAGGGATATTGTGTCAAGATGGGGGATTAATTTGAAGACTGAAAGAAAAGAATGAGGAAAAGCAGAGTCAATCACCACACAGGGCCAAATGGCACACCCAATTCAAATGCCAGCTGGTATTCCTCCAGGGATGGAGTGATTGATTTCTCCTCAACAGAGGAGACGGAGCGGAGCATCTACCCAAATGAAACAGGAGGGTTGGGGTTGGCCTGTCTTCTTAACGTGAGTGAGGATCACAAATGGGTGGTACTGTAGCACTTCATTCAGATGCCAGTTTATAACACATTTATGACACCTGAATGGCAGCTTTATAAATACTTGCTGCATTCTTGAATACAGATTCAATAATTGTACAAAACCACTGTAAAAAACATATAACATCATATTTAACCTGTTTTTCACAGATGTGGATACAAATGGGTAGTTTGTAACAATCAGCATCGCACTCACCAGGGAGATTTTTATTTTGGAAATTCTGCTCAGTAAATGAAATCACTGCTACACTGATTTTCACAAATGACAAATATTTTGAAAACCTAATGTTGACACAAGGATGGAAACTGTATTAATGAATTATGCCATGTAGCTGTCATGAAATCCTTGTGCAGTCATGACAAATGTGTTACAACTATTCATTATTACTCATCAAATGTGTAACCTCCAGCTGTAGAAACGCTGGACTAGATTTGCCTTACAGCTGACTTGACATTCAAGTGTAGCCTAGTCTGATGCATTTGTCTGACAGAAACCTACAAATTAAACAAAACAATTTGATAGTGTTTTGACAGTGTTTTCATTTAAAACTGCAATTTTCTGCTCTCTCTGTAGACATATGCTTTGGCATAAGCTGACATACAGTAAATCCAACATATTCCAGTGAAAAAGCTTCACTTTGCCCAGTGAGGCTCTGGCCCACTTCAGCAGTATTTCAGCTACTGTATCACTGAGGTTTAAGCACTTTTTAAGTCATAGGTGAATTGTAATGGAATCACCTTGGTTGTTGGATATAGACAATAAAAACAGAGATGTATGACATTCTTCAGTGTGTAACAGTGATGCATTGATTGATTTCTATGAACCTGGTCTCTTCTGCCACTTGATCTGAATTTAGCAAAATATATCTAGTTTATTTGAATTTGATGTTTCACAGAGATGTGGGAATCACTTATTTTCTTATGTTTCACAATTAAATGTTTCAAGTGAAGTTTGTTTACAGAGCATTTTTAACAAATAGGATTGTCACATAGTAGACTGTGCTGAATGAATCGGTCTTGAGTCTAGACTTTAAAAATGAGGCAGTGTCTGGGTCCCTGATAATGGCAGGAAGGTTGTGTCTAGTATCTGATATAATATTAATGCAGCCTTTTAACTTGAATTAATGAGTTCATTAAATTATGAACATTTAGTTATTACGTCACATTTTAATAATGTCATCAATTTTTAGTTTTAATTTTGTTTTACTCAACAGATCTGGACATTTTAGTCTACTTCTTGTTATATCTATTTCAGTCCTACTTCTCTCTTGTAGTTCTACAGCCATCATGTCCTGCCTATATCATCACATTTGAGTGAATTACCCATTAAATCTAAGTAAATTGATGTCATTTTGAAAACCCCCTATTCATTTTCCATTTTCAAATGAACAAACTACAGCAGGTCATTGTACACAAACAAACAAGTGAATTCAACCCATTGAAAAAGAAAAAAAAATATATTGAAAACATGAAATGAGGGAGAGTTGATTGACAGCTATGGCTGTCCTGGTGATCTCACACTATGCACTTTGCCATGTTTGCTTTCAAATATTTCTGCTTTGGATGCGTTAAATCAAATTATTTTACAGATAATCATTATACAATTAGTCTGAGTTGACCATTTTACCATTTTATCACCATGGATGAATCAATATTCAAATTAACAGTGAGACACAATAACTTGTCTAATTAACAGCGGTCCACAGCCTAAGATCATTTAGCATCATTCTTGATAGGTCAATTTTGCAACTTTCATCAGTAGTCTGCAGTTGTCTCTTCTGCTTGTTGTTTTATAAATTGACAGTAGAAAATACTGGAGGCCTATAGGTTTATTACTTTCCATAACTTCAGGAGGAGGAAGAGTTTATCGAGTGTTACCAAGATCATCATTATCTCTCAGCAGTTTGGCAAACAAAGAAATATTTCTATTCTATAACACTTTCAAACAGGTAAACAGCTTTATAGATGGATGATAAATCCATTCCTGCATCACTGTCTATACAAAGGCTTGCTTGCTAATTAGCATTAGTTAAGTGGGAGTGACTGGACAATGTATTAGCCCATTAAATGTAAATTATGTTCAAAATTAGCCTAATTATAAACACTTGCCAATCAAGCAGGCAAAGAACAGGACACATTACTGATGTTGCACAACCCGCAATTCATGGCTGTTGGTGTCACTTAAATAGGCTTGGTGAAATGCATTTTTCAATACACTTCACATAATAAAACAGCATAGAATTGCATGATCTGAAGAATATGCATGAGAAATCAAGTTACCGGTACCATGCTGGTTACACAAAAGCTTTCCAATTTAAAAACAAAATGCCATGCATAGACACAACATTATCCCCTTGTATAATATGAGCAGTGCTGTGCTAATTTAAAACAAATTAAGACCTTCTTCTGTATTTCTAATATGGTGTCCTATCACCTAACTACTGGCTTTGTGATTTATGAGATTGAAAACATTATTTTCTCATTTGTAACATTTGTAATGTTCGAAAACACTGGAATAAAATACACCAGCATTTTGACTTAAGGTTAGCTATCAAAGTTCCAAAAACTGTTTTTCTTCCCAGCATGTATCTTTAAATTGCACTTTCAGACAGCAGTCTGAAAGTCAGAGATACCTGAAGAAGGTCACTTGACCGAAACGTTGTGTCTTGAAATGAAACCCTTGTAAGTGAAGACAGTGTGCAGAAGTCTGCAGATTTTGACTTAATCTTTCTCCTCCGACGCACCCGGCACATACATACGGCTGTCCAAAGATAAGTGTCTTTTTAGAAAATAGACAGCAGTCGTAACAAACTACTGGCTGTAGGACAGAGGATGGTAGTCTATGGGAGCATAGATGGGGATTTAAGTCAAGTTATGACTTAGACTCAAGCCTGACAGAAGTCGTAATTTTGATTAGAGACTTGCTTGATACATTAATTGAGAAATTACTTGAAACTGAGAACATGTTACTAACATTTCATTTTCATATGTGACTGATAAGATTTTCAACTTATACTGTCTATATAGTGAAAATATCTCATTTGTTAAGCTCTCTGCAGAGGGATGAATATCACTTATTGACCATGCTCTCAGTATTGTGCATCTCTGCTCTAAAATGTACCAGCAAACAACGAATGCCATCTCCGAGGGCACAGTGAAGGCAGGGATGGACACACCTGGGCAAGTTGCTCAGTCCAGGAAACTGAAATCAGTGAGCATTCAACCACAGTAACTCACTGTGTGATGTTGATGTTTTACTTGGCTCCAGCTTGAGGGACACATATTCTTTATCTCTAGTTTAGCTGACTGTCTGGCTTGGTGGATTTAATTTAGCGCCTCTGGCAAGCTACTGTATCATGTGAGAGAGCTTGTTTCCACAATTTTAAGTGCAGAAATCTAACAGACTATGTGCATGTGTTGAGTGGTGCTGTAGGATAGACGAGGCTACAGCAGGAGTGATGTTCTGATTCGCTAGTGTCAGGGGTGGAAAGAGTGCTAGAATGTCTTACTGAAGTAGAAGTATTGTTACTTTGCTGATATTTTACTTAAGTAAAAGTACCGGTGTAAAAATCTACTTAAGTAAAATTCAAAAGTATCTCATTCTGAATGCACTTGGAGTAAAAGTCACTGAGTTACTTTTTAGAAAAGAGAATTCAAAGATTCACAGAGTTCAAACCACACTCTTTTAGTTGGAAAAACTAGAAATTACAAAATGAAGTGCACAAACAAAGTAAAGCCAGATTTGTCTTCTCACTGTGAATGGCTCCACAATTTGGATGTCAATGGATGTGATTTAAAATGTAGCAAAGTATAATACTTGCGCAAAAATGTACTTAAGTAAAAGTAAAATGACTGACGTTAGAAAATATTACAGTAATGTGAGTAAACGTAATTAGTTATTTCCACCCTTGGCTAGTGTGGTATTTTATACTGAAACAAGACAAAGTCACAGCAGTAGCCTTTTTCAACCCCCAACATTCTCACTACCTGCAGCAACCTGCAGCTATATTAAAGAAAAAAAAAACAGACTTGGTTACTAAAAGCTAGGTCAGGACCCACAAGGCCCACAGGAGTTTCCACAATGATACAGACCGCTTGCTAGAGGCCGCATAGCCATTAGTCTGGCTCCTCTGAACTCCTTCACTCTCTGAGCGCTGTAATGATTAGTCAGAGATTTGATTAATGCCTTAATTACTTGTCTTTCTGGCTCTCCCTTTGTCAATTATTCTCTCTCGCTCCATTCCTTGTGTGCATCTCACCTTTCTCTGCTGGGAGTGTAACCTGTGTGAGACTTGCGATGAGCTGTGAATCCCATACCCATCCCAATTATTTTCAGTGTTCAACAGCTTCAGCAGCTCTGAGGCATAAACACGAAATAGCAGTAGATGGTTCCAGACTTCAGACGCTACCATTTTGTTACATGAAAATCATCCTCAATTCAGATGGCAGCAAACAAACAAGGATGTGGAGCACTGAACATGTTGTGATGAAGGGATATATAAATAACCTTGTCTTGACTTATAGATTGATTTACATTTTTTAAAACATTGTGTTTTTGGTCTTAACCACATTATTTGATTTAATCAGTGTGATTTAGCATTGCTTCCAGAGAGGAAGAAACAAGATATTTCAAGTGGTCCAGTATCACGCCTTGAAGAAGGAATTGATCAAAGTATGGTTGGATCAGAGCAAATCACATTATACTCTCATATTGCTCCCATCCATCAAAGTTATGCAAACAGAGAAATGGAAAAAACACAAACAGGTTCCAGTGGATTTTGTTTAGCTGACTCTAAAACACAAGGACAATTTAGGAAAATGTAATTTTCAAAGCCTTACAGTACAAATACTGCATTCTAATAGAGATTATACTGCTTATACTACTTAATTGTAGAAGGGAATTACAGTATGTGGACTATACACATAGAGCATATACTACTGTATACTCATAAAGAGTGAAGTAGTTCACATTATCACAGTTTAAAACAAAATGAGAGATTAAATAATCATTGAAATGACTAAGCAAAATTGAATTGAGAGTCTGAATTTATGAGGGAAACAGAGGGAGGGAGACTTGTGTTGCACCACAACTACACCACATGGATTTAAAGCTGCACTAGACTTTAATGTAGAAACCACTACACGTCTTATTAGCCTAAATCACAAAGTAAGGCTGCAACATAGGAGAGCATCCTATCCGCCCTAATTGAGACAACATTGAACACCCTGTTTGCCCAAATTAATTTCTTCTCTGTGCTCAGGAACTAACAAATCGAAACTTGAGAGCGAAAAGTTCCTAAACAGTTCAATTCAATCAGTTACCAGTGGCTGCCATTTGCCTGGTGCAGCTTTGAGATTGGCTTGATGAAGTATAAATAAGGTAACAAAATACAGACTCTTAAGATGCAAAAAGACTCTGCCTGTCCTGCTTTTAAAAATCCTTCCCTCCCTGCACATGAATCATGTTGTGACAATGGGGGACATGATGACCTGCAAGCCCTATTTTAAGAGTATAGATTTTTCTCAAGAGTGCATCAGATGAGTTTTCCTGAAAGGTACTGGAGACTGGAAGGCAATGGTTTTAATTTAAAATGCACCTCTTCCTGATCCCACTTAATTCTCCGGAAAAAGGACTTAATTGGGCTTGCATCCCCTTGAACAAGGGCAAAATGATTGATGCAGAAGGACCTTAGTGGATCTTTAACAATTCAGGTATTCTAGTGTTTGGTATCACAGGGTTATAAAATTATATTCAATTTGGTAGATGGAATTTGGACCATGTCCAGGTTTTGTTGCTGTTGTTGCTGTTTTTTTTAATAGATAATAATGAATGAATAAGAGAATAGTTTTGTTGAATAAGCAGAAATATGATACTTGAGGCACGGCTAGGCGCCATGGGACTGGACAGCATCTGTACTTGTCTGTGTATTTGTTTCTGTACGAACAAGTAGCACAATTCAAAGTGAGTTGTCTTTCTGTTTTGGTTGAGACTGCCATAAGTCAGTCCAACACATTTTGCGCAAATTCGAGTAAGTACATACAGAGTAAAAAAAAACAAAAAACATTTTCACCACAATGGTTCTCATTTTTCTACAACTATTTATTTTAAAATAAAAGTGTAAAAGGAAGGTAAATAAAACAACAGACAAGTAGAGACCTGATATATTTGTTATGTCTTGCACTAGCACTCTTTTGCAGCTTAGTTTTCTGAATTTGAAAGCAATTTTTCTGACCACTAGAGGGCGACAGAAACCGCAACACTTTTGTAACTAACACACAGCAAAGCCACTTCACTACAGAGGCCTACGAACAAATGGAAGGATAAAGGCTAATAGCTAAGCTAAACATACCTGCTGAGAAGTGTCACCGGTTACCAGTGTCGCTTTAGGGTTACAAGTCCCAAAATGACAAGTGAAGAGGTAGGTGGCAAGTTTACTAGTTCAACAAGTTTACTCGCTCGCTTCATCGTTTCCTCCATTATGAGACTTTTTTTTAAGGAATGGGAGGGGGTGAGGGTCGCATTTAAACAGCGAGGGAGGAGACAAGCTAGTTTAAAAAAAGATGAAAATCTACTGAATGGACCGGGAGGAGCTTCGTTCCGAAGCAGAATTTGACAACAAGCTTTTATAAAAAAGGTGAAAACAGCAACACAGCTGGCTGCTGTGTGGATATTGGTTTATATCATGATGTCTCAGTGAAATCTCCATATAGCACACGTTAGTTTCAGGATTGGTTATAAGGTCTGATGTTACTTATTGCAGGTTTAAGCATACACTGGTGTGCTGAAACCCTAACCCTAACCCAGATATTCCAGAAATTTTTAGGACAAGTGATTGTGAAACAAGAGCAAAACATGGTGGGATCAAGGCTGCCTACCAGACCAGCGCTGACATCTTTGTCAAGCAAGCTTCAACACAGTACCTGTGACAGGCTAAATAGCTCCCCATATCATCAGACCAGACCTGTCAAGGCCTGCCAGAAAACAGGTAAATGTGCCACGACACTGCAGACATGAGAATGTGATGGCACTCCATAAACCTTGAGGGAGTGAGAGAGAGAGAAAAGGAGAAACAGAGAGGAAAAAACAGCAAGAAAAAGAGAGAAGGGGAGGCTAGAGGTGGAGCAGCACAACCACCTACTTTCCATACATCAACGTCAAGAACATAACCCACATTCTCAGGATTGATGTGACAGAGAGTGTGGAAATCTGCCATGTTCAGATACTGTAACTGCTCCATACAGACGATACAGAATATTGTGCCCCGTTATTCTAATATTTAGGTTTCGCTCTGATCACGCAGTTAACTTCCCTCCTGTTGCGATGGAGGGACACTAAAGGCAGATGTGGCATATTGGGGTCCAATGTGAAGGCTGAGCGACTGGCCCTCAGGGTGGGGGAAGAGCAGACAGTTCTGGGACACTTGATGTTACAGAGATGGGTAATTGGACCTCTGTTTGGGCACGACATAAACTGTGAGATGCCTTGGGTATACATTGTCCTCTATCTCAGAAAATCTCAGTTATAACATTTTCTCCAAGCGTTTAATGGTCCAAATTCATAATCCATTTCAAGAAATTAACTACTTAAATAAATACTTCTGATACTCAAAGAGTTATTGAGTTAACGGTAACCTGCAGTTCATGCAGTGAATGTGCTCAAAATAATACAGTAAATGACACTCTTTTTTAATAAGTAATAGCCTAAGGGCCTTTGCAGAATGTGCAGTGGCTCTCTCCAGCTTTGGTGATTTCTTTTCAATGCCAAGCCCAGTAGTGTGTGGGCTTAGTAAGCTGCATCTCCTCCACCCCTCCCCCACAAACAAGGTGCTGATCCAGAAACAGCATTACATTGAGGAGACAGGGCACTCCAACAGCTTTGAATGGGAAAATCTGTAACGCTAAAGATGGTGGCACCGACTGCATAAGGCAGGGCGTCTCAAACTCCACCAAGATCCAGATCGAGACCGAACTACAAATCAATCCGGACCGGACCTTGTGTCACATTAGTGTCCGATGCGTTGTGTGATTGAACGTGCATTCACTTGTGTGCACGAGGCCGCAAGCGCATGTCTGACACATTGCAGAACGCAAGTTAACCATCCTTGATTTTTACTTTCACTGAGCCATTTGTGTGTGTGTTTGTGTGTGTGTTTGTGTGTGCAGAGCACCCGTCGTCAGTTTGGAGAAAGATGGCTACGGCTGCATTCACATTGCAGAATGGTTTCCGCTCAAAATGCCACTATTTACTATGGAAGGGCGCAGATTCCACCCTCACCACCGGCTGAGCAGCAGATCGCGGATTTTTCTGCAGTGTTTGGTCGCGCAAAGAGTTGAAAATAGTTTAACTTGAGCGGATAAAATCCGTGTGTTATGCGTCACTTGTCAAGAGGACAACTCAGCGCTACTTTAGTTGCCTGGCAACAAACAACACATTACTGCTCCACTTCCTTTCTGCCACTTTTTTCAAAGCGAGGCGGGTCGCCGATTGCGTTACTGCACCAAATGTTCCCCACCTTCAGAAGGTGGCCATTCATGTGCTCACCATGTTTGGTTCCACATATCGATGTGAATCTGGATTTTCCATGATGAACATTGTTAAAAACTCCTACAGCAACAGTTTGACCAATGGACACTTGGGTCAGTGCTCAAGTGCCCAGGTTCAAGGCACTGGTTACAGGCAAACAGCCATTTCTCCACTGATTCAAGCCACCATATGTAACATAAACATAACTTTAAGTACACACATTCAATATGTTATGGACAAGTGATGGACTTTGATTTATGTCGGTGCGTTTTCCTGGCATTGTTCCAAACCTTTGAACTTCTGTAAAATTCATAAGTGGACCTTCAATAAAAAACTTTGAGTACCCCTGGCACAAGGCATGCCGTCAGCAGAACCGGCCAATTGCCGCACCTTTGTGTGCATAATATCACAAAGATAATCTGCTAATCATACTTTCAGGTTCACAGTGCCTGTACAGCTTTGATGGACGCAAGACTTTCATCGGCCTGAATAATTTTAGATTCTTATTAATGAAGTGAAGTCAGCAAATTAAGTTGTATGGTATGTAAGAATTTTTTGTCTTACAAATGTAAAAGCTTTTTGAGAAGTGAGGCACTGAGTGGCGCATGCATAGAATCGTCATTCAGTGGAAAATAGAAATTTTTCTGTGACAACACTGTCCTTTGGAACACAGTTTAACATTCTGTGCTGTATATAATTCGTCAGTGTTCCTAAATATTAAATGCAAATGATGATATATATGACAGACCTTTAAACACAGATGGCTCCCCATTCAAAGAGATAGGGATTTTGTCTTGTTAGTCACAGACTTACTGCCTGGCAGGCATTAAGAAGACGCCTGAAAGAACTGACTTCTCTTAAAGAGACTTTGGCTGATTTTAAAAACAAACCCATCCTTCACACCTTAAATTCTGTCCCATTCAATATGAAAACAGGTCTTGAATAAATCCCGTCATGTCTGTTTCCAGCTTTAAGGTAAGTAAAAGCCTACCAAAACTTGGTATGAATCAATCAATGTTGACTTGAGTATGTTCTTAAATATGATAGAGGCAGACACTTATCTTTTCAACATAAAGGCTCAGCTTCACATCCATTCGCATATTCACATGCAGAAACATTAACTATTATGCGAGATAAACCCACAGATATTCGCCCAATCTGGAGTTCTTGGCATCAGTTCCCTGGCAGACAGTAGAAAAACTATGCATCAAAAGCAATGGTAGCATTTTATAGAATAGTATTTTATTTTATGTTGATTTATGATCTATCTACCAGGTATATATGGCTCATAAAAGAGATAAAAGAGGCTTATTAAAATAATCTATGGTGAAACAACTAGCTTTGACAGAACGACGCAGAATGACGCAGTAAAAACACAATAACAGTAACAAGCAGACGAAATTGAAGTGTTTTTTTTAAAGCCCTTAGCAGTAAAATTCTCACTTCTCTCACTTTATTTATCTGTATAGTTAGCCCAAATTAATCTGTTGTCTCAGATCCAGAACTCTCCCTTGACAACCACATCAAGGCAATATCCAAAAAAGCAGATTTTCACCTCTGAAATACCTCCAGGATTAGGCATTTCCTCTCCTTTAACTGACCTAGAAAAACTGGTCCATGCTTTTGTTTCCTCCAGAACTGACTGCTGCAATGCACTACTCCTGGGCTGTCCCACTCCACACTCAAAAAAACAATCCAACTGATTCAGGACTCAGTAGCCTGGATATTTGTGAACCAGAAAACATGATCACACCACCCTGATCTACTGTAGGTTTCCCTTCGTCGGCTCTCAGTAGCAGAACGAAGTGGCTACAAAGTCTAAAATTTAATTTAAAAAGCATGAAAAGGCCTCACTACACAGTGCTTCACCGATTTACCTGCACCTGCTCCGCTCTCCACTCCGCAGCAGAGAGGCAGGATGCCTTGTTATTCTCCATATTTAGAAGAAAAACCGAGCCACCCTCCCTCCCACCCACTCACCCTCAGAGGGTGCCCTCCCTTTGGAAACAGCTACCCATGTCAGGGATTCAGACACTGTCTCATTAATTAAGTCCAGACTCAACACCTATTTAATTAGTAGAGCCTACAGTGTGCCTTTGCTCCCTCTGTATAACAGCCATTCCTTCCCTCCTCTGCTTAAAGGCCCCCAGAGCTCCTTTTGCTAATCTGGTACAAATTGTTCGTTTCTGTGGACTGTCCTAGTGTTGCCTGGGAGCTTCCTATGTGTCTGCACATACATATAATCATACAAACACCCACACATAAGCTCTAGCTTTGTATCTTAAAAATGTGATGCGATTTCTCTCTCTTGCTTTTGTTTGTGTTGGTCGTGTCCTTAGTTGCTCTGTAAAGCACTTTCTGCTGGAGGTTTTTTTTTCTTCTGAGTGCTTTCTTGATACTTTTGACTTGAACTGACTTAACTTGACAGTTATTTTTTTTTACACTGACTCTTTCCTTTTGATTGAGTTAAATGTGGTACATATTCATTGGTACAATGTAACAATAACTATGGAAACTCAGTACCCTCTTCTGAAGCATAGTCTGTAATCTTTATTGACTTGTACCCAAGTAAATCATTGAAGCATACAAGTAAAGGAAAATGAGCAAAAGGCCTCTATAAATCGCATTTCGAATGCAAAGCTGACAAATTAATTCTTCTGCTTATGCAATGTCTAACTTTCAAAAGAAAAGAAAAACAAGCCATTTGACCCAAGACTTTCTGTGCATAAATGGTACTGGACTCTCCTTTCATGTACGTTCCAGAAGATTCTTCCTGCCTGCTGAAAGTCAATGGGACGTAGGGCAACATTTTCAGGCTCTTGGGCAATGCACTGTGCCCTGAAACAGCTGCTGTGACATAAAATGTGGCATGGAAAATGGACTGGAGTGCTCTGAAGCTAAACATATGGTAGACTCAAAGCAATTAATTTCAATAGGATTAATTGCTTGTCCTTACCTACAGTGACAGCAGTGTGTCCGGTGGAATCCAATGGTAAAACAGGGGGAATATGCCAGTATCTACAATGCACTCATGTTAATTCTCTATCGGAGAAACTCACATGTGTTTGACACCTCTCCAATGAGAGATCCATTTAGATCCATTTCTATAAACTGACCAAACAGCTGTAGCAATACTGGGGCGGCACATGTGCGTTTCAACAACGGGGAGTCAGTGAGTCAGTCAGTCAGTCAAGGACAAATACTATTATAGGCCGGCCCCGCTCCGTGGTCTGGTAAAGAAACTCTTCGCAAAACAGAGCATGATTTGGGCTTATTAACTCTGGAAAATGTCCACTAACAATTCTCTGCTAACGCTTTGTTTCCCTGCTAACACCTGAGATTCAGATTTATTCCAGGAACATAATTCTCTCAAGTTTTAATACAATGGAAACTAGGAATACTTGACTACTCCAGCAAACTGCACACCGTAGTAATGACATGGGAATGGTGTAGTTTTCTGCTTCCAAAAAAGCTATGAGGTGATAAATTAACACCATGCTAGCAAAACTTAATGTCACTAGCATTGCCTGTGGTTGCCAATTGATGAATGTGGTCTGACTGTGTCTGTTACCATAGCTAGCGGCCTAGCTAGATATTTCATTGTTCCCAGAACAATGTACCGAACAGGGTATTGAGTGAGTTATTTCTCCTGTTAGCTGTAGAGTGGCATGGTTAATCATGTGATGTAGAAGTACAGAAAATTTTAATACAGTAAACTGATAACGCAATAGCCAGAAAATAAGATTTAGAAGTGAAAACAATTTAGATTTGACCTGATTTTCCAAATTTGCAGCAGTACATGGCATAAAAAATAGAAATCTGTAAAAATGTACTTCAGAAGTAATTTACAAGATGATACTGACTTGGCTGTTCCATAGACTGCAGGCCCTGATGGCAAAAGCCCAGTCATCTCTTACTTTAGTCTAGACTGCAGAGAAGCTTGAAAGGCAGCGCCTGAGGATTTTATGCTGTGCCTCTGTACTTACAGAGTGAAAAGGTGTGCAGTGTAGCCCGGGGCCAGACCTGGCCCTGCCTCAGTAGTGATCAGTGAAATCCTGAATTCAATTCTAAAACTAACTTCTAACCAGTGCAGGAATTTTAAAACAAGGATGATGTTGTTTCCACATCTGGAAACAGAACCGTGGCAGCTGTTATGTTCAGGACGAGCTGAAAGTGTGAAAGCGACGTGTGAGGCAGGAGTGTAGAGAGTGGCAGCAGTTTAAACAAGAAGGAATAAAAGCATGGATGACCTTCTCCACATCAGTTAGATTTGATCTGAAATCAATGTTCTCTTTGCACATGGTCCCTGACAAATGAACTAAATAATAATAATAAACTAAACTAAACTAAACTAAACTAAACATTTTGGAAGTATTTGTTTGTTGAATGAACCAGAAGGACTGCAGGACCCTCTTGACCTGCTTGCCAAAACTGAGTTTGAATCATATTTATTTAGTTGGGAAGGACAAGAGAAGCTATTTCAGATTTGCTTTTGAGCCATTATGTTTATGGACAATCTGACCAAATAGGAGCTAATGTTTAAAATCTGCTTGGTTTGATTATAATGAAAACTTTTCTCCACAATACTAGAACACCATAGGAGGCTATTTCAAACATGCACTGTTAAAGTATGGAAGCATATCGCATGCATAATTCAGATGGAAATGTAATATGTAAAATGGCCATGTAATCCCACATTTGAATTTAAATTTGCCACTTGTATGTGCAGTTTTTGGCTCAAAATTCAAATTCAGTAATGTCATTTGCATTTGACATTTCCTATATTAGTATTGACATTTAATTTAAAAAGAGATTTGCAGAGATTCGCTTTATTTTTAGCTTTATTCAAATGATTGAAAAATTAAAATGCATTTCCCGAACTGCATAGATATGTTTCATGTGATTATGCAATAATGGTGTCAAAATTATAATTGATATATCATTTACCTTATATGGTTTTGCACTCTCTAATAGGGCATTTTACATTTCATTATCAAAGACAATATTATGCTGTAAAGGTGGCAAAATGTAAATGGTTATCCAAATGTAAAAAGCGAAACAGCGCCTCCTGTCTTTGCCATTTAATACCCTCGCCACCGCTGATTCAAATGCATTTTCGAGAGGACTGCATTAACATTGTCACAGGCGTCCACCTGTCAGTCATCCCATTAAGGCGGGTCTTGCGTTGTGCAATCAGAAGTAGCTCACAACGTGGGAAAGGACAGAAGGCGGGGAGTTCCGTGAAGCTGGCCACAATATCATTTTCGGTTCTGTCGCCGAAGCGCATTTTCTTTTCAAACGTTCCAGCGTAATGAGAATTGCATTTCCCAATCTTATTGTATTGTTAAACAATATTGTCAATCTAAAGTTACCCAAAATACTGTATTATAACTGTCATTGTGGAAAAAGGACTAATGCAAAAAACTACCCCCCAACAAAATCAAACTGTTTTAGATATCTACTCTCCGTCCGGGAGAAAATTATATATTGTGCTTATTTATTTTTTTACGCGTTACCATAGCGATGTACCCCTCTTAAATGTGACATGATCAAAAGTATCAAATGCTGCATTAAGGTCTAACAGGACAAAGATTGCACAATATCCTGCATCTCCTGTTAAAAGGACGCCAGTAACTTTGAGAAGGGCTGTGCTCTGATATAAGAATAACTTTTTCTAAAATTGTTGATAAAAAAGAGATAGGTCTGTAATTGTTAAGACTAGATCTAGACTAGCTTTGTTCAGGAGGGCTTGAACTTCTGCATGCTTGAAAGTAGAGGGCAATGCGCCAGTGGCCAGAGAACTATTTACAATAAATAAATTACTAGAACAGTGTCAAAAACATCTTTAAGGAACTTTGTGGGAACAACATCAAGCGGACAGGTCGAGCACGGAGCATGCAGAAGGCAGTTTCCTTTGAATACAAAAGGAATATTGGTTTAAAATGGCTGCAGTGTGTCAAACTGTAGCCAGGGACAGTGTGAAAAAGCGAGGAGAAAGGCAACCAGCCACCAAGGCAACAGTTTGCCTTGGTTTGCTATGATTTTCACAGTAGGCACAATCCATTTCACTGGATCATTAAATAACTGCAACTCATGCAATTTGAAGATTGGTGAAATCGATATTACTTTTTTGTTTGTTTTTGTCTAATCAGCCAGCCCTAATTGTCTAGCCCTTTGATAGTTCATGTAGAAAGATTTTAACTGGCTTTGACTGTCGCTCTAATATATTTTCATATTTTCCACGCAGCAATCCTGTGAACAGCTCTCTTCCAAAGCTATAGACAAGAGAACCAAAAGTCTAAAGTGATATAATACTATTCCACTGACAATGAATGTGATATTTTGATGGCATGGAGAAGCTGTGCTTGAGCTCTAACATCCAAAGAAGCTCCATCAGTGGGGAAAACATTGTTCAATTAGAGGCAGTAATGGCTGTTTGCAAACTGAACCATCCTAGGAAAACAAGAGCTAAAATTCAGTCCAAATTTGATCCTGAGAAGGAATTTAATCTATTGCACAAGCCAAAGAGAACAGTAATAGTTTTAAGACCTACATGCACATTGACAATTCATCTCAATGCAAAGTATTTTTTGTCAAACTACAACAATAAGCTCATGAATACAATTACAAGTTAAACAGAATGCAGACCGATAACCTGCTTAGATCAGATGAAACAAATTGCAGCAGATTCTTCAACAAACTGAAGAAGAGGAAGAAGAGGAAGAGGAGGATGATACTCACCATGTCTGTGTCTGACACCGGCCCAAAACTGGTCACATAGATGTTCGTCCTCACTTCTGTCACACTCTCTGACAGTGAAAGGAGAGAAGAGAGCTGGTGGTTGGAGTCAGGAAAACATTACAGTGCAGTCTTTATACATAAAGCCATACTGCAGCTCTGTCTTTGTTTACCTGGAAGTCAGCCAGTTTGCATTTCAGAAAGCCAAAATTCAATATGCACCAAAAAAAACCCCTTCAATGTTTAATACCTAACTACAAAAGAACATAAACAAGGGTTAAGTTCTCTCAGGAGATTGCAGTATTTTACCTGGTGAGGTTTACTTACAGGGAAAGCTTTTGTTTTATTATTGCCACGAGGTAAACAAGAACTATGGCAAATAATAAGAATACAAGAAACATATTTGGGTTATATGATGGGGTGATTTTTGTGTCTGGCTAACCGCTGGCCGGCCCACAGCTCTACTGTGGGCACTATGACTGGAGAACTTAAAGGGTGAGAAATAATAAGTCATTCTCACACAAGCTGTCCTCCTTTTAACATTCACATCTTATTTGATAATTTAAGGGGAAATCTAAATCTGTTGGGAACCCTGTAAAATATTATGTTATATATCAATAATTATGAGATAGATGATCACCACAATATTAATCAGTGTATTCAGACCAGAGATCTATGGATTAAATCATTTTGGGCCACTTCTACAACTGATTTATAAGTACAAGCTCACATATTTTCAAAACACATTGCCTCTTGCCTGGCCCAAAGGGATTTGTGGTCGAATATGTGACATGTTTCTAGTATTACTATTTTGAAGGTAGATTGTCAGGTTGAAATAATACCACACTGTTACAAGTTTGTGACACTATATCCAGGATTCAATTATTTTGAGTCACCAATATGACAGGTGTCCCTTAAATGGAGCCTTAAGCACAGCTAGATAGCACTGGTTCCAGCCTGGCACAATTGGGTTTTCAAGTCACGGACCAAATATTGTCCTGAAAGCTAATTCATAGTAGATATATAAGACCTAATGTTTTTGGGCCAGGCAAACTACAACACTTTTAGGTCAATAGCGATGCCTGGTCTCCCAGGAAATAGACCTGGTCCTGACCCAGTGCAGATTTCATGCTGTTCTGGACAGCTGAACACATGGATTCTTATTTGTGCATCAACATTTGTCAAAATCATATCATGTCATACTCCCTCAATTTCAAGTTTGTGATGACATATCAATGGATAAATCATTTTGGGCCACCAATATTAGAGATGTCCTATAAAGGGAGACTCAGGCACTGCTAGATAGCATTGGTTCCAGCTGTCCCAACTATCCTGGCCTGATAAAGTTTTCAATCTCAAATCAGGGGCCAAAGATGGTGCTGTGAGCAAATTCACAGAGGCTTTTCAATGGTTTAATGTTTTTGGGCCAGGAAAACTACAACTGTTTTTGGTCAAGCCAGTTTTTCAGCTCCACAACAGCATGAAATCTGCTTTGGGCCAGGCCCAGGTCTATTTCCTTGGAGAGAAGACATCCCTTTTGACCCAAAATAATTTTAGTTAGCCTGGCCCAAAAACATTTAACAGTCCCCAAGGGACTGGCTCAGGGATAAAATGCAGGATGTCAGCATTTAGCATGCAGGGTCTGTATGCTTTCTTTATTCAACTTAGGGTAACACTTTAGTTGCCATTATACGGGACCATAGGCACATTATAATCACATTAGAAAATGACATAATGTAATATGAATGTGGCATGCCTGTGTTATGAGGTTGTTATGCACTATATATTGCTAGGGCCTGTATATTTCTTTAAATTATAATTTATTACATGTATCATTAGACATCAGCATGCATTATGAGCTCCAGAATGACTATTATTCTGTCATAATGCTCTGTCATTTAGGATGATGTCGATTTGATCATTTGTCAAATTGATCATCATAAAGTAAGTGAGTCATGACACATTAAAAAAAGAACCTTAATTAATCATGAGCTCTACAGAAATGAACACCAAATACTTTACAAATGATTTTAACATAGTGTAGCATTAAGTAGAGCATAACAAGAAAGTGGTGACATATCAAAATGTAGCCTCTTTAGTGTGGGCTGAATCAGCTCCTTTGGGGGAAATGTGTGAAGCAGGCTTTTGGGCCATTGGTGAGACAGAGTAGCTGCTCCCAGCGGTGCAGAGACTAGGAGCGATGAGCGTTTTCTCAGAAAGCGAACAGATCTTCAGCTCTGAATCTGTCCCAGATCTAGGAGACCACCCACAGGTAAAGTCTCCAATCTTCTGGCAAAGGGCCCCCTTGAGAAAGGGGATCCTCTTCCACATTAATCATTCCTGGGACGCAAATGGCCCTCACAAATACGTGATGATCACAACACCAAGTCAGCAGTTTGCATGGCAGGCATAGGAGGGGAGGGGAAGAAAATGAGTTGCCCCTTTTCTGTTTATGTGCACAACGGAGAACCAGAGCATGGGAGCCAGCTAATACTGTAGATGCTGCTGAAAATGGAATTAAGTGATGATTTCCAGTTGCTACCAAGTCTGTTTGTCTGAGATGGGTTTCTCAGTGGGTCTCTGGCTGGGGGGCATTGTAGAGGTCTTATGTGGGGTGGCCAAATGGATGAAGATTGGTTGTCTTGTCCTTGACCTAGGGGACAGCGCAATGCTTTCTTCAGGGAAGGGCCCTAGGCTTGAACTGAGCATGTTGAGCAGAATAAGGAGAGACCCAACATTGGTGAGTCTGTGTGCACAGCTGTAGCCTGGGCAAATTTTTTTGTGAGGTCCAAAAATCCTAAGCCTTATGGGGTCGGGGTTACAGGTTGTCACCTAGAAAAGTGTAGATCTTTACAATATATTTGCACAATTTAGGTCCATCTGAAACAGCAAATTACTTGGAGTTCTGCTATTCCTGACAAATACTTAAAATTAGATGTGGGGATTTGCCAGGAAGGCCACCTCCTCAAGAAATACTGGGTATAGAGCGTTTTGTGCATTGTTTGAATTGTAGAAAGACACAATAGTCCCTCAGCTTGCCATGGAAAGAAAATGTCATTCAGCGATTCACCTACAAAATATCTGCAGTGTGAGAGACAGACTGGACAGCCTTTAGGGCCTGGTGGAAAAGCCCACTTGGCTTCACTGCACCATATAGGCATGTATGTGAAGTCACTGCACCATGAAGGACCTCAGCATGAGTGCCCTTGCCCTTGGAGATGTAAGCGTCTTTTGCCTGGTGCCGCTTCCTGGTCACCGCCCTGGAGTCCAGGTCAGCCGGCCTGGTGGGTCTGCAGCCTGGTAGCCACGCTCATGGCTGCAGCAGAGGCACTAGAGCAGACATGACCACTCCAGCTGGGTGGCTGGGACATGGCAAGGCCTGCTTGTGTGTGTGGGCTTGCTGGTCAGCAGTTCATTGTCCTTAGGGGCCAAATATTTGGATAGCATGGCATCAATTAGAGGGATTTCCACTGACATATGTGCATATTTGCCATTTGGGCATGATTGAGCAGAGACTTCAACCCCAGGGTCTGGGAGGGCACATTTCCTGAACTGCACAAAGTGACCTGAGTGCTAATAATACACGCTAGCTAGCAGCTAACCAGTTGGAGAAGCCTGACTCTGTGACTCATGACTCTAACTGACTAGCTAAAGGCTAAGCTATGTGCCAAGCTATACAATAAAAACTACAATTGGAAAATAGTTATCTAAGGGCCTAGCAACACTAATGCAATTATTACCAGTAGTGACAGAATACAGTAGCCCTGTTCTCAACTCTGCCAGTCTGTCTGGGGAAGCAGCTAGTGGTTGTGTGAACAAGCCAGATGTGCTGCCTTTGCCACAACAGTTAATTCAACTAAATCAGCTGGAAAAACAACTAGTGACCAATTTACTCAGGTCTAGCCCTGCAGTTGTATAATGATGCATGACTGATTTGAAGCAAGAGAAATACACTGTATAGGTCCTAGCGGTATATATTTCTCTCTCTCTCTCTCTCTCTCTCTCTCTCTCTCTCTGTATATACAGTATGTATATATATAGATATATGTGTGTATGATTAGAAAAATGTTATGCCAAATTCAAAATTGATTACATCTGACAATTGCAATTATAATGTGTAAAGATATTATATACATGTTTCCTTTTACTGTAATGTGTATATTTCACTTTAGCCCAATGATCTATGGCCATCCTCAGTGTTTCCAAGTCATTGAGCTCAAGCAGTGTCACACAGTGGGCAGTCAGGGCCTGTGCAGATCCCACTGACCCCTGGTCCAGTGTGTGGAGGTGTGTGGAGGTTTGTGGGACATCTAACATGTAGCTTACCTCCCAGCCCGGGGCGTAGCCTGTTGTCATATCCGTCCAGCAGCCTGTCTAGGATTCGGGTGAAAATGGTGATGTTGTCTTTACTGTCGTCAGGCAACGGCTCTCTGTGCCCGACTACCGCCCTGCAGGTGGAAATGGAAAGAAGGGGGAGTCAAAAATAACCCCAAAAAACATTTCAAGAGCCTAAAAATAAATAGTTAAACTTTTTGTTCCAAAACACTGACACTGATGTGGTTATTGAAAAAGTCTGCATTAATATGACCTCAATTTGCACATTAGAGGTTTTTATAGCCATTCTACACATTCTATTTGCTTTGCAGCTGTATTACTAGAGGCCCGAAACCTTTTTCATGATGTTCAAGAATATCAAGTTACATCCTTTTGTAATCGATACAATGGTACCACTGTATGGTATGGACACAGTGCCCATTAAAACACACATTTTCATAACTTGCTGGATCTTAAACTAACTTTATTCACAAATCAAAAATGTTCAAAGTTTATTAATATTGCCACTGGCCTCAACTTGAGATATGATATGAGATATACAGAAGATACTGTAGCACTATTGAAGTATGAATAAATTATGTGAGAGGATGAATCTTTTTAATTTGTGACCATGGCCAAGGCAGTATTTCATCTAGAAATAGGCTAAGGCCTATATTTATCCGAATATAATTTAATACTGTAAATTTGATCCACTTGATAGTTTTTTTTTTTTTTTTTTTCTCACCATCCAATCCTCAAGTCAGTGATCTACCTTTGGCTACCACGCGTTTGTATAGCCTTAGGCTACTATCAATATTTGGATTATACTGTTTTGTAAAAAATCAATTAAATTCATTTTCATGAATCAACAGAGTTGTTTTATTCATGCCTACAGCAAGCCATTTTAGTTTAGGGCCTATTCTTATTCAGAAAAGTCATGATTGTGTTTTTCTTAAAAATACTGCTTGGTTGCCTTATTCCATCTTCTCTTCAGAGGATATTCTGCCCATCTAAAAATACACTTAAACTGCAAATCTGAGTTAAAGAAGCAAGTTTGAATTAAGGATATCTTGGGGCATGTCTGTATTGTGGGGAAAACACAACCCACATGCACAGTTTCCCAGGGAAACAAAACAACTAGTCTGAGGTCTCAATATCAACATTTTTGGCATTAAATTACCACTTTGTGGACTTCACTAAAAATTCACACTTGGTTACATATTCAACAATCCCATTTTCACAACCCACGTTTAACTGTTATAATAAGTTAACAGTCTAACAGAAATATTTGACCAGTATTAATGTATATTAGCATAGGATATACCAAAGAACATCTTACTGTTAACTGAGTAGATTTACCAGATCAATACTCAGAATACCCAGATCAATCATTACGACTCAAATTCATTTGGAAACTGAATGACGGAGCCTGTTTTACCCTCAGGGGGCCTGGAGGTTAATGGAGTTGCACAACTTGTGTATATTACATTTATGCCCTTGCTTGAATAGGTAAGGACTTCTAGTTATCAATATTAAACATAACTGAGTAAGTTAACATGTAACGTAAAAATGGGTTGTGAGCTCTAAGAGGTTAATTTAATGTGAAATGCCCTTGAGCAAGGCAATGAATTCCTAATTTCTGCACTGTGGGTGACCCTCAGCTGTCACCTCTTTGAACAAATACATGAATGTGTATTGGCTACGCATGTGGGTATCTAGGAGAAATGATATGTTAAATAACGGAATCTTAATCTTCATCCGAGTCAAATTTTTTGAAGATTTTACATCTTTATAACAACACGGGATTAAATCCTAGTTCTCTGGTTTCTGGGTTTGAGATCGAGTTGTTCACAATAATTGAAAATTGATCAGACTTTCCTAGACCATATGATTAACAAATACATCCTGAGAAATCACTGCACTTGAGATGTATCCCTCAGAAGTGAACAATGTATACAAGTTAAATCTAACAAACCAGATTAACAAGACAACAAATACAAATCGGTAAAGAAAATACATTTTCTTGTATGTTTTGCAACTGCTTGAATGGCTACATCACTATACTATTAATTCACTGTTGGGTGACTTTATAGCCAAACAGATCATTCAAAGAGGCTAGCCAATAGATCAGGGGTCTTACTAGAAAGGATGCATACCCATAACTTGGTTATCATAATTTTATTCCTTTTCACTGACAGTATTTGCAAAATATGACTGCACAAGGATTGAAGGATTCTGCCTATGAATTTTTACTCTGAATAACATCTTATAACAAATGGGATCCTGCGTATGAAAAAGTGACAACTATTAAAAAATGATTAATAGTCTAGAATTAAAACAATTATGGTACTATTGAAGGAATAGTAAGTAATTTAAGCCTTTCGTTACAACATTTTAACAGACTGGATCATCAAAATCTATAGAGAATACTAAATCATGAATTTAAGGTAATTATTCTTTTCAAAAATGTATACGGTAACATTTTGTTACAGAATTCATCATATGCTGTCAGCCACTGGTTATTAATTTACTGGGCCCACAGTTCCCCACAGACCAAGATGATGGTGAGATGAAAAGGCCCCTATACTGTAGACACAACGCTGATGAGTTAATTAGGACTATCTTTAATTAAACCAAGATCCCCTGAGCAGCTGACCTATAATATCCATCAACAATCACTCCAAGTATTGACACACCATCACAGAAACAGACGTGTACCGGTCGGCAAGGATGGAGCTTGAGGATTTTCAGGTGCGAGTAATCTGAATTTTCCACTAGATTCTTTGTTCTAAACACTACATCTGTCATTACTTGGCAACCTAAAATGGCCTTCTGTAACTTAGTCTATCCTATAATAATAATTCAACATTAGAGTCCATCTAAGCAACAACCCCATGCATTAAAACATTACCTCCTGAGTAAAGGTCACTACTTAAAATGTATTTGAATGTAATTTTTAGCAGTTTGAGAGAGAATTTAATAATGACATTCCTGCACACTCCCAGTTGGAAGCCCATCATAATTCTGAGATATTTTTGCAAATGGCTCTAGCCCCGTCAGTTTGCCAAAGCGGCCATTATCTCTGAATGGATGTACTCTGTGGGCGATAAATAAATATCAATTAAGCATCGCTGCTCCCTCATGTCCCAAGGCTCGCTTCCTCCTCCTGTAATGGTCCGCGGTGATGTACAGTACTATTAACTGAGACAAAAAGATGTATGAGGCGCAAAATAGAAAGACAAGATCTAGTGTTATTTCAGGTAAGGAGGAAGTACATGCACTGTTGAGAGAGACAGGAAGAGAGAGTGTGTGTGCGCGCATGTGTGTGGGTGTGAGAATGGGAGAGGGGGTGGGGGGGTGGCAGCCTCTTTAATCATTAGGCCATCCTGCTGCCCTAACAGTAATTAATAATAATTTATACAACAATTTGGGTGAAAGCTCAATTGTTATTGCCTGGGATGTTGACACTTTTTTTAAAGGACTAACTTTGAATTAATGCCAGCAAAGTATAATCACCTTTCTAAATGCATGTGCTGATCAATACTTGCACCTTATTGAGTGGGGCATAGGTTGGCATCTTCTGGCTGTCAAACAGTCAACCTATTCTCTAAAGACAGATGTGGAGTGTACAACATTTATCTAATATATTGTCACGTTATTGTGAAATGGCAAGTATAAGTTCTGCAAAAAAATATGCTCAAATGTAACTTTTGCACTAATATTCTAACACAAATCCAAAACAACTGCTATTCAGAAATCTTTTTAAAAAAATATATATTTCTACATTTCTATATTTCCCTCATATACTGTATCAAGAAGTGGCGCAAAAACACACAAGAAAACTAGAAATGGCTATAGGACTTTGCAATAGTACAACTGCAGTAGATAATATCTCACTTACCATGAATCATATATTAAACAAAAAGCCTCCATATCCTCTCTGACAGCAGCAGTGGAAAATTCAAAAATTAATGAGAAACCTTTAGTCTCTAAGAAACCATTCTAACAAAACCATTTGGTTGCAGTGCCAGCTTCACACTACAAATCCACTTGAGAAAAACAAAAGTACTCATGTGGTGTGTAACATCTGCCTGTCATACTGCAGCACACACACACGCACACACACACACACACACACACACACAGCCTAACCTCTTCCAATATCAGCCTGCCGTTTTAAGCGAACCAGCCCACAGCCCATTGATGAAGGCAGAGAAATAGGACAGTCTATCTGAATTTGACACAATTTTCAATAATAGATTCAATAATCAAGCCTGCCACTTCCTTTACTTCCTCTCTCGCCTTTATTATTCTCACTATCTCATTAAGAGGAGTAAAATCAGCAAAAATAGAAGTAATTCTAATCTTGAACTCCGCCCACATCTCAGTGATTGGCCAATATCATTCAGAATTTACCACAGTTGAAGAAAGCAAAACATGGATTTTTTTTCTTACGATAACTGACCCTATTTGAATTAATCTTTGTATGACTCTCTAACAAGTTGCATAGGAGCAGAGAAGGTGACGGCTTATGCATAAACAGTGAGGACAGTTGCATGCTGCAGGTGCAAAGCCAGGTGCCTCAAATGTTTCACTCCACCCAGCATTACTACAGTTTACTCAGCCGTGTTACCTGCTTGCATTTCAATTACATGTTGAATTATGTATATCCTGCATTTATAAAATATTGATATTGGTCATGGGTTCAGTGTATAAATAATACTCGATTTAAATAATTGTCAAGTTGTCTGATTGTATTATTCTCATTGTGAAGTTATTTGATGGTTAAAAGTGAATTGTGAATATTTGATGAGATAGGTGACAGTAATCAATGCTGTGTGAACCTTGTTTGCAAAAGGCCCGATACAAACCAAAAAAACACAAAAGAAAGAAAACAGAAGGTCTACTGAAATAACCAGATTGTAAAATTGCCAAATATCAACTACACATTTCAAAAGAAGAGAGAAGATACAGAGGCAAGAGGGCTGAACCGTGGTTAACTGAGATAGGTAGGCATGGAGAGATATCCTGCCAGGTGAGAAAGTACGATATGTCGAGGCATTGGCTGTTGCAGCAAATACTGGAGCCTATATTTTGTTATTGCAAAGACATATAAAGTCCTATTTTGTATACAACAGGTACAGATCATGTATTAGTAGCAATTTCAACACATCTTATTAGACTCTGACATTGATTTGAAAAGGTGGATGATTAGTCGTTCTACTATACAGCTATAGACTCTGTTACATAGTAGAATACCCCAAGTTCAGGGACAGATCCATTTAACTTGTGAAATCACTGAGAAATAAGTCTAGTCTGCATTGTCATGATCTGTCACTCAGCAGCATAATCAGGCAGTTTATGAGACTTGACCATGCATGTGTGAATTGGACTAATCAGCCGAGTGGGGCTGGGTCTTTCATCCACTAACTATACCTGATCTTTTACTAAAGTGACTGCTGATTGGCTCACAAGGTAACTAGTTGCCACAGGCAGGAAAAACAAACTTGTCCAGGCGTCTCTACACCTTCAAGTCTTGGAAGTACACAATGTTGCAGACATGGTCCAAGGTCTGCCTATATTTTAATAAAATTGACAGCGACAGCACACAGTGCAATATTTCTGACAAGAGTATAACCGCCAAGTCCGGCAACACCTCAAACCTAATGAAGCACCTAATAGTGCACAATGTTAACCTGAGGCAAGAGAGCTGAACCGTGGTTAACTGCAAGAAAAAAACTGTGACAAAAATTGCTTTTTTAAAAAGTCATGTTAAACTGCATTTTACATAAATGCATAAAAGACTTACTATCACTTGATATATATAGTTCTAAATGTAAAGTTTTGCTGACATAGTTCTAAATATTTTAAATTTAAGCCATTAAATGGTTTTAATATAAGATCTTGAGTCTGATAGTTTGAGTCTGATAGTTAAAATGTTTTCTTTTGGAAAAACTAACAGCACAAATTATATGACAGTCAAAAAATGTAGGCTACTGCTATTGTTTAGGGTATTATTCTTATATAATAAGCAAATTCAAGGTATCAAATTCAAGGTTCATTCATTCATTGGCACCTTGAACTTTCAATCATTAGGCTACCCTGGGTAATATGGGTGTATATTTTATTAACTTGAGTAGTTGGACTCCATAACGAAGGTCCATTGTCAACCACACTCCTGCATTTTTCTGTTATTTTTTTTTTATTTTCAGGGACGGTTGTGGCTCTAATGATCCTTGGCCACAGCAAAGGGCCTAGGTTTCCATTCTTGCATTGGGGCCCAGTGTGGTCACAGTGTGCTGCTCATTTGATTGCAAAGACTTTGAAACCCGGCTGTGGTCTTTCCATCAACCCTGTTTAGCCGCGTGAAGGCAGGAAAGTGGCTCCTCCACTCAACCTTGATTTGTCAAAACAACTTGACTTTAAATGGAAACTAACCCCTCAAAAAACACACATAGTAGTGACAGAGTGGTGCCAGTGATGAAGGCACATAGTGGTGACTGAATCAATTTTAATAAAGATTATCTCAAGACAGGTTAGAATAATAGTGCAGTGTGGTCAAATTGTTTGAAGGGGTGGGGATGGCGGTCAGGTGAAAACAGATTAAGAAGGACTAGAACTCAAAATTGATAGTGACTGGCATTATTTGTGTCAACAAATGATATTGCCATAGACCATAAAGGGCATTGTGCATGTCTAAACCGAAAATTAGCTCTCCAGTGCCCCCATGTTGTTTGATTGGGCCAATAATGGAGGGTTTGCCTCTTCTTATGTCTGCTTATAGGTACACAAAGTTTGATAGTGTTATGTGAATCCGTTCTGAAGTTATATACCATTTTGTGAGAACCCACAATGCCATAATCAAAGCCAGTAGTTCATGAATGAATTCACGTTTTACCTTTCATAGTCTATATACTATAAATCAGTTCTGTGGGTAAGTGCTTCTCTGCCACCATGACCAGAGAGCCTAGGTTGGTGAAAGTATGAGTAATGTGTGGGAGGGGTGGAGGCAATCTTCCTTAAGAGGAATGGTGTCGCCCAAAACAGGTCAACGTTATTAACATACTGGACCTTAATGGAGGCACAGTGGTCCTTGAGCCAATTATAAACAGGCTTGGTAGAGTGGTGGGGACAAAGGTGTGTGGGCTCAGCAGGCCGACTTGGGGGAAATGGCATGTATCGTGTACTGGCCCTCATCCAGGGCAAGTGCATCGAACCGGTCTGACATATGAAGAATTGCAGACTTGGCCAGGGAGTGGGTGGCGTCTTGGTCTCCCAGGGCACCCAGAGGCCACTTGGCAGGAGGCTAGGCGGGGGTGGGGGTGGGGGTGGGGGGAGCTGGTGGGGAGGCTGGAGGGTAGTGAGCAGCAGTGAGGGAGAGGAGCTGTTTGGGTGGCTGGTGGATGAAGGTGCTTCCTGGGCTGGCAGAGTGGCGGCAAACAGTCTTGAGTGAAAGGGGTCAAGCTCCACTAGACCAGTTAAGAGGGCAGAATTAAAACTGTCCACAGTCCGAGTTTGTCCTTTTAAAAGAGCATTACAGTCAATGAGTGATTTGACTTGTTTCATGAGATCAATTACTTTGTCCAGCAAGCTCCTGGAGTGAGTTGAAAAACAGTGTTGATGAAATCCTCTTCAGTCATGTTGCAGAGCACACATTTTTTAATCAATTATTTATTGCTTATTGAGCATACATTTCATTACTTTCTCTCCCCCAGCCAGAAAGCTCTGAGGAGGCATGGCACGAAGAGAAGCTAGCAGATAGTCAGCTAGACAGCAAGTGGCAAGTGGCAACTTGCATGTGAAGAAGTTTATAAAAAAAGGCAGTTGAAGGCAAGCCGCTGTAGATGGATGAGACAGACAGGTGGTGGGGACAGAAACAGAGGTCAGCTTAGCTCCGAGCTACACAAAGCACAACAACATGACATGATGACGTGAGTACTGGGGCTCGGTATTGTACCGATGCCGGTGCCATTTTCGATTCTTCTTATCGATCCGATTCTTTATTGATCCCCCTAATGATTCCTACTGTATAAATTGTCAGGGGTAAAGGATTACATACAGCTACAGTAAAGATAACTTTGTTTTATTACTACAGAAAATACATTGCTGTGTAGTTAGTTTTGTGTCAGAATTACTTTTCAAAATGGCTAAGGAACATTTGGCATAATGTCTTATTTGAGAGACCATAATACAAGAACAACTGAAAAAGTAAACATCTCAAACAAATACAAAATATTTACCAATGTATTTACCTATTTATTGGGTCATTCAAGTGCGCTCTTCCTGTAATTACAATATTTCCAAGAACATCTGAAGGCAGCATCTGCTTGCTACTGTTGTGACGATTGGCACGGTGCAGAACAAGTGTGGAACATCTAGGAGATAATGAGCTAAATATTGGACTTTTGGACTCACAAGCTGTTTGGAGTAATTCAGCTGTTTTTGGAGCTCAACTGACTCCAGCAACTTCTGTTGTTTTAAAGAGCTGTGCTAGCTAACTTGCTGTATGTTATACTGTATGGACATGCAAACCGCTGTTTAGACAGACAAGAGGGTCAGTAGTCGAATTACATCATTGTTAGCGTTTGACAGCACACTGAAAGGGTCAAAAAGGTTGTTGCACAACTACTGGAGAAGCATCCAGCTGTTCAAAATGCTTAATGATCGATAAGAGGAATCGTTAGTGCAGTGGCTTAATCCGGTGAATTAGACAATTTGGTTAGAAAAACAATATACTTGTCTGAACAATCCATATGGATTTAATAAAGTATGTTTCTAAATTAAATGATATTCCATTTCTAGTTTATGCCAAAATAGATTTGTGTCATATCTGCTATTTCTGAATTTGACATTTTATGCAAGAATATGTGGAAAGACACAGAAATTGAGACTGCAGACTAAGACTAAGAAAAACTTGAGTGTAGAACTGGTCTTCAGAGTGGTAGTTTAACACATAAACTTCTAACTTATTGCATCCCATTATCCCAGATAGCAGATAAAATCACAGGGCTCAGCAAAAAAATTAAAAAAGTCTGTTTGAGTAACACTGCAGAGCAAGGGGAGACTTGGCCAAGAAGAGAGGGGGAAAAGGATATGAGAGAGGAAGAGAAAAAGTATCTGATTAAAACTCCACCAACAACAAACTTCTTAACTCTGTAACATTAGTGGCTGCTGCTTATACATCCTGAATTCAAAGCGGGTGCCTCAGGAGGTGCCCCAGCCTCCACACCCATCTACCTTGCTTCCCTCTATCTGTCTGTCAGTCACCCCCTCCCCAGAGTGTTGTGTGTGCCACTGGATGACTGATAAGGACCCTGATATCCACCTACCATTAGAATGCAGTGTTTCCCACAGAATTCGTATGTATTTGTGGTGGTAGGTGGGTTGGCAACGGGGGGTGGGGGGTTGAGTGCCTTTTTATTCTTGTGTTCTCTTATATTGTCAATATATAGGCTAATATCAATAAAGGATCCCATTACCTGGCTGAAAAAATATCTAATGTACTCCATTTTAAATAGTTCCATTGTCAAACAAATAACTAACCTATATACACCGATCAGCCACAACATTAAAACCACTGACAGGTGAAGTGAATAACATTGATCATCTCATTACAATGGCACCTGTCAAGGGGTGGGATATATTAGGCAGCAAGTGAACAGTTCTTGAAGTTGATGTGTTGGAAGCAGGAAAAATGGGCAAGCTTAAGGATCTGAGCGACTTTGACAAGGGCCAAATTGTGATGGCTAGACGACTGGGTCAGAGCATCTCCAAAACGGTAGGTCTTGTGGGGTGTTCCCGGTATGCACTGGTTAGTACCTACCAAAAGTGGTCCAAGGAAGGACAACCGGTGAACCGGCGACAGGGTCATGGGTGCCCAAGGCTCATTGATGCGCGTGGGGAGCGAAGGCTAGCCCGTCTGGTCCGATCCCACAGAAGAGCTACTGTAGCACAAATTGCTGAAAAAGTTAATGCTGGCTATGATAGTAAGGTGTCAGAACACACAGGGCATCGCAGCTTGCTGTGTATGGGGCTCCGTAGCTGCAGACCGGTCAGAGTGCCCATGCTGACCCCTGTCCACTGCCGAAAGCGCCTACAATGGGCACGTGAGCATCAGAACTGGACCTTGGAGCAATGGAAGAAGGTGGCCTGGTCTGATGAATCATGTTTACTTTTACATCATGTGGATGGCCGGGTGCGTGTGCGTTGTTTACCTGGGGAAGAGATGGCACCAGGATGCACTATGGGAAGAAGGCAAGCCGGCGGAGGCAGTGTGATGCTCTGGGTAATGTTCTGCTGGGAAACCTTAGGTCCTGGCATTCATGTGAATGTTACTTTGACACGTACCACCTACTTAAACATGTATGTTTAGGTAGGTGGTACTGTATCTTTACAAATTACTAGCCTTTGACATTATTATCTACTCTGTTTTACTGCTCAGCAGCTCCTCTGGTCCAGGCTGTCCTTGCTCCTCCTCAGGATGAGTCCTTTTCCTTCTTTGAAAATATTTTTCAATATTAATCTGGATTGAGGGAGCAAACATTCAGAGTCAGAGTTAAAAAGTTAATTTAAATTAAGTGGGAGGCGAACAGACGGGTCCGGTGAGAGAGCGAGTGAGCGAGAGAGAGAGAGACAGAGACCGAGCAACAGAGAGAGAGAGAGGGGGAGCAACAGAGAGAGCAAGCGAGAGACAGAGAAAGAGAGAGAGATCATGTGGAGCAATTAGGGGCTGAGCGAATCAATGCGCTACACGCAGTTCTATGAATAAATAGTGAAAAAAAAGAAATTTGTGGCGGTCAATGCTGATATTGTGGCGGCCCGCCACAAAGTTTTCTATGTGTGGGAAACCCCGGAGGGGTAGAGCGAGGGGAGATTGTCCACTACTACACTTGGAATAGTCCACCAACACCGAGGCCATCTACAGGAAGGGCCTGAGCCGGCTTTACTTCCTGAGAAGGCTCAGGTCCTTCAATGTCTGCAATAAGATGCTCCACATGTTTTACCAGTCTGTGGTTGCAAGCACCATCTTCTTTGCTGTGGTGTGCTGGGGAGGTGGCATCAAAGCAAAGGACGCCAACAGACCGAATAAACTGATAAAAAAAGGCTGCGAAGGTTATCGGATCCAAGCTGGTCACACTGGAGGAGGTGGTGGAGGAAAGACTGCTGGCAAAACTGCTGGCGATTATAGACAACACCACCCACCCCCTCCATGACATGATAGCCAGGCAAAAGAGCACCTTTAGTAGCAGACTAATTCAACCCGGGTGTGTAAAGGAGCGACACAGGAGATCATTCCTGCCAGGTGCCATCAGACTCTACACTTCATCTGCCTTTGCCAGGCCTGGTGACATTAAACTGTCTGTGGACTAACTTTTATTATTTTTAACTTGTCAAGTATTTATATCTTTTATTCTTATCTGTTGTGTTTTAATGTATTTTGTCATCTGTGTGTCTTGGATGCTATGACGACTCAATTGCCCTTCTGGGATCAATAAAGTTTTCTATCTATCTATCTATCTATCTATCTATCTATCTATCTATCTATCACTACTTAATCGATCGCGGATGGCGTTGTTCACTCGGACGGATGAAAAAATAAAAATAAAAAAATGCTAAAATGGGTTGCCAAATATACTTTCGCGGCCGTTAATATACCTGGGCGGCCTGCCCAAGTAAAGTCTATGTGTGGGAAACACTGGAGTGGATGGGCCCAGACAATGCACACTCACTGTCTTGCTGCTGAGCACCAAGGGTGACCGAAATCGAATGGAGGGGATTAGCGGGGCCGCTTGGAGCTTTGTAGAAAAGATATATTGGAAGCTGATGACTTTCCTCAGCCGTGGTTACGGGGGCACTGCTTTATTTATTTATTATGGCGATGGAAAATTTAATTCCATCTCACTGTCATCTAAGTCCAACAGTGGGGTAAACGCATGGGGGTGGGATCTCTCATTAGCACTCTCTTGATTAATAAATGCTGAATTCCATGCTTGAATTCATGACTGAGATAACCCTTACTACAACTAATCTCCTATACCAGATCCTCCCCCTCACATTCTCCCCAAGTCTACCAACAATCTATTGGTAATGTCATGCAGCAGCACATTATGCAGCACATTGTCTCTTACAAAGACTTGCCCTGTATCATTCAAAGCCTTCACAATATGACTGTTTTTTCTTTGTTTGCTTCTTTCTTCTGTCTTCCAGTTGCCTGTTTTGAGCAGATAATATGCACAGGAGAGAGAGGGAAGGGTTGATACAATGCAGTAGCTGCTAACACAGCTTTGATTGACTCCAGGGACAATTGCCACATCTTACAGTAGTTCACCTAGGACAAGAATTCTCATTTTACTTCTTGCATCCACTTCAAGCTAATAAGAGTGTGTAGTTCCAGTTAAACAGATAAAACTGAAATAGTTTTAACGTGTGATATCTAAACTGCACAAGGCTGTGATTTTAGACTCTTTTACTATTTACAAGGCGTCAATTACGACACTTTTTAGACAGTTATAGAGGTCCACTGGAGAGTCACGTGTTATAATGTCCATACATCCATTTCCATCCATTTTCTAGCCACTTATTGGGGTCAGTGCTGTGGTGGTAACAGGGCAAGCAGAGCAGCCCAGACATCCTTTTCCCCAGTAACTTCGTCCAGCTGCACCACAGGTTTTCCCAGGGCAGCTGGGAGATGTAGTCCCTCCAGTGTGTCCTGGGTCTGCCCTGGGGTCTCCTCCCAGTCCGTCCTGCTTGGTATTCCTCCAAAGGGAGGTGCCTGGGGGCATCCCGAACTACCTAAACTGGACACACTTTATACTGTGTCTGCAATAGATGCCAAGTGAGGTTATGTGTCCACTGGGAACCTCTCTTCATAGCACTGGCTACTTTTTGCCATTATGTTGACTTGAGGGAAAAGCTGGAACATATTCCAGACAGTGGCAAGAGATTAGCAAAGGTTTTACTGCCCAGAACATCGGGTGCTAGTTGTTAAAAATATTTCAACTCGGCAAAATGTTTCCTATAGTTGCGTAGCAATAACAACAGCCATGGCCAGCTCTCCCTCCCAAGCATCTGTTTTGCACTGCCAGTTTAAAAAAGAGGTGGCTGGTGGACACAGGGGCTTACTGTTGACCAATTTAAGGCCTCCCTGGCCCATTGATCACAGACAGAAGCCAAACATTTGAGGCAGTGTTTAACAGGCACAATCTGGTCAGGTAGTGAGACAAAATGAGGAAAAAAAAGTGTTAAAGCTAGAGATGCACCGATCCACTTTTTTTCAGTTCCGATCAGATTCCGATACCTGAATTTGGATATCTGCCAATACCAATACTGATTCCGATACCAGAGCTCTTTTTTCTTGAATATACAGACAAAAATTTGGCCAACTGAAGAAAAAAGGAAAAAATACAACTTGCAAAAAGTAGACAAAACGAAGAAAAATATACATGGCAAAAAAAGGATATACTTATAAATCAAATCTGCACTATAGGCGATGCTCCTTTAGATAAGGGCCCTCTGTGGACAACAGCGATCTGGCCTGCTTCTGCCAGCAAGGTCTGGTATACTCTCCCAAGGAGCTCCAGCCTCCACCTTTATATAGTAGCTGGCTCCTACTAAGAGACATCAATTAGTATTTGGTAATCAATTATCTCATAGCATTAGTTACCTGGTTCATAATATTCCACAATATTAAATTCAACAATTAATAAAGGTCATTAGACATTTCCAAAACAATTGATCCACTCAAAAGTATTAAAATAACTTTTCAACAAACCCACAATTAAACACCCCTGCCACTTTACCACACTTGGTCCGATCCCCCGGAAACCCCCTCCAGAAAAGGAAGTGGAACACTCCGCCTCGGGTTTTCCGGGTCTAAAACAGAGGATCGTCCAGTGCGGCACAGAAGACAGGTGACAAACATTTCATTCAACCCATTCATTCATGGTCCAGCGCAAGCTATGGAATGGAATCTGGATCGGTACGTGGATCGGCAACGTCAGTCCGATATCCGCTGAGTGAATTACTTCAGTATCGGCACCCGATACCAATATTGGATCGGATCGGTCCCATCTCTAGTTAAAGTTATTGTTCAGTGGACGTTTTAAAATCCTTTAGCCAGTTCCAGTGAGCAAACTTTTGAAACTGGTAGACTGCTATGACCAACATACTGTATCTTCCAACACTGCTATTCTATGCCCTACACTTTATGTATAAAAATAGTGTTCACTGACACCGTTTGTGGAAGCTGTCTCAATAATTGCTTGTAGCACTTTGCAGTGTCAGCTCTGCATAGGAGTTTTGATTGGGTGAAGTCAAGGCGGACACTTTACAAGCACAGATTGAATTGTGCATTTATGTGTATGTTTTTGTGACATTTCTGCAATCCATTGAGAAATCACACAAAATTTCAATTATTCCATCATGACTCGGGTAAATCTACTAATATCTCTAGCTATTTTCTCATAAGCCAGTATTATTCGTGGTATATTTCTGCCTTTCGTTAAAGCACATTGGTCAATTAGTGTTGCTATCCCCTCTAGTGCTGTGCCCCTCTTACCATTCACTACACACACAACCTGTCTGCTCCTCACACACACACACACACACACACACTGTCTCAATTCCCCAGACATCCTCTGTAAAAGCCTCAGCCTTACTTGATCTTGGATTTTAAGAGTTTTCGCATCTCTTGTTGTCCTTGATCTTAACGAGCCTTAACTCACTGCCATGACAACCTAGGTCACTGGGAGGACAGCGAAATGCTGTTAGAACGTCTGGAAATAGAAAGCTGGCCTGTCATTTGGACGGGCTAAAGAACATTTTGGAAAAATATGGAAAAAGGTTATTTCAAAATAATGACAGCTAGGTAAATGAAAGTAAGTTCAAAATTCTCACCATGATATTATTTTCACCTAATCATTAAAAAAAAAATCTAGTTCATTTTATTTGTTCAGAATTCAGTGCATAATATATGAGTGGGGCTCCAGGTACAGGTGGAGGTCTGCAGCTAGATCTTATTGTAATTAATTAAAATTTAATTCAATGTCGCTCATCTACTATTGTATTAAAAAAATCACCTCTACTTTTATGGACACATAAAACTGGGTGTCATCTGCGTAAAAGTGATAATGGATATTGATTTTGTAAATGATGTGACCGAGAGCAAGCATATAGTATAATAAAAACAGCTGGACAGGATAATGCGTTCCCTCCAGCAACAGGAAATTATCTGACAGAAAGATACGATCTGAAGCATGTGGTAGCGGTGAGTGTGACACCAACCCACTTTTTGAGGTGCGCAAGAAGAATGGCCCACGGTGTCACGTGCAGCACTGATATCTAAAGGGATTACAGAAGCGCAATCACCAGCATCAGCAGCAAGGAAGAGATCATTTGTAACTGTTAGAAGGGCAATCTCGATACTATGGGGGAGCTCTAAAACCTGACCCTCTAAAAGACGTGGTTATTTTTCATGGAGGGCAGGACCAGGACAGGGTTTCAGGGTTTCATAGTTTCCTCTAAAGACACAAGAAAGCTAGGTTAAAAAACTGCTGATGGACGGGGGAAATCTTGAGACTGACATTCCCCATTTTTTTGTAAAATAATTCAAAAACTCCCTACACTGTCCAAGGGAAACAGTGTTATTATAGGAGGGGACAAGCAAAATCTAATACATTAATACATTAGTAATGGGGCTACACTGGCCATAATGTACTCCATCAAGGCAAACTGTTATAATACACAACTAAAGAGTATGTGTATAATATTTTGTTTTTTATGGCTCGCAGCGCCTCGACCCAGTGATGCTGAACCCATGCTGTGAGGGAGCCACAGGTAAAGGACACGTACAACAATGTCTCTCAGATTAACGACAAACATATGTGTCCCCATCTGGTTGGGCAGGCTATGTCATAGTGTTTGGCTTCTCTCTGAAACAGGGGCCTGAAAATATCGGAGCACATCGTTTCTCTCCCTCTTCATCGCTTGCATCCTTGACAGCAGTGTTATCCTTTCATCATTTTCCATCTCTGTAACACATGTTCCCTCTCCTCATCTCTGATCGCTATGCTCTTCCTTTTAACTTGATTTCCCTTTTTTCCTGACACCAGCAGAAATGACTATATTTACAACCTGTAAGGAGGTGTAAATGTTACTTTCTATTGAGTTACTGCATATTATTTGCCAGGTATATAGTGCATTGTAGGAAATGTGGGGAAATGGCTTTCTCAACAAATGTATACATTATACAGGAGGGTAAATATGAGCGTTTTCCATCGTAAATTTGGTAAACATTTACATCTTTCAGTTAAAGTCACAAGCCTGTGAGGTATTGCTGCTTTTTATTGTGGGTACAATATAAACTCTTTGGTTTAGCTACTGCAGTAAACTCTTGTATATGGCAACCTGTGTCATTGTCAGTCACAGCAATCCGTTCAGCATGCCAACTACAATATACGACATACGGATGAGCCATAATTAAACAAGAACAACAACTGAAATAGACAATAATGCATGATGCTTGTCACTTGTTATTATCCCCAGTTTAAGAGCATCGCTATTGTTCGCTGTGACAAGTAGATCCACAGCTGAACTATGTTTAAGGAAAGCTATACTTAAGGATAAGCAAGCTGATAATCAATGTTCACTTGTAGATGGATTCTGGATTAGCTACTGCAGTGAACTCTTGTGCATGGCAACCTGTGTCATTGTCAGTCACAGCAATCCGTTCAGCATGCCAACAATAATACTGAGGACATTCAAGTGACCTTCCACACGGACAACAACACATCTAAGCAGGCAAGGCTGACGAGCAACAGATTATACATGACAGAATCTTACATTAGTATCATGAGTCATAAGATTAGATATTTAGAAAAATATTGGTGGGATTTTGGACGCAAATATCACATATTTTTAATGATGTAAAGAATAGTTAATAATTGTCATAGATACTACAGTAAATAATAATTTTCAGTCTGTATATCTGCTGCTGTAGCTCACATGAGGAAAAGTTTTTATCAGAGTAACCAGAGATTATGCTCACATGACACTGACTTCCCACCCTCTCACCTCTGCTGTCGACTCTTGACACCGCTAACTGTAATCTGACATTGCTCTGCTAGACCGATCAAACACAAATAAAATCCATTTTACAGGCTTTATGTCTGAGACCACGCTGCGGCTTAAAATCAAGTGGAGTTTCCAGGTAGTTTCACACCAGTCGGCCAATTTGCCTCAATGCTAGTTTGACTTGGAATATCTGTAATGGTATCTTTTGAAAAAGTGTTATTACTAAGACTCAAGCATAGCGGGCAATTTGATTAATTTGATAGAGATTTAGCCTCCTCAGTTCTGTGGCAGGAAATGACAGTGCTATTACCGTGCAATATAACAGTTCCACATTTGGTACCTAAGTAGTCTTGTTCATTAGTTTGGGACAATATCTTAGGGTAGACATTTCCTACTGCACAGCGTGAATATTACAACCGACGAAATAGGATCCAGTAAATAGACAAGACCAAACTGATTTTCTAAATATAAATGCTGAGCATATACTGTAGATACGAAAGTGCTTGTCGAGCCAACTTACACAGTTGTAAGTCATTTAAAAAGTAATCCATATTAGACAAGTAATCACAGGTAGGTAATTATTGGACTGCACCCAACACTGGAACAATAATGCCACAAACATCCAAATGTTATGCCTGCTGCATTATTTTTAGGCCTTGGTCGATGAGTTCATGTGCAAAGTCCAACTGTCCAACCAGCGTAATAAATCTTATCCTGCCAATGTACTACCATTATTATAATATGCCACAAATGAACGTTACTCCCTTGGGTTTGAGATAGCAAAAAAAAAAAAGAAAGTCTTTGCTAGTGCAGCAGAACTGTCAGGGCGTACAAGGAGAGCAGAGAGGCAGAGGAACAAGATTCAGAGGTTGTGCTGTGCACTTACGTAAGAGGAAAAGCTAAAAACACATCTGTGTATAGAGTTTAATTTAAATCTGAAGCCCAACACGCAAATTTAATATCCATAAGTTTTCATCTCATTATGTTGAAGGTGATAATCATTTTTAGGGATGGGCATGATTAATTAATCTTGATTAATCGCAATGGCCAGTCGCTTAGCACTTTGGTGGTTTTTGTAGGTTCTTGTGCAAGACATTTCAGATTTTCTTTTACTGACTTCTGTCAAACGCTATCCTGTCGATTAATTAATGTTAATCACTTTTTTGTAAGCCTATTTCAGAATCATTCTGACAAATGTTCCCCTCATTATTGCTATTAGCACTATACTGTTGGAATTGGATTTGTATCTGTGAACAAGGCCTTAGACTGTCAGCTACAGGGGTCGCTGAGTGCAGTCCGCTCTGTTGTGTGAGTAACAAATAGATTCCTTGACAGACTCCTTCCTCCTGTAAGCCTCTATTGGTATGCTAAGAATGGATCAATTGGTGATAAATATGAATATCTGCCTACATGGTTGATTTGATTTTAAATACAACCAGGTGTGATGATTTTTGCTCACTGGGAACAACATTTTTCACTACACTGAAAGTTATGTTAAATATATAATGTAACAGTATTTGAAGTTGCACTGTATTTGAATTGTATGTCTTCTGTTTGTGTATGCCTCTGGTGTTCTAAAATGAGCATTCATCACACCAAGGAAACAGAGAAATTAAATTAGTGTTTAACAAAATCAAAGCCAGTTCTCTGAAGATAGATAACATCCCAGAATGACCAGCACATTCTAAGTCTCTTCGACTTCATCTGACTGCTCGGCCCATCACTACCTCATGTTGGGAAAATGTGGTGTAACTAGTTGATGCTGACAGCTAGACATGCTCTCTCAGTTACTATTCATTCCAAACTATGAGTCTGTGTTTGCCTCATGCAACAACAACAGTGTAGAGAGATTAATTTAGGTTACTTGTTGCTATGACTATTCTGCAGGAATTAAGAGCCACATGCTGAAGTTTGGCTTCAGCACTGGGCTATATTAGGCCAACTTTGGCCTTCTGTTCACTTTGTGTTCATGTCGTTCCAGTTTGTGTTTCACATCTTTCCCTCCTGAAGTGCTGTTAGAAAATAAAGCAAGTGAGCTGCACATGTATTAATCCTTTGGTTCACAAGCCACAAACTAAAAGTTTGTGAGGAGTTAGTGGTTAGGATAATCAATAACAATTGAAATAGACAATAATGAATGATACTTGTCACTTATTGTTACCAGTTTAGAAGCATTGCTATTGTTTGCTGTGATTTTCCAAGTAGATCCACAGCTGCACTATATATAAGGATAAGATAGCTGATAATCAACATTAAAGGATTATCAACTTTACTAGTGACAGCTACCATTTAAGTACATGGATACTGTGGTGAATTATTCTGATGCTGTAATTCAGTTGCCTAGAAAGAATGAATTATTCAGACTTTGCAGAGCACTTAATTGCTATGAGCATGGTCTGGAAAATGTGGTAGTCGTCTACTTTAGTAATTATTAAATAGCCTATTTCCAAAAAAGCAGTCTGACAAGCTGCCAAAGAAGTTCAACAATTTATTTGGGGGCTGTTAAAACATGTAATGCAACTGGTCTGTGTCATGTTGCATTGTGATCCATTGCACAGCTCCAATGTCCATGGATTTTATGATTACGCATATAATTTTGGCAAACGTGAGCCGATGACAGGGGGATTCTTTCCAGTGTGTTCTGGGTGGGAAAAATTCAGGTTTTTCATCTGAAAATCTGAAAATCAAGTATGCAGCCTTAAGCAGTAGTGGGAAAGAAGTGTAGGATGTGTGGTTTATATGATTTAAAATCAAGTCAAATCTTAGTAGTACAAATTGAGTGTTTATTTGCCAATATGCAGTGCAAATGTCTTATTTCATATTTCAATAAAATTACCCTGAAAAGGACCACAATGCACCTGTAAATCATATCAAGGGGGTCTGAAAAAAGTTTCTTACTCTGGTTAATTGTATTACCTACAGTTCTAATGCAAGCCCATCGCATCAGAACACTCTATAACACACTTTACCACAAATTCTGAAAACACATTTGGTCTTTTAATCTATACTGAACAACCCTGTTTCAACTTCAGATTCAGTTTCAACATTCAAAGGAGATGGAGCGGGGTGGATGCTGGTGGTGGGGGTGGAGGGGGTGAATATGGGATATGTTGAAATAACTGTTCTTTTTAAATTCTGCTCTGTGTGAAGTGATACTGAATCAGAACAAGAACTAGAATCTGAAATTTCTTACGTTAGCATTCTGGTCTCCCAATGTAATGGGAATGGGCAAAATTTCGGACTTCTGTAGAATCTTGAGATAAATACATAATCAAATAAAATACATTCAGTAAGCCACATAAAAACATCATGCAAAAGCCACTGCCTCATTATGTTGGTGTTTTAGCTATGTGAACAATAGAAGTTGAGCTATGTTGGAGCAATGAAAAGAAAACTAATTTTAAATCTAATAATTTCACGGGTCGATAACATCCTAAGGGTTTAATTTTAAACAGGCATCAGACATTAGTTCAGTGTTTTAGCATCTGCAGGATTGAGTGGTCTGTGTTCAATGTGCAGCTGTGCAGATGCATTCTGGGGGATCCATCCCTGCTTCAGTTTGATTCATGCCTGCTGGGGATGTTCACTAATTAGTTACTTTCAAACTCATTGACCAGTTACTCACTATATCAATAGAATATTGATTGAAACTCAAAGCAATTAGAACACAGATCAATGAAATTTAAAAAGAAAGTGGAACGTTGGAAGGAACTGAATACTGGTTTCAATCATGTTACCACTACTACTGCTACTAGTACAAGTACTGCTGCTGCTGCTACTACTACTACTACTACTACTACTCCAGTTGCTTACAGCTAGCCCACACTTTTTCTTCAGGAATTATACCTTTCCTAAATTAGTTATTTGATTGACCAGTTACTCACTATATCAATAGAATATTGATTGAATCACATGGTAATTAAAACACAGATCAATGAAATTTCAAAAGAATTTGGGACATTGGAATATGGAATTGAACTGAAATAAAAACATGGCCACATATACATTTTGTATTGCTTGTCAATAAAATGAAGGGGGGCCTAATATTCATTGATATGTTATGATTTTGATTCACTTCACCTTAGCTACACACTCGAACCTGACTCCAAGTAGAAAGTATTATGCCTGGTCATTCAATCAGCAAAGTGGCTCACCCACGAATACATTACCCTTTTCCAGACCTGTGACACATTAACCTTGACAACACTACCGTAACAGAATGTTATCTGGTGACCAGGTCGCATCTCAAAGTGATGCCCCTCTCCGCCATGCTGTGAATAATTCATGTGAGACGGGGCGAGGAAGGGAGTAAAAGCTGGGCAACTTCAGGCCCAATCCATAGGTAAAGTGTACATACAGCGCTCTCACCCTCATAGCTATTGATTACGTGTCACTTTAGCCAGTGGAGTTGAAACCGATTACAAACAAAATAGACAACAACACGGCCGGACTGTCCACACTTGTTAGATGGCGACTGTGGTGGGGGAAGGTGGGGACTGGAAGCGAGGCAAGTTGACGGATTGAACGACCTTCGCAGAATGGAAATAAACACAGCCTGCTCATTCATATGTAAAAGATGGATTGTTGGGAATAATAGCTTAATCATGCGCTGTCTATCAGTGTGTGTGAAATGAGGAAATGTGGTGATGCACACAGTGACACAACCTTATATAGGGGATTTGTCTGTTACACCTTAATCCATTAGGAAAGTCTCCTGCCTCAACCATAGTAAAGCCGATTTGGAGCCTGGCGATAGTATCAGCGGGCATCATGGAGGTGGCAGTTCTCAGGGAGAAACAGCTTTGCTGATTTGGAGATATTCGGGGGGTATGGGCGCTCTGGTGTGCTGAGGTCTAAAAGGATTATTTGTAAACTTCAGCAACTTGAACTTCAAACTACAAGTAATGTATATTTTCACTTCAGAAACAAATTTCCTGAGAAAATACATTTTTGGTTCAGAGATGGACTTCTTGAGACATAAAAATGTCCCCCCAATGTCACAAACTTAAACCCTCAGAAGAACTGAGGTAAAACCTCACCAAGGACTTTACAATATGAAATATGCTAAGTGGACATTGATGTGCAAGGACTTTGCTTATGTGCATACTGTCATGTCTCAAGTAATTGTATGGAGTTTAACATTTGCGAAAATAGTGAAATCCTTGTCATCATGGTATGTTATGTCCATGCATAATGAATCACAGTGATTGCTTTGGCCCCGTTGGAAGAGAGTTCAGTGTTGACAATTTCCCGCCCCTGAGGATGTCTACACTTCAGAAGATTCCTTAATTAACCTGCAGCTGTCATCGCGTCTTACAATTTGGCATATTTTCTTTTATTAGTAATGCCGATACTAATGCCACTAAATAATGCCCTATTTTCTTTTCTGGACTCAAGAGTCAACCTCACTCCAAATGATCAATGGTCATAGTGGGCAAAGTAGTTTGTTCCCATCGTGAATAAAATAATTAACAGGAATGTACACAAGGTTTATAAGTTTCCAATTTTTTGAGCATACACGGTTTTCATATTTTGTGCTTACACAATCATCTGATGTTGAATTCAGCTAAGGTTTTAGAAACAAAGGCTTTGGTCGTCACCCTAATTTGAAGTGTTCACCTCTGTTGTCTCTTGACCTTATATATGGCCTGAGCAACACTCTCTGACAGTCTGACTTTTCTGCCGGGCAGCAGTTTGCCTTTTTTTATCCCATAGATACTGCCTTTGTGCCCAGAATTGGGCATGGTGGCCTTTAACGTCCAGTCTCATCTTCTGTACGCCTCCAGCCCTGTTAATATGTGTGAATGTAGTCTTAAATGTGGACTTCTGAACATTCAATCTCTCACTCAACAGGGAGTTTAATAATAATAATGATAATAATATTATACAAAAAATCAGTTTTTCACATGTATCAACAACATATTAACTTCAATAGCCCAAGAACTATACTAATGTTCAAACTCGTGACTTTCATCAAATGGCATGTTTTGTTTTTTCTGGTGTCTACTCACCCAAAAAAATAAATATAATATCCTGGTCTTTGCTGATGTTGGGTAGAAATTTACCAACTAAACTGTTTAAAAATTGTTTAAACTGTTTAAAAAACACTGAATATATCTAGAGGTCAGTAGGTTTTTCAGACAGCCCTTTGTTGTTTTTTCAGACAGCCCTTCCAGTCTCAGTAAATTGCTACACTGCACCTATATTCACCTACTGCACAATATTCTGCACTTCAAAGTAAAACATATGCTCAAGCAAATAATTTTAGGATGATTTTAGCTTTTTTTTAAATATTGAGAGTATGAAACTTATTAATCAGCTCTGTGAATCAATATGACTGGACTATTGTGCTGTAATGCAGGTTTGGCATAAAAATGTTGCTCAACTGTGGGCCAGGTAAACACGCCCTTGAATGAAAACATACAGTAAGGCCAGGGCCAAATTCTTGTAGATCTCTTGCCAGGACTGGCCAACACCTTCTCCTGGCCACACGTTTCCACTTAATATATGTAATTACAAGTACTGTGTGCTGCTAATAAGCAGTGAGAGCCAAGTGGCACGATGACAAAGCAATCTGGGCTAATCCCTGTCACACTGTTCCCATTTCTTCCCCCAGTCTGCTTTCTTCCAGGTTTGTCGAGCCTTTCCTGGCATGCCAAATCCTAAAGTGATTTACACGCAGCCACATCTCCCTGCCATAGCATCCTACCTTATCGACAATGCAAACATGGCAACCTGTGCAATCTCTTCGTGTGATATTAGAACTAGTGCGATTAGAGTGACTTCTAGACACGCTGTAGCTTTTTTTGCTGACTCGAACACGCGGTCTGAAAAATGTGCACAGGATGCAGGAGTGAAAATGCTGTGAATGGGCAATCATAGCTGTGGTGTGCTGCACAATGCAAATTAATTCACCAGTCAGTGAAATTCAGAATGGTGCAGAGGAGAGCTACATTTAGATGAGAGGATAAGCTCACTTCATTTTTGCTCTTTGTTGGCCTCATTTAGGTCAAGGTGGCACAGATTCTATTTTAATCTCACTCCAGAAATGCGGAAGTCACATTGTTGTCCAGGAGGTCCTTGAGTGGACAAACCATACATCCACTGAGAATGCAAGGAAAAAAAAACAAGACAAACCAACCGAGAACAAATAATACACTATACCCAATTATTCAGAGTGCTTGCGGCCCAGTTGTTTCATTAGGCCAAGCAGCAAACCTACAATCACAATTGAGACCATCTCACTCTCAAACAACAACAACAACAACAACAACAACAACAAAACAATTTCTCCCATTCCTTGTTTTTTTCTGCTTACAATATAATGGAACCTTTGCTTCTAATGGCACTGGGCAGATCGACCGTGGCACTGAGCCTGATTAATACATGCATTCATCAAAACACATCCCCAGACCTTCAACGACGGGGACGGAGGAGGAGGGGGGCCAGAGGGAAAAAAATGGGTTGAGAGAAAGGAAGATAAACAGTAAAACGATTGAGCGAGAGAGACAGAGAGGCAAGATACATTTTCCTACCTGACTTGAGGAAAAAGGTTGAGGAGCAGAAGGGAGATCCACATGCTTGAGTCCAGTGACGTTAGTTTCCCACGTGTGGCAGCCATGTCAGTTTAAACACACGATTCCTGCATAAATGAGAGAGGAGTGAGAGGTAGAGGGTTTGGTATTGAAGGTATTAATTGGCAAGGATAGACAAATACTCCCTTAACTAACTTGGTACAATGTTGTTTAAAGTGTTTGACAGGTAAAGGTATTTTCATATAAACATAATTGAGCTTGCAGGGCAAACACAATATCCATGGACATGAATTAATCTCTCAAAACTTGAAGATACTTCAAAATTATTCATTAAAGCTCCATTTCCTCTGTATGCCACCGCCTGTCCACACCCTCCCGCCCTTGTCTTTGTTTATATTTTGATTAATTTGATTGATGGCATGTTTTCACTCTCAAATTGACATTCACATTTTAATATATGGCAGTGTCTGGCTGCCAAAAGTATTTTTTTTACAAACATAAAGCACACCTGCTTTTTTGCTTTCCATGTTCAAGTCAAATGTTTCAAAAATCTATTTGAATATACCTAAAATGTATATGGCCTTAAATGTCCTAAAAGGCTCAGGGGCCTCATGTACAACAAACTTTCCCAAATTCAATACTGAATCATTGCATAGGCCCAAAAACAGAAAACAGTACACAGTAATCCAGATTAATAAACCTTGCATACATCACTGGAAACACATTTGTAGTTATACAGCAAAATCATCCTGCAACAGTCCATGTGATATTATATCATATTTCCCTATCTGACCTAAAATCAGGCCTTTCTATATTTCAACATTATTGCAGGGTTATTTCGATTGCTAGTCTCCTTAATGTTCAACCTTTATGAGGAGCAAGATTAGGAATAAAGTGGCAATCAGCATTTATACCCATCTAGATGTAATCGTACACGTTAAGTGTGACCATCACCAATACAGTATAGGCCAAAATGAATACATTAAACGCAAAATAACCCAACTAATTATCCTCAAACCCAAATGAACTAGCTAGAAACTACTGTAGGGTAAATACACATATGCATTGTTACGTACTAGTAGTGTGTGTGTGTGTGTGTGTGTGTGCGTGCATATACCCACACCAAATTTCCTGTTGTTGTTCTTATCACAAGTAATTGTGTAACCACATTTCTTACATAATAACTACTGGTAATTATTACAAGTAATTTAGCATCTGGTAATCTAAAGTAAGATTAAATGCCCCCTCATTAAAAAACAAACACTTCGAGATCAGTGTGCACACCATTGAAGGCAGCCTAAGATCTTGAGGAACACTAGGAAAAGCAAGAGAAATGTCTGCAAATCACTCTGGAGCCGCAGTTACATGACCGCTCAAGCATAGTACACATGTAGCAGCTGTGTCATCGTTAAAAGCCTCTCATTTTGCTTTTGTGAGATTCAGACCCGCTTTATTGCCACCATACAGAGAGAAGATCAAACATCTTCCTCGGGGGAATCAATGTTCTCTGTACAACAGTAGAACACAGATCATTACAGGAGGAGTAAACAAATGGGCCGATGAGAAGATACACTTCAGGTTTAAGTGCTCAGATGGGAAGCCGGGTGCTAAATGCTGCTCCGGCCTGTGACCACGCTTCTACACCATGTTTCTGATGGCTCCGAGGTGAAGATACTTTAAAAAAGGGCATTCTCAGTATTGATTATACAGCAGCTGCAGCACCAAATGATTCCAAGACTCACATCTACTAAATGTCTTGCACTGGTACTAATGCTGTTGCATGGGTCAAAGTGGAAGACGCACAAGAATTTCAAATGTGGAAGGAACTCGGGCTACAGATTGTTTTTGCAGCTTTTCACCCATTTAACAGGTATTTGGGGGTGTGACAGTGGTAAGGAGGTGAGGAAATCAATCAAATGACTCTGTTTTAATAAACCAGAAAGTGATAATTTCACGTGACTGCATGAGGTACTTAGCTCCTTAGAGAAAGCGTATCTTCACTTCTCATTGTGCTGTCAAACAGGACTACTGTTGTGTGCTACATGCTCTGGAACAATGCAGTGAAGAGGAGGAACCAAACTATCTCTCTCAAGGCGGGGGAAGCAAGGCATGCAAGGTGTGAGGTAATTGAGAATTTTTTTCATTTTTTTTCTGAAAAAAAATAAAAAAATAAAGTAAAAATGTTTTACTCTTGCCAATGGATAGAGGACCACAGTTTTATACTAGTTTAATATTTAAAAATGTCAAATGGGGCAACATGTCCAGGCACACACAGATAGGTCAGTAGAAATGTTGCTTTATTGCTAGTCTAATTTCTTCTACTGTCATATTATTGAATCAAGTATGGCACATGTTTACAACTTCAGCCAATGCCTACGTTTACAAGCAATATGTAGACATCAATATGCCTCGTCATATTGATTCATGAATCTATTGGCCATACTCCGGTTAAGGTCCTATTAAAGTGAAGCTGTTTACATGCATCTTTATACCCTGCAATTGAGTATCCTTGTTGCCATAAATAAAACAGTTAACAGAATACTCCTGTCCACCTGTGGTGTCCCCTCCACAATAGAACGGTCTGCTAGCAAGAAAAAATGCAGGAAAGAAAAGATGCAGCTTTCTCCTCCCTCTTTGACTGAGCAGTAGATTATTTGTAAGGGGAAGGGGAAGGGGAAAGAAATTATGATCCTAGTTAGTAATCTGTGCGATCTGTGCGGTTTTTGTTGACGTCAAAATGTACCCATAATGCGTTGTGAGTCTGAGTTTGTGCAGACAGCGAAAATCAAAAGGAGTAAGATGTTTACATGCCATAGTAACCCGTTTAATATCGGAGTAAGCCAAGAGTCTTAACCAGAATTCTCATAATCTGAATCCAAGTTTACCTGTGTTACCTACATGCATCAAAAGATACCCAAAACTGGGTATCTTGTGTAACTGAGCACATTTCATCTCTATAAATGTGCTCCGATGAAGGTATACTTAATAAAGAAAGTCACAGGGACCTAAGTGTGCAAAAGTACATCATGAAATAGTCAAATAGCCAAGACAAACAGAATGAAATGTACCAAACATTTGATAATATCTCAACAAATGTCAGCATAGCGGGACAGGGAGACAGCGTTTGTTCTCCTGTCACACTTTTAAACCTGTCTACTTTTATTTTAACTGCAAAAAATATCAGCCCTCTTTTTCCTTTTACCTGATGCTATGTTTCAAGGGCAAGCCAAACCCCACATAGTGTCGGATTACATTATCCTTATTTGCACGACAGGTACTGGTAAACTGGAGACAGTTGAGTTCATATACATAGATTTTCTGTTTTTTGTGTTTGTGGTAATGGTTTGGGCCCAAATGTTTAATCTATGTCTCTCTGTCTCTCTCTCTTTCTTTTCCTCTCTCTCTTTCTACATTTTGCAGAACGGGTCTTCATTACAAGTAATTCTGGATCGTTAGACATTAGAGATTTTATGTTCCCCATAAAAAACTACAGGATGCCCTCTGGAGCCAGAGGTATAATTTCCGTGTCTTATAATGTCTGTCTGAAAATTGCATTGCTAATTTCCTGACGTATATTGCTACCTATTCAAGTCAGTTCCACTCACATGGGGGCTATCATCGCGTATGTGTCATCTTTAAGGCTCTAAACGTCCTGGATGAATTTATCTTTACAAAATACTTGGTCCTTCAGAGCCTTGAGGTTCAATCATAATACGGCGTAGCTGCACCATTAACAGTCCTTACGGTTTGTAAGAGTTAAAAGCATATGGCGGATGGATTTTCATGAAAGACAGATGGAGCTCAATCAGTCAGTCTTGTCAAATTTCCAAGCAGCTCCTCTTTGATAGGATTTATGTTCTGTTTGTAATGGTTCAGTGCGTTAATGCGACGTGTTCTCATGCAGCGTTCGTATGATATCTTACGAAAAGTTATGCACACTTGATTTGCACCACACCTACGCATTTGATTTGTACTATGCCTATGCATGGCCAGCTGTATAATCTGTAGTTAGGGTTAGGCAGCTAAAACATTGTTTAATGAAAACCTATTTCACAGCAGAAAACTTTTTTGAGTTGGAAATCAACGGCAAGTATGTACGCCCATCCAAAACACAATTTCAATGAATATAGAATATCATACAAAATTTCAGCGCATTACTTTTCGGAACTATAAGTACAAATCTGACCCTGATTAATGTGTTGTTTGATGTTTAACATAAGAAACCATTAGAGCTGCACTGAACAGTCATCAACTAGAAAGAATCCTACTAGACAGCCCTCTTACAAGTGTTGGGTAATCGTCTACATGAGAATAAGACAAACAGGCACTAAAAGAAGGCTGCAGGCGACTGTCTACAATTCTCCACACGATTTACCAATACCTGTCATGCAAATGAGGGGTTCGGTGGTCCCTGGGGCTTGGATTGTGTTTGAAACGCAGCATAAGGAGGAAGGAAAAAAGAAGCATGATGTTTTTGTAGGCAAATTAAAAATAGCATGCCTAAGGTGACAGTAGACCAAAAGCAGTCTCCATTTCTCCCTCTTTCTAGATTTGTTTTCAATTCTTTTTGTCTGCACTACTGTCAGTTTATTTTATTTTCTGAAAAAAAACAAAAAAAACAAAAAAAAATCCATTATTCAACGACTACTATAATGATATCTGACAGAATAAAAAGGCTCTGAATGGCTCCGAGAGAAATTAGTTAGCCTAGCGGTTCTGCATAATCTGATTGGACGACTTTGTGGAATGATTTGTTGAACAATAAAAATAAGGAGTGGTGCAGACCTTCCCACTAGTGAGATGTCAAATCTGGTATGTTATTTTTTTAATTATTTTCCATGTATCTTTTGCAGGTTGGTGGAACCAGTGCAGCTGCACCAGGGCCAGGAATGTCAAGGGGCCCTTTGCCATCCAAAAAATATTGGACCTCATCGCCCAGTAAAAACTCTGTCTACCACAGTGATTGTGGAATTTAGGATACAACTCTATTGCCATGTAATCCAGATGGCTGTAAACTATAAATACCCCCATATCTCTGTGTGTTTAACACTTTACGGTTTGATTTGACGGTCATGTGTCGAGCATTAACCAATACTACTTGAGCTTTGTTGTTGCTGTGTCATTTAAGTGCATATCTTGATGTCAGAAATAAAGAATTTCAGCCTGCACCGAATGTTGTTTTGAAAGGATTGCTAGGAAACACATGCTTAAATTACAGTATGTGTCCAACATAGCAGTGGGTCTTCATCCTTAATCGTCAATCACTCGCTAGCTAGTTAACCATGTATAACAAACACACAAAAGTGGTACACAGCAGCAGAGGGAGGAAAAAAGAGCAGGAGGAAGAAAGAGCTAAACTCCTGACAAGTTTTTCACAGCTGCTGCTTCATTGAGACAGGATAATCCAGTAGCTGGTGTTAGCAGCAACAAAGGCAGGAGTATGGAATTAAAGAGACTTGTAGATGATTTTGCCCTGCACAAGGCATATAGGGTGGACTTCAAATGAGTCGGTACAATTTCCTCACTGTTTTGGGACTTGCCTGTGCAATATAATGATCACTAGGCCATATCCGCGCCAAATAACCAATGTATTAGGCTGCCGGGCAAAAATGTTTCCACTGAGGCCTATCACTATTATGTGATCCTTTGTCAAGATTGAAATTATAAAGACATTTGTGCCTCACCGAAATGTAATAAGAGTACAATGGATCTCCTCTGAACACAGCACGACATGAGAACTCGCCTCGGTTGCCATTTTAAGAGCAGAAGAGAGACAACTTTCATGCTGTCATTTTCATATTGCTGTGCCAAGACTTGGCCGTCGATTGCTCATTCTAAGTGTGAGTGTTCACAGGTGCTGAAAGCAACTGTAGAACTGTAAAATAAAACCTCCCTCAAGTACTCCTGACAGTCCAGGTTAATCACAGGAAAATATATTTAATCTCCTCCGAATACAAGGTGAGGTGACTTGATAAATGTTCTTATGGGTATTACACTTGGCAGTAGTTAAAGTAATAAGGTCTTGCTGGTTATACAGAGTTCTGTTTAGGAAATGCTTACTCTCCTTTGACTAAACACATTCACAGAGGTTGAAAACCATACATTTATATAATGTAGTGGAGTAATTCATCAGCATAACTAAATTAATTGCATCTACCAGATTTATTTATTCTCACAGAGACAGATTTGGAATTTTCATGCCGTATGCACAACCTCAAAAAACCATTATAGAAGGAATAACAGAAATCCAAAACGAGGCCAAAGTGGTTAAAAGCAAAACATTGTGACACTGTATTTTAATTGATGGGAAGAGCTCAAACCAACAATTTCCACAAACAAAATGTAAAATGATAATTGCCAGTACAAGAAAGTGGTCTAAGTGTGGTGACAATAAGAAGACAGTGCATGTGACTCAGTGGCTTGAGCTTTTTCTAGTCAACACCAGATCAGAGATGGGTGACAACAAGTATAAGAGTAACAGCTGAGAAGTCGAAATTACTGTAATTACCTACTTACGTCTAATGTTTAAACAAACAGATGTGTCAACTTGGCCTCCACAATAATGTGATGAGCATATGGCATACTGCTGAACGACTGGGCCGGTCCGAGTCTTGGTCCGTATGATCTACTTCGAAGGATTTTTACTTCCCCTATTACAAGAAAAGGGAGAGATGACAGAGGGAGAGGAAGACACTGACTGTTGGTTGGATGCTGGCTCGGTCCAACAGTCTCCCTTTGTGTCCAACTAATGCTTATTTGGCCAAACACTTTGATTTAATATTACTATAATAAGCCGTCAACAGTTCTCAACTGTCAAGCTGCAAATGGGTAAGATCTATAATGCTTACCCACTTCAGTATGTTTGTCCAAACAGAGCACAATTGAGTAATTCTCTATAGATATTGCGGGATCTGCAATATTTGATACCCATTTATCAAAATCTGCAAAGTATACAATACAGAAGTGACTGTGTCCCCATAGTGATACCAATAGATCTAAATAAGCAATAGTAACACGATCAACACACCTTCACAGTTTAACAAAGCTCATATTGTGTGGGGAACACACACGGTTATTTACAGAATATTTCACGCTATGGCATGATAGGTTTTTGTTAAAACAATTCAATCTGAAAGAGGGTTAGTTGACATGTTACCCTTCAATATACTCTTCCCATATGGAAATCACACACGATTACAAGGCAATCTCCCCTGCAATAACATTAATTACGCCACTAAAAGGGACAGATTTGATCAGATAAATAGAATAATCATGTAAATCAGTGTGACTTTTACAATTAGTCTCCGCAGAGACATGGAGAACACTGAACAACTGCAGATCCGCACACATTTCATTGCAGCCGTAAATTAAATACACTTTTTTTCTTCAAATGGAAAGCAGCTGTTTTACTGGGGATAGGATCTGCCTTGTAGGTGAAATCTGTCAGAGTTCATCAAGGATTCCTCGTGAAGAGCAATACCTTCTCTAGCACACACCACCTGCGCAGATGTATTACCTAAGGCTTCGTTGCTTTGTGTCTGCAGCTTACTTGCAGCTTGCCTGAACAATTCATTATTGGCAGGGTTGCACACCTTCACTTTCTTTTTTGAAATCTGTTGACCATTTTAATGACCAAGCTTATACAGATTTAAATTTAACTTACAGAAATCAGGTTTTTAGTCAAATGGGAGCAGTAAGTAAGTAAATAGGCCACATTTGAGCAGTGCTGTCCTGGGAGACATAACTTATCCTCCTTTAACTGCTCAATGTGCCTCTTTCATCATGTAGTTGTGTGTGCAGATGCCATAGATGGAAGGGGAATAATAGAGAAAAAAAAATCATGGTTACAGAATAAACTGTGTCAAGCAAATAATTCACCAGTTTCAACATTCAACATCATCACTAGAAAACAGGGAAAAGAAAATCAAAGTATCCTTTGCAGTAGTTCTTAGGCTAAGATACTGTCAGCCTTAGGGCCAAGAGCAAGAATAAGAAATCACTGTTTGCTCAAGACAAGAAGAAGAGAGTAGAAACAAATCTCATGATAATTAATGTTGCTTAAGCGCTCAGTGGATCATATTTAACCATTAGCATTCCAGGCCTTGGGGCTTAAATGCAACCTTACTACCCGCACAAAAAAAAGAAAAAAAAGAAAAATGTTTCTTCATTCATAATCCATGGCATAATACAGACAGTGTTTAACCTTTTGGACTGATTTTATTATCTTTTGATCATTGTTCCAATAATGTCTTACCTATATGAAATGGATAATCAGTTAACTTGTGTGTTATTAATTGGCTTAAAAAACACATTACATATTACAGTAATTTGTCTGGGCATCACATAGTGTGGGATACAAGACACATATTCTCTTGCAGCACTAGAAAAAAACAAAAAACATATGAAGAATAAGACAGAACTAGAAGGGCACAAAATTTAATGGGTTCTTCGTTGGCCCGTGCTACACCCTTCCACAAAGTTTCATGAAAATCGGGCCAGTAGTTTTTCTGTAATCCTGCTAACAGACAAACGAACAAACAGACAAACAAACGGCACCGAAAACATAACCTCCTTGGCGGAGGTAATAAGATAGTTAAGATGGTTAAATGATTATTCATTTAAAGTCTAAGGAACCCATACATCTCACACTAAGACAGGAGCAATTTTACAAGCGCCTAAACTGAGAAGACAAAAGCTCCCAGCAGCAATGCTTTCATTCTGAAATTTCCATACTTTGTGCTGCTTTGTGCCGGTGGCTCGGTTGGCTAGAAAGCATACTGTACCGGATAACTGCGACATGCCATTTTGAATCCGGCTATGAACTATCTAATAAAATAGAAATGCAATGAAAAGAATCTTAACAAAGAAACCCAAACTGACAGTGGATTTCCATTTCCACCTCACTTCTTCCCTTTACGTTAAGCACCATCTCATCTCTGATGCATCAGTGCGGTTCTAAGCAGGAACCTAGATGTCAAAGCACATTTATGAAAGGCTTACTCAGACAAGAGTCCCTCAAACAAGGTAGCATTACATGGCCAACAGAGCAGGGCCCCACTTGGAGGGGCAATTAATGGCTCAATTCAGACTGTGACAAGTTATGCATCTCCTCTACGGATTAAGATTACTGCTGGAACAAATTCCTTGCCTAGTGGGAGGCATAACCAAATTGGCTTCCAATGTGAAGGAGAACAAGTGGGCTCCAGTTGGGACAGCTAGGGGAGGGGAGGGGAGGGATTGAGAAATGTGAGTGCACATAACCAGCAATTTACAATCCTGCCATAGATAGCCAGCACCAGCCTAAGACCTGACATAGTATTGTGGGCCAACACTTGTGGAATCTTACTGTAGGTAGGTGGTAGACCAGGCATATGAAATAAAACAGCATACCCTAAACTAGCAGCTGATTGAACAACGAGGCTGGAAAGCCAGGGTATGTTCTGTGGAAGATGAGTGCTGTGGATTTGTAGTTACTTTGTCTAGCAGTTACCTCGGGGAGCCAGGGACTCGTGGTCAGGTATTACAGGAGCCGAAAACAAGTGAAACATGTCGTCCCCCACAAAATGATGCCGGCATCCCTTGAGCCAAAGATGCATCCTCTGTCCAATTTTCAGCAAAATCGGATCAGTGGTGTTGCAGTTGTGGCCTTTCAAAGTTAGAAATTTAGAGCTTTAATTATGTCGCCCCCATTGGGCCAACCAATATAATTTTTATACAACACAATATAACACTGAAACACAGTGCAAGGATGCATCATCCCTGCAAGTTTGATCAAAAACAGACCAATGGTGTTTAAGATATCACCTGAGATATCACATTTGGAGGGATGATGCGTCTTGTTACTGATTGACCCAGGGGCGGCCTGCATTAGTCGTGGGGGATGGTTTGCGTTATAGTAATTGTCTTATAATTAAACCTTTTGTTTGCTCACTCAATTCATTTTCTGAGCTGTTGAACAGCTGCCCCCTTTAGTCCCTTGTTATTGAGACAGAGGGCGAGAATGGAAGTTTTGATTGAGATTTTGTGGACTAAGTGCAAATCTAAGTATAGTGCAAGGTGTATGTGTAGAGTGGGTCAGTACAGGTCTGGTCAGTGGTCTGATCAGTGTTACAGATCTGACGTAATGGTATATTCCTGTGTGCATTGTTTCTATCCAGACTTGGCACATTTACAGTATTCAGTGAGAACTGTGGTGTGCCATCACTAGCTCATTCAACATCTTGGCTTCTTTGTCCATCCCATCTAGTTGATGGAAAGTCTAGTCAAGGATGGATCACATTCTCAGTTCCTTGACAGTGAACCCATTTCTCAAGTCTGTATAGATGTTGTTACAATTACTGGTCACTGCGAGGAGGGGTCAAAGCTGTCAGTAAATAGTGTCATTCATAAAAAATCTTGGCATGAACACACCTCGTTTACAATTGAACCTGTTAGATTTGACAGCATCCTCAACGCACGATAACCCCCTGGAGCCTCAGAGCAATGCCATCACTCTTATGGATCATGAACGCTCAATATGGAGGAAAGTGGAAAAACACCCTGAAAATGAAGTGTTAAGATGGTGTTTGAACTAATTTTCTCTAAACTCACTCTAAACTGTTACTCCATTATGGATAAATTATGGACAAGGAATCACTTCACGTTTCTATTAGACTCCACACATTACATATAGATAGGTTACATTCCTGTTTCTTATTTATAATACCTATTCATAAACAATATTTGAATAATTTTTTTTTTTAAATAAATCACTACAAAGATGGTTTAAGACAAGTTCAGAAGTGAATGAAATAAGCAGGCAGTATGCTAGCATGCTATTTAAACTTTTTCACTTATATATAGTAGTAGCTGTAGCCTCCTTGCCACATTGGAGTTCTCAGGCACTTTTCTAATATTATATGTTACACTAATAAACTACCAATTCAATGTGTAGGGCAGCTCACAAATATCAGAGGGATCAGATGTTTTCCTCCATAAAACTGACAGCCGTTCTGCTTTACTCATTCTAGGGTGTCAGGTATGCAAGGCTGATGGGTTTGTCACTGACTTAAATCAAGTTTGTAATTTGCTTATCTGTGTATTTTGTTGGATATGCCTTAATTAACATAGATCTCCACCCAAGTGCACATCTTGCTGGAGGCTGCTTTTCTCTTTGTGAATCTTCAAGGTTGCAGAGAGGAGTGTTTGTATAAAAACAAAATTAAACACCGATATGAAGGTCTCAGGTGTTAAGTGAAGGACTAAATTGCACCCACTGCACGTATGGTCTCTTGTTTGTGGATTTCCAGGACTGACCAAAGGTAAATAAACAAAAAATGAACTGAAAGCAATTTTGACAGTTATACTGAACCACACAGACAAAACTAAATACATCTCCAGCATCATTCACTGTTAGGTCCATTAACTTAATACACAGTGACTTGTAAATCAAAGCTTTCTAGGTCATATTGTAAGTCTGAAAAATTCAAGGGCATTAATACATTAATACTGCAGTCCAGTTAGACGACTGACAGATCTAACTGCTAGACAGACCACAGCAGTGAGGGAAATGGGGTGCGGAAAGAGACGGGGGCAGAGGGCAAACATCTGTCAGTCTTGATTCCATCCCAAAATTGTCATACCCAAGTCTTGTGGTTGTACGGAGAATAATGACACACCAACAGAAGAACATGAGACAGGCTGCTTACTCTCTGTGGGGACTCCCAGCCTGTCATTGCCATCAATCAAATGCTCCACATATCGCTTTGTATCACGACTGTAACAAAGATGCTCTGTGCATGAACATGGCAGGTATTCTCCAGACCTTTAGTCTTCACTGCCTCTTCAGCAGATCCCGGCTCTGTAGCCTCTCATCAACAGCAACTAACCTTTAGCTTACTCAGTGTCATTGTTTGCCTCACATCTATAGTATATGGGTTTTTTTTTTGGAGGAGATTGCCATCCAATGGGACCACTCAGTATCCAGTTAATAGAAAGAAGTGGCTGCTATTCTGAAGGCTGTTAAAGGATAAGTTTGTTCTTCAATCCTCTCTGGAGATGTGCTGTGTTCACTCTTTCTAGGTGTATGGTTTTTGTGCATCTGTCGACCAACATATTAAGATAGAGCCATGAAACAACACCCATAATGACCACTGGAACCACAGAACAAAAAATAATCAATGACGTTGCCCCAATAGATTTGAAGGTGATGCTACAGTTAAAAGATCATTTGAACATTTTAAAGGCTGCAGCCCCAAGAGACCTTGGATCCTATTAGTGCGAAACATGGGACGCATATAGAGCTGACCATGTCCTGCCAATCTGTTCATGGAATCACCCAAGTGTGACATGATGGATTTTTCACCATTTTGAAATTTCCTTCAGGTTTGGGTCAATCACATAATGGCTTTTAGCTGAGGGTAAGTTTGGACTATAGTAATCAACCTTGGTATACACAATAGGAAATCTATTTTAAACATAGTACATACTGCATGTCACGTATATGTTACAAGGACTTCGCTGTTTACTGCCTGCGTATTCTTTTTATGTGACAAATAGTTATTCGGCTTGAGAGTAGTCTATGAGAAATCATGTAACTTCACTGGTTGAAGTTTTGTCCTCTGATCTGATCTATCGAACGCTATCCACCAATTTAAGAGTGCTTTTTGAACTGGCTTGATCGGTAGCACTGCTATCCATCATGCTAATAGTCTGAGTGGAAGCTATAGTCATTACTAACATGAATGACACCTATATAGCTCAACTGTAATTGGAATGCAAGGTTTCACTCTCTGGTAATAGCCATACAAAGAGCAGCAGAGTTCAGCCAGCAGTTTGCAAATGCAGTCGACTGGCCCGGCAGAATAATATGAAATCATAAATCAAGTAACCATGCTCCGGTTCACCTTGAAGCACTATAGGCTTATCTTTGCCTCTTAGCCAGAAATAGTGTTCAATGTGTTTTCTTATTCTATCCAAACAAGCCTATCCAAGGATATACATCACAATTTAAGCTGTATGCTGTAGCTTTATGATTAATGATGCGGACTCCTGACCTAATGGGCTTGTTTCATTTCTGAATCAGCAGTAAATTTCATCTGATCTACTGGGTCTATAGTATCGCCTAAATTAAATTGTATATTAAAGAACCATCGCTGACATTTACAATTATATTTTAATATTAGATAGTATTAATATTAGTGATAGTGATAATTATTTGCAGAATCATATTTTATATACATTATATTATATATATTATTTATATATATATTTTTTAAACCTTTCTGTGTGATTCCGCAGGATCCACATAGTCTAATACAATTTACAGCTTTTGATAGGTTATTAAGATGCATGTGTCATTTGATATATTATACACGTCAATGAATTGATCAAACACTGTAATTTGTTTGAATTTTAAATAGATGTAATAAATAAAAAAAATGCATGTTTTCTGACTTATCATCCTTCAACCAGATAAGCCTATTGATATACACGTGCCATAGACTACAGCTGGCCACTCAGTTTACCTTATCACACAGAAAAATATTATTGATGATGCTCTTCCATGAAATACAATTAGGTTTGCAAGAATTATTTTACCTCGTCTCAATAGTAGTGTGGATCACAATTTCATTACAGATGTGTTACACCATATAGGTGATATAAGATATATGTGGGTTTCATCCGTGAATGTGTGAATACAGTCCACAAACACACACACACACACACACACAAAAGCCTGTAGTGACTAAATAGCTTTTTCCAGCTTCCTCCACCATGAAAGTTACCTATCCCGGTCTAGAGAATCATCAGCTTTGGCTCTCGTGGGACGAGGCGAGTGTGACTCTGATGAGCATGACTGCGATCAGCTTTGGCTCCTGCTGCGAGACTCTGTGGAGGAGGTGTTTACTGGGGCTATTTCTGTGGCCAGTAGGATTCCAGTTAGTGTGAATGATAGCAGCTATGGGGATGCCTCTGGCAAGTGTGACTCAAACTATGGGTGCTTGGGCTGATGTAGCAAACAGAGCCAGCTGCTCAGGCTGTGTTGCACTCCAGTGAGCATGACTGATTGTGGCTGAGTTTAGCATGTATGTGGCGAGAATGGCTCTGAATGCAGCTGAGGTGAGTGTAACTGTGGCTAGTACTGTGGCAAACCGCAGCAAACATCACCTTGGTGCAGCTGACTACTTGGGCTGTGACGAGCCCAACTCTGGCAAGCGTGACTGAGTAGCGATGATGAGCATGAATCTAGCCGCTCTGTGTGGGCTGCTGCTGCAGCGAGCGACTGACTGTGGTGAAAGTGATTCTGGTGAGCAAAGCAGCTTGGGCTGCTGGTGCGGCAAGTGTCACTCTGGTGGAGCTGGCTGGTTGGGCAGTGGCTGTGATGAACGGGATTATGACAAGTGTGACTGACTGCAGCTAGGGTGAGCAAGACTCTGTGGAGCGTTGTTCTCGCTGCTCTGCCCTGGTCACTGCTGTGTCAAGCAGGGATGGGATGTGGGAGTTTGATAAGTGGGATTATCGGTGTTCTGCTTAGGCAGCAGCTATGGTGCGAAGTACTCCTGTGATTAAGTTTAAGTTTAAATTTAAGTTTAAGTAGTTTATGTAATAGGGACCATGTACAGTAAAACAGAAACCTCCGGGGGGGGTATTAGTCTTCACTGGCAAATGGTTAAATCTGGCTTAGATACCGACACTTTTTACTGCATATACTGTATAGTATAGGTGATTAACTGATGCAGGGGTTGTTTAACATTACCGTTATCAAGAATGTCCCTCATATTACATTTTTTTCATTGAATTAGGTCCATGACACCTCCAGACGACTCCATATTAGATCAGATCTAACTCCTCCACACCAGCTCTTAGCACTGATGACTTGTAATGAAGGGTGGAACTTAAGGATTTTGGACACTCTACTACCGGTCTGGTATTGTGAAATTTCTACTAGCCCAGAAAAATGATTACTAGCCCAGCATAGATAATGTAATTTGAGTTTAATGAGGCAGGCCATGCTCTAAAATTATATACATGTATGGAAATCACAAGTTTGTATTCTTTTGTATATTTCATATTTTGTTATAACGAGGTCAGTGTAATAATAATGGTCAAGTTCAACGAGGTAAATAATGCTTTAAAATTCTATACATTATATTACAATTATATTGACAGGCTGAACACCACTTTGTGAGTTTATTATCTGTACATAGCCAGTACCTACCAGTCTTATATATCTGTGAAGAGTATTTAAATAAGCATGTGCATAATTTGTGATAAGTTGCGACCTATCTGGCTCTATGAAACCAAATACAAAATACGGCTTATTAATTACTTACAGAAAATGAAAAACAGCCAATCAGGAAAGAGGGAGGGTCATTAAAGACATCACCAATCAATCGGACTCACTCTCTCCAGTCCAGTGAGCTGTCACACATCTCAGTTTGGTTTTAGAATCAATATAAAGACAATCTAAAAACAGCCAATCAGGAACAGGGGAGGGGCTTAAATGAAATCACCAATGGACAGTAAATTATCCTAAATTCAATGAGCCATCAGACATGCAAATGAAATTTTGGGATAAACAACAGAACAACAGCCAATCAGGGAAGGGGGAGGGGCTTAAATGTAATCAATAGGAACCCCCATCTATGAACTGAATTAAATGTCCTGAATTGGATAAGCCTTTTGCATCTCAAAAATACATGTGCTATCATCCATTTGCAGCAGGGACTGGAAGAAAAATAATTCCAAGATAAGTATAAGTGATATTCAAATTTAAAAAAGACAAACAGAGCATGATTAATTTATGAGTAACTTAAAACCATAGAAGATTAATTATATTCGGTGTTGCTTTGAATTTTTGGTAGGTCCCTAAACTCACTCACCTCGTGCAAGCTGGCAAACTTAAGTTCATACCCTGCTCCTAATGGCCTACTCAGTAATTCAAAACCACATTTTATCAGCACACAACAGAGTTAACTATATATACAAATATTTATACCAGAAATTGTGGATAATGTAGGATGGACAACCCACTTCTGCAACCATAGTTATGCCATCATCAATCTCGGAACCAACTCCAACTCCATTCTCACGTCTCAAGTGCTAATCGGACTGTAAACAATGACCGGCACATGGAAGGGGAAGTTTTGGCCCGGATGTCCGCTGGCTACACCGGAAACCCCCAAATATTGGCCGTTGCCCCCAGAGTCTAATCGTCGTCAGACCGATAGACGATGGGTTCCGAGATTGTGCCAATTGGTGAGTTTAGGACCTCAATACCAAGTCATGGCTGACGTCATGTTAGATGCTTTCTGTGTGCTGAAGTTAAAACTTTTCAAGTAGTTGCCTCTTACTGCCATTTGGAGCTGCCATTGTGCAAAATTGCCTACTGCGACTTTAAAAAACTGCTGCCATCATCTTGCTGCTTTGTCCTGCCAATGTGCTCTACAACTAATTTCCTCTTTTCTAGGAGTGTTGCTTTGTTCCATCTAGGTTTGCTTGTGCCAAGACCAAGGCCTCCACAGCTGTGGTACACTGTCTTAAAGTATCCCTGTGCTAAACTGTTTCTTTTGGGGTCATTTTCTGCCCAGTTTCTTGGCAGTTTCTTTCTTCTTAATGTTGCGTTTTTAGACTCTGGACTAATTCCTCTATCAACAACAAGCAACAAGATGCATCATTCCTCCAATCATCATTTGATTGACCTTCATCAATAGCACCCTCATTAGGCCAATCTCTGCAATTTGTAAGTGTAGGTGAATTTATGCAAGCAGTGTAGGAGTTAGGGCCTTTAAAATTTCTAAATTTTGACCTTTAATTATAGCGCACCAGGTGTCTGAGATATTACGTATTAAGTTTTTACCTTTAAGTATAGCGCCGATTATTTATTTATTTATTTTTATTTGTTGGGTTAGCCAAGAGGCTATTTTTCATCTGTAGTCCCTGGACCGATGTTACAGGGTCACCCTAAAAACAGAATATAATATAACATAATGTAATATAAGATAGAATTTACAAAATTATTGGTATCATTTATAAGCATGCAGAACAATAATAAAAAAGAGAGAATATTAATGTTAATCATGGACATAAAAAGCATGTATAGTGTATAAAATACATAAATCAGTCTGACATGATAAATGCAAAAACCACAATAAGACAAGCAGGTACATGAGGGCAGACTGGCAATACCAAGATAGCAACAGGTGACAGCAGACAGCAAGGGAAGTTCAGCACAGACAGATTGAGGGCAATTAGTGTAATTTGTAAAGATAGCTGTATGTGTGCAGCAAGTTTCCTGTCAATTGGACTTCCAGTGGAGGTGTTGGGGTCTTTCAAATATAGAAATTTTGACCTTTAATTATTGTGCACCCATGAGGCCAATTAGAGTAAATTTTGTAAGCACAGGAACACAGTGCCAGATGCATTATCACTCTAAATTTCATCAAAATCAGACTAGTAATGTCTGAGATAGCTAAAATGTTTTACTTTTAATTGTAACATCCTCATCAGGCAAGCAGTATAAAATTGTAAAAGCCAGAACACAGTGCCAAAATGCATCATCCCACCAAGTTTTGTCAAAATCAGACCAGCGGTGTAGCAGTTATGGTCTTTCAAATTGTGATACTTTGACATTTAATCATAGCTTCCCCATCAGGCCAGTGTAATTTGTTTAAACGCCAGAACACAGTGCCAAAATACATCAACCTTCCAAGTTTTGTCAAAATCGGACCAGCGGTGTCTGAGATATAATGTCCGAGTTAACATTTTTGACCTTTACAGTGCCCTAGGCCAATCAGTGTAATATTTTACATGCTGGAACACAGTGCAAAGATGCATCATTCCCCAGAGTTGAATCAAAATCAGACCAGTGGTGTCTGAGATATCAGCTGAGGCTTCACGTTCGAGGGACAGATGGACAAACGGACAGTTAAAGAAACACAGCAAGATCCTTAGTCCCCCCCCTCACCCCCGATACCATTGTGTGGGGTACAGTTAGGCTAGACAGAAGGAACAATGCACAATGTAGGCATGATGCCTTGAACTGAAACATAGCTTTTAAATGTGCAAGGAAGGGGCATTTTTACATTTTAAATTATAGTAAAAGTCCTCGCAGTCAAGAAAAGAACTGATGAACAAGCATCTGGTCACTGTGCATTCCCAACTGGAAGCAGTAGCAGAGGATAGTCTGGAAAAAAACATCTCTGGGAAATGTCGGGTGCGTTTAGGCTACCTTCTGTGATGGCTCTAAATACATTTTAAATAAACTTGAGTATTTTTGTCTCTGTGTGCTTCCCCTTGTCTTGCACTAGGCTACATGTTAAATTACCAAAGATCAAGGAATGTAAGTTGGCAAAAAATCAACAAGGGAGTTTCCACCAGCAGTGGATTCAGTCCATCGCTGGTGCCCAATGTATTCATCTGACATAACGATCCCATTAGTTAAAGTGCTTAATCGCTTTCATCTATTCACAGAGCTTTCTAGAGCTTTAGATGGCATTTCTAAATTAGTCAATTATCAAAGAAGGCTACTGTAAGTTATTTTAGCTGCCAGATGCATAGGTATAACTGTCTAGTCAACATTAAAGTTAGTTAGTTGTAGCCATGAAGTAGTCTAAAGTTTCGGCTTACAGAATTATTATTTTCAGTGGTGTTAAACAGTGAATGTCCGCTTTATATGTAATTCAACAAATTATGAAAACAATAGCATGGTTTGGAAATGAGCCAGTAGATTTTCAGTTAATTGAATGTTAGTCGTTAGTCACTTGTGCATCCTGAACTGAGAGCAGCATACCAACTGGATTGATTTTTGAAGTATTCATAGTATTTCCATGATGTCACATGCAATTCCTACCAATATGGTGCTTTACCATATACACAGCTCATTGGCTGTGGCTGTCATTTGATTACAATCACCTGTTACTTTATTACAATCACCTGTTATTTTCCTACCAAGATGGCCGTTTGGGGATCTAACAGAATACTATGAATACTATACCAGGCCAAACGCAAAGGCAAATCTCCTTATTAAACTTCTCTACCTCTGGTATAGTAATCTTAGACATCAATTCAGCCCAAATTATAAACATCACAACCTAAGCATGCCTGAAAACAGTGACCTCTCAATACACTCTATACACTTATCCTGCCTTAATTCCTGAATCTGCACTTTGTCTGTAAGGTTTACGTTATAAAGTTTTTCTAAGCTTCTGACAGGCTTCTCTATTATTTGTGAAATTACTTTATCATCAACGTAGATGTTGAATTCAAAGTGATGGTTCATTTGAGTACAACATATCAATTTTTAATGCACTTACTTTGATATGACTTCAGGGGCAGTAAACCTCCGACAATAGCTTCCATGAAGTTTGTATTCACTAAGGGTGTCCCGGCTTTTTTCTTTCTTTCTTCATCCATAATTGAAAACAAGCAAATTTACTTTTTTAAAACTCTGACCGGTACTCAGTGCAGAACACTAAACAGAGAGCATGAGGTCATTCCAGTTTAGTTTGTATCAGCCTTTTAGGTAGAATTTAAGTATGCCAGAATAAAAATGGCAGCAATCACATGACATGACAACAGACAGTAAAAACAGGCAATATTAAGCCAGATGACATATACATGTGTGAATGTAACTTTTTATGACAATTCAGCTTTGTATTCTACTTGATTTACAGAAGACTCTAGAATTTACAGAAAAGGTTTTTGCGATCTATACCTCATCATGAAATTATCTTCATGGGGCAGTAACCTCTAGGCCTTGTCTGTACATGCCTCCTTTAGGGGCCATCATCCACAGGCACAAAAAAGTTTCCTCTGTTACGTGGATGACACCCCACTTTACATCTCAAGCACACCATCTGACCTTAGCTCCCTAGATAACTTTACTAACTGCGTCTCAGAGATTATGTATGGCACATAACTTCTTTCAACTGAGCCAAGATAAAACTTGAGGTTTTAATAATTGGAGCAAAGGGACACAGAGAGAGAGAAGCTGATTTCACAATTCTGCACACACAGGAAAGCTTGTCCATGTGTTCATTACCAGCAGGCTGCACTACTGTAATGCTTTGCTCTCAGGCCTTCCCAAAAACAGAATAGGGCAACTACAACTTATATATATATATGTATATACATATGTACTGCTGCAAGAGTTTGAATTGGCACCAAGAAGACAGCTCACAATACTCCTGTCTTAAAGTCTCTGCATTGGACACCAGTCAGTTTTAGAATATTTCTAGCATTTTAAGATTCATTTACTGATTTTTAAATCCTTCCATAGACTTGCTGTCGAGTATATGAATGACATGCTACCAAAATGTGTTCCGGTATAGAGCCCCCAGATCCACAGACTCTGTTCTGCTAGTTATCCCCAAAACAGGGACAAAGACATATGGGTGAGTCTGCTTTTAGCTCCTATGGACACAGGCTTTGAACAGTCTTCCCTTTGATCTGAGGGCAGCAGAGCTTATTTTTATATTTCTCTTTTTTTTTCATCTTTTTTATTTACTTTTACTTTAATATGTAATGTTTGCTCCTGCTTCTCTTCTTTTACAAAATGTGCTATATAAATAAGGTTTGATTGATTGATTGATTGATTGATTGATTGATTGATTGATTGATTGACTGACTGATTGATTCCCACAGTTGAGAGTTTTTGACTGACAATCTTGAAGGTTAAGAATAGCCTATATTGTTTAGGTGAGAGTAGGTGAAAACAAGTGAGGACATGAGGGCAAAGTCACTTCCAAGAGCTCAAGTGACCTATGAGTTCATCTTGAAATGTAAGCAAACTTAAATAAGATCAAAACTAAGAGGTTTTTCATTCCGACAACAACCAAAAACATGCATATAAATGGAGAAAAGATGGGAGCTCACCAAGACAGAAAATAAATAAGTAAAAATCTAGGAAGTGCTGCAGATGTTAAACACAGATTTTCAATAGCCTTGAATGTAGAAGCACTCCACCACCTAAAAATCGTCAATTAGCTCACTGCGTTCTAGGTTGTGTTAGGCTGTGCTGGTTAAGCTGAGTAAATGTGTCTCCATTTCTCCTAGTCTGTATCAAGTCTGTTGTCCTCTTCTCCGACTCTCTTCATCTTTCCCCTCTGGTCCCAAGCTGCAAATTTCCCCTCGAAGCTTTTGGTCATAACTGACATGATCATGGATGAGGCTTCACTATACTTAGAGGGCTCTTGTGATTACCTCCTGTCAGCTATCATCATTATCATCATCATAGCGTTATGCCTTAGCCCCCTTTATTTGAGCTGTATGGTGGATCTCTGATTTCAGCACATATTGACATCTCCAAAACAGGCTTTATTGAATAAGGAGGGCGATGTGTGTGCACACTCCTTTATTAACTGCGAGTCCGAAAAAATGTCAGACAGTAGTGGAGGCTAACCCTATTATTTAGCATATTGAGTTATTTACAAAACGTGTTGTAAACATTAACATTAATTTATGGGTGGAATATTTGCTTCCTGCAAAAACAAAGACAGCACTTTCCCTTAACACTCTGGGAAACATTGCCCCCATTTATTTTGCAATCACTCAAGATATTTTGCATTTTACTGCATCATGCCTCAATGTGCCTCAAGGAACAACATAGAATGCTAATCCCTGCAACAATCTGCCCGTATCTTCACTACACGTTTTACTTTATTGCATCTGTATGCAAATTCTAATAATGGTAATTACAAACAGATCTTCTAATTGTGCCACTTCAGAGGTATCAGGTTTGCTAAGTCACATCCATCTGTAACTCTCAAAAAAGATAACACCATTTCCCTCCACAAAATCTGTCCTCCCTGACACATTCCCTGCTGGACCCATAAATCTGAGTTTCCTTTCCTTCAACCACACAGCCATTTACTGTGAAAGGGGCTCTCTGCTCCATATGTCTCAACAGATGAAGAAACTGGCTGAACAAAGTCATTTACTTGTGGTCACACTCAGAGTCCAGGGAGTCATCACATTATCAGCCCGGTAGCATGCGGAGAGAAAGATGGCATGAGAAAGCCGCGCAGAGCCACAGATGTCTGTGCAGCATGTCGGAGGAGAGGTGTGGTAAAACATGCATGTCTGACACGCAGGGGAGTAACTTCTTCAAACTGACAACTTTGGCAGGCAAAGGGCCCAGAGGAGAGTGGACAAATATCCTTAAAGTGAATGATGCCTTATATAGCCTTGATCTGGATGATGTCCCATAGCTAAGACCAGGGATTGGCCTCTGATGCTGGCCCTGGGCTTTTGACTTGAAAAGAATCTGGTTAAAAAGTATAAACAGAAGAAGCAGAAATGAATGCAATATCACAGTTTTTCTGATGTGTAATTTCTGTCATTAAGGCCACTTTATAGGCACTTTTAAGTCTACAGAACCGATATCTGCTGTTATTAACATGTTGTCTTGAAGGCTAATCATCCTTTTTAAGAGTAATGGCCCTAAGTCACAGTCTTCATCCAACGCTACACCTGGATGGAGAACATCTGTTGCCTGTGTGGCCTTATTTCTTCTTTTGAAAAAAAAAAAAAGAGACAAACAACAGAAGAAGCCCAGTGTGAAGGTGTTACTCAAAATCTCTCTTGCTTTTGTAATCTGTGTTGTGACCCAATTTCCCATGATTTTTTGGGGGGGTTGCATGTACCTCTGTGATGGATAAGCAGCAGTTTGGGGCAGATTTGAATAATTTGAGCAACTGGGTCCAATGTTATGGAAACATCATTCACATATGACATTGTTTAACATACTATTTGGCCATTGACACACATGCACAGTGTGCGAGAGAGAGAGAGAGAGAGAGAGATAAAGACTGAGAGGCAGACAGAGAGAGATAAAGTGTGAGTCAGACAGAGTGAGAGAGAGAGATAGACAGAGAGGGATAAAGAGACAGACAGACAGAGAGACAGAGACAGACGGAGAGAGGGATAAAGAGAGAGACAGAGAGAGAGAGAGAGAGAGAGAGAGAGGGATAAAGAGGGAGAGAGAGAGACTATGGGTCTATAGCAAGAAAGAACTGCACTTGTGCCCTCTTTTTTTAAGGCAGGCTTATGTTTCCTTACTATATGCACATCAGAAGAGACACAACGTTGCTGTTTAGGAGAGATTAATAAGGGGAAAAAACTACGAAATGATGACATGCAGCCGCATCGAAATGTTGAAATAATATTTTATGTTATCATCAATTGATCTATTATTTGCGTCAGTCAAACTTAACAATTCAGTACTATTCAGTCTGTATAAACTGCCCTGCGTAACACAAGCACGGCTTTGACTTTAATTTTTATTTCCAATTTTATGGGGGAAATCGCAGAGTGCTGTAGCCCCTTGCAATAATGGGGTTTTATTCCAAGGTTAAGTTAGCCTATGCATTTTCCTCTGCTCAACAGTCTTGTCACTGGTTGCGGTAGCCCATTTCTAACAGGATTTCCAACACGCTAGGTTAACCCACAAGACTGGAGTTGCAGTGCAGGTGTGGATTTATTAGCAGACACACCACACGGGCTATTGTTTAATTGGCTATTAACGAAAAGTATCAATTATCGCCACAGCCAGAGTGTCGCATTGTGTTGCCATTCGACGAGAACTGTCCTGACAACTCGACTCATGCTGGAAAATCATTCACACCGCGCCATTGTCGGAATTACATGCCTAAAAAACAAAACAAAATTTCAATTGTTGCTTATGCAGCCCAAACAATACTTAAATCCCCAGCGAAACCTTCATCATCGCGGGCTACGGCAGCACCGCATTCTCCGGTCAGCATCGTTTCAAAGCCCACTTCGCAGGCGAGGGGGACCTGTTAAACCATCAATTATGCGGTACACAAACAGCAGTTGTTGCATGTGAATGAAACATTGCATCTGAACACATTTGCAACGCTTTCCCGCGATTATCAGGGAAGCGACATGTGCAAAACATTCAATATAAGGTAACACTATACATCATAGGTAATGTTGCCTATGACAAACATTTAAAAAATCTTACCAGCATAAGAAAACGTTGTCTTCTTGCTGTTTTCTTTTTTTTCTCTCTCTCTCCCGACTCGTTTTCCTTTGAGTTAATAAGGTTCTGACGTTTGGTCCGATTGGTTTCTCCCTCAGTTGTTATTGTCCACTGGGTTTGGATTTTTTTTTTTCAATCCAGCTGTGAAATAATAGGGAAATCGCCGTCCTCGCGCAAAGCCTGCCCTCTTCAAACTAACCTTCCCGCCCCCTCCTTATACCCATCTCAGATTGGTGCTGGCCAGGAGGGGCAAACCCTGTAACCTGAGGGTGGTTCAGAGGCTGAAAGCTATCACACAGACCAGTGCCCACATGGACATGCGGTGGGCATTGCAGAGGGCTCACTGTTCAGCGACCAACTTGTCAGTGTCTGCTCTCGACAGCCGGAAGGGGCTCTCTCCCCCCCTCGTGCGTTACTGCACATCAACCTCTCAGGCGATAACACCGTGAGTGGGCCCACTTATTCAGCGGTCTGCGCGGTTTCGGCACTGACGCAGGTGCCCAAGGTCCAACCACGACTGACAGAGATGCCAAGCCTATATGCTGCCGCTGACAGTGATATAGCAATCTCATCTGAGTCATTGCAGTAGTAGAAAAAAAAAGATTATTCCCACCCTGTGACCTTGGGGTGGTGTAGTCTAATTAGAGAAACAAGCTGGGACAAATCTGGGCAGGGGAAATGCAGAGTGAGATGCTGTTCCCTCCCTCAACAACTGCTGTCAAGGTGCCCTTGTGCAAGGCATGTAACCCTTAACCCCTGCTCAGCAGCCAGCAGTAGGCACTGAGCCGATCCCAGGTGTGTGTGTGTCTGTGTGTGTGTGCCTATGAGCAGTGAGCAGTCTCCAACCATGGTTTTGTTTTGTTTGGTGTTACAATGTACAATATACAACGTATTACAGCTGGCAAATATATTTTTTTTCCATATAAAAATCCCAAACAAAATGGCTGATATGATTTACCACTCCTTTCCCTCATGAAATGTTGCAGTCCCTTGGTATTTGTAAATTACAGTAGTCAGTTTTGCAATTTTGATATCTTTTTTTATCAGTTTTAAAGCACAATTCTGGAGTGACATTGACTCCTTTTTCTTGAATGCGTTAAGCCCTAAGAAAGTTATGTTATTAGGGTTTCAAGCCCAATACGGATTAAACCTTTTGTTTTTCCTTTTTTATTCTTGTTTTCAACTTGTTTGTTCACTTTAAGGTTAATAACCTACAAGCCCAACTGGTCTATGTTGCTTACATGTATTTTTTTTGGCAAAATTGTTTTTCATCTCAATAGACAAGCAGGAAAAGCTGAGATCAATGTTGCCTCTTTCATAACCATATTAGAACCAAACCAAATGAGGGGAAATGGCAGAGGCATGCTAAATGCTTTAGAAATACTTTCCAGCTATTTATAAGGCTTGGGGTTTGCCTTGTTCAGTCAAAACCTCAGCCAAACTATTTCAGACACCAAACAGAAGTGAGGCAACAAACAGCTTTGTTGAAGTGTCAAATGAAGATGTTCAGGTACACATACACACACATACCCATCACACATTATAATGCTGTTCAAAGTACTAATGTTCTCTAAATATATAATTGCCTAATGCATTGTAACAACAACCATTTGTGCTACATGACAGTGGCAGTCCTGGTATTGCTGCTGCCTTGGGCGAGCTCATGCAGACACACGAGCAGCAAACTGAAGAAGAAACATTACATTCATATGTAATATATGAAAGACTTTTGTTGCAAAACCCTCAGAGATCTCAGGTATCATGTCAGCTCCAACAAGCCTGAACCTTTATGTGAATTAGCAAAAATGCAGCCGTTAGTCTTGGATGAAGTTAGCTAGGTGGACAATGAGGGTAATAACTGTAATCTAGCTTTGTATGTGAATTGTAATGAAATTTGTTTACCACTCACTCCTTTTGTTGATTGGTCTTGAGCTTGTGGACAAGCAGGCTTAATTCTCTAGAGTGTGTTGGTTCCTTGAGCTGTGTTACATTGAAAACTGGATGCAAAAAAGTGCGACAGTGAAAACAATCTTAAAATGGACTTTGTAAAGGTTGTATGATGTAAAGAAATATTCAGCTTTTACCTTGGAAACAATAAATGCTCTGCCTATCTCTGTGAAAATTTGAATGCAGAGTACATCAGAAAGCTTTATTGGGTATCTTTAAGGTATTTCTAATGCCACATGCCCCGTCTCCTTTGAGGTCATTTAATAAAAAAAAGTAATCCACTTTTGGAATTTATTTATTAGTTTACTATTTTATTTATTCTCAATGCCCTGCATCCCAGAATCTGTCCATAAAATGAACAGTAACAATCCTGACCACCTTCTAAAATAAAGTATTCCTGCATCCCTGAATCTGCCCTTGATGGCAAATTATAAAACTAGTAACTAATTTCTTTAAAATCTACCTAATTTGATTAACCTGAAGGCTACCACCAACTACTAATGACAGCATCCCCGGGATTGGAGATGCAGGCTTGTGACTGGAAGGTTGTCGGTCCAAGTGGTGCAGCTTGGACATGAATGAGAAACGCTCTTCTCTCTCTCAACAAATACTGCTGGAGTCACCTTGAGCAAGGCACTAAAGCCCCAGGAGGTTCTGAGGACTGCTTGTACTGGACAGAGTGTCAACCTGTGCAACTGAATGTGAATCGAAACAGTGCCGAAATAGACAATGCATGCTCAGTCGACCTTCCCTGGATAAATAAAGGTTTAAAATTAGAGGGTAAAAAGAATAACAATTTCAGTCATTCATTAATACTCTGCACTGACAGAAACTGAGCTTTTCAAAGAACAGATATCTGTGGAATATCTAACCTAAAGGCACCTTTACTGTGGTCAGCTACTAGTTGAGGTAATGTTTTGGTGAGCAATCATGTTACATTCGCCCTTTTGCTTGCTGTTTTCTTTTCTGGTTGCTTTTCTTCTGTTCTCTGCCTCCTGAGTATGACCTTTTAGGCATTTTGTATTTCTAAAAATGTGAATCTCTCTGATTTTTTTAGGCTAAATTGAGACCCTATTGGGGCCAAATTGGCCCCAAGTCTGCGATTGAGTTGCTTGGTAATGAAAAAAAAATTGGCTTCATTGTGCTTTAAACAATGCAGCGTATCTCATCATGTACATCAGTGTACATAATCATGTGCTTTAAACAATGCAGCGTACCTCACCAGGTACATCAATAATCATGTATATGTTGCAGTAAATTTACCGGAACATATAGATTCCACACTTAACAGATGGGTTTCCAACACAGCAGGTATTGTGAGGGAGAACATCTAACTGCACTGGCTGAAGCTCGTATCTAGTGACACCTAGCTCCCCCGGTCAGAGTGAATGAGACAGTCTAACAACAAGATAACACACCAGGGAATTTCATCACCCCACGCGATGGATGCCTGCAGATAGATTCAAGTCACGTTTATTTATATAGCCCTTCATCACGAGCATGTCTCAAAAGGCTTTACATACCGTATCATATACCATACTACATCATATACGTGTACGACATATACATTATATACTATACTACATCAAACACACTCATGCTCACATTCATGCCTATGGGCGATGTAGAGTCTCCAATTCACTAGACTTGCGTGTCTTTGGACTGTGGCAGGAAACTGGAAACTGGAGCACCCAGAGGAAACTCACGCTAACACACAAACATGCAAACTCCACACAGAAAGGCCCAGGGCCGAGAATCAAACCCAGGACCTTCTTGCTGTGTGGCAACAGTGCTTAACACTGAGCCACTGCGCTGTGCATAAGCAATGATTACAGAGCAATTAAATATTGTAAAAAAATGTACCTTTATTTTAATACAATTGCATTTCATGTGTGCAGCATGAAACCAAGTGGTCCCGTCTTTGAGTTAGATGAGGATGTATTGAAAAATGTATTTAAATAATTTTAAATTTGTTTAATTTCTTAATTTTTAAAACTATAATCCAAAACTTTAATAACCCTATAATAACTATACTTTTCAATACATCCTCAGCTAACTGAGAGTGTGCAGCTAACTGCTGCACAAATGAAATACACTAGCTGACTCAACAGCAATCTGAATTCAGACCATATAGGTCAAAATAATAGCAAATGAGACTGTGATGTTTTCTCCCCAGTATTTTTGACATGAATTGTGTCATTGTTCTGAGAGCAGGAGGTGCTCATGGGAACAAGTCGGCTGACAGGATATTGCCGTCTCGTGCCGTAGTTAGCTTTCAGCAAAAATAGCCAGAAATGATCTGCCCAAAATGTATTCTCTGTTTTATGCTGCACATAAACCAAAAGATGAAAACTAAAAACATTTCACATATATTTTTATTGTATTTTAGTTTTAGTTTTAGTTTTAGTTTTAGTTTTAGTTTTAGTAAACACGGTAGTTTTATGTCAATTTTAGTTTAATCACAGAGTCTTTTTTCTTTCCGTTTACATTTTTTAACACCCAGTTTTCATCTCAGTTTTAGTTTGCAATAATAACATTGGTGGGAGGGAATCCTGAACAGGAACACAAATACATTAAAATGCTTTAATCTATCAGAAGGAAAAATTTAAGATGTTTCAGCCCACAGCTTTATCAGTGTATAAAGTCATTATCAATCCCAGCCTCTAAATAAACTCTTAACTACCCTGTGACTAATTAACCAGCTGTAAATAAATAGAACAATAAGGACGTAATAAATAACCCACATTTCTAATATTGAGATTAAAGGGAAAGCACCTGATCACCTACCAATGGAAGTGGTATTGCAGTGACAATGTTCATAAAATGCAAATGATGTTGGCACATGATGTACATTATTCAAGCTTCTTTTTAATCCTACAGAGAATTATGAGAGGCAGCTTCCTCATATCCTAACAATGGGATTGCAGAATAAAACAGATCAAATTGATGCATATTGATTATGCTCTAATGCCAATTATATGTGGTTTACCTCAAATGTACAAGCTGTTGACTGATTACCATCTAAGACACATAGTATCTGGTATGGGCCACCTCACTGAGAATGTCTAAACTTTTGCACATTATCACATTATCCCCAGAATTGTCTCCCCCACCTTCATTTATAATGAAAACCTATCCTGGCTATATATCAGTTTTTTATGTATGGCTTGTCAGCCGTCTTTTCAAATGGAAAGGTTGTGAAGCTATGCATGTTTAATTTGTATCATTCCTTAACAAAAGATTTGAACATTCTTCAGTAAGTAAAAAAGTTCACATAGTACCAATTTCTTAGATGTACATCTTCAGAAAGGCCCTGGTGGTTTGAGCAACCATGTTACATTTTTTTAAAAGAACTTGCCTGCCAGTCAGCTCTATAGACTTAAAAGAATTTGCAGTGTGATGTGGATTTTATGAAACAGAAACTATGCTTGCAAGTTTCTGGGATGGAGAATACCCAAAAGAATGACTTCTGCCAGCGAACGCTTCCTGCAGCAGTCATACAGATATAACAGCCCAAGACCCTTGAATCATACTGTACGCTCATGTATGACCCTTTCACTTTCACCATTAAATTTGTTGCACCACCAATATATAAATGTGCAGAGGCTATCAATGTATCCCTGTGGAAATTGCACATGTTGTTATATTATGTGCACAAAAGATTTTGTTTGGTGAATGATATGATATAAAACTATATGTCACTTGCGATTCTACTCATGATTTCTTTGCTTCAATCAATAGATATTCTATTGGTAAGTCATGAAGACAGCTAAATCCAAGTTAAAGTGAACACAGAAACAATATAAAAGGAGTGGCATTAAGTTACAAGTTGCACAGCTTTTCTTAAACAAAAGTCACTCTGTAAAAGATCGTAAATCTATTGCCATCGACAAGGTTTCATTGTCGATTGTGTCCTCAAGTAGGAACAAGGGATGAATTGAGAGAATGGAGTGAGGAAGAAGCTTAGTCAGAAAGAACTTTGAAATATGAAGGCGTCTAGGATTAGATGCATCACTGGAGCATCTTATAATGTGCTACCACCAGCCTGAAACTTCAACCGGGCGAGGGGAAGAGCCCACATGTCCTCTGTGTTAAGACACAGCAATGCTTAGATTATCCTGAGAGGATGCAAAGTTAGTCTTCCTGTAGATACAGTTGGCAGCATAATCAATTGTTGAAGTGCATGGCAGAAGTAACTGAGAGGAAATTAACAGAAATGAATGATTTACCTGTGGGGAGAGAGAAACCTATGCATCATAATGGCTTTGTATATAAAGATGATCGGATCACAAAAGATTTATTGAGTAGGCACAAGTTAGGACAGCAAGGGTAGACAAGGGATTGGGAAACGCGAGCAGACAAAAATCAACTTACTGTCTTGCTAAAGATAGCCAACACCAGCTTAAGACTGTTGTGATGCATCACTCAGTGATCTGTTCACTTTGTAGAGCTCACTGCGCCGTGGGAAGATGCAGTAAATGCACTGGATGAGGCATATGGAAGCAAAAAGCTTAAATACACTGAACTCACAGCCAAGGCTGAACAATGAGGGTGGAAAGACAGGGAACGCCTTGTGGAAGTTGGATGCCGAGGATTTGTCCACATCCTCAACCAGTTTACTCAGGGAGCTGGGAAGCTGTAGCCAGGACTTTCATCAGCACCCAAAGGCTTCAGAGGCAGCTGAAAAAGAACAGCTAGTGGCTGTTGATTGAAGAGAAAGAACACTAGTTGTAAGCCAAAGTATGAAAAACTTATAGTAATTTATAGTATGATGGTATAGCTATGGTAGCAAAATTGGGTTTATTGAACTCCTGAGCAGGGGTATTTTATTTTGGTTTTTCAAAAAGTATACAAAACATACAGCCACACAATGACAATACTCTGATCCACTCCACCCCTATTGGAGGAGTGGTTGGAGGATGATGTTGGTTTTGATGGGGAATGAGACAATGTTGACCATTCAAATTAAAGCCCCTACAGTATTGTGTTGTTTAAAAATGAATATGAACTTGTTTTCTTTGCATTATTCAAGGTCTGAAAACACTGCATCTTTTTTGTTATTTTGACCAGTTGTCATTTTCTGCAAATAAATGCTCTAAATGACAATATTTTTATTTGGAATTTGGGAGAAATGTTGTCAGTAGTTTATAGAATAAAACAAAAATGTTCATTTTACTCATTTTACTCAAACACATACCTATAAATAGTAAAACCAGAGAAACTGATAATTTTGCAGTGGTCTCTTAATTCTTTCCAGAGCTGTATATATATATATATATATATTACCTGAGCTTTTTCTAACAAATAAAAAAATTGATTGATTAGACCCCATTTTCTGTCTGTGGTATCAATGGGAGTGATCTGCATGGTGGTAGGAAGAGGTTAATGGGAAGGTCATCACCTTTAAATTCATTGGAGGAATTGGGATAATGAATGGCCTTGAAACATTATTGATAATTTGTAACAGTCAGACCAATATGGCCTTTGTCCATAATCACCTGAAGTCTTCAACAGTCACCTGGATGTGTTGGATTTGTCTGAGGCGAAGCAAACAGAGTGTAACACTGAACAAAGAGGAGTTTAGTGACTTTATGAAAAGCCCAACTGCAAATGTCACAACTCAGATCACACCAGCAAACCCTCAAGGACAAAGCAACACTTGCCACAATTTTGAGCATTTGAAATCTTTTTTTTTTTTTTTTTGAGCACACACCAACACACACACAGAGCATGCACATGTGGACACACACATGCTGTGCCCCTTTAAAGTGCTGGTTTGAGAATTGCAAAACCTATGCATTACAAACACAATGCAAATTGTGTGTATGTGTGTGTTTGTGCCTGTGTCACAGATGTATGTGTGGTCATGTCAGTAGCTAGCGTGTCTATGCGTCAAGAGAGTAGCTAGGCTTCCAGTGAGGCAAGTTAAATCAACAAAAGCAACATCTTGATAGGTTCTAGTTATCCTGTGTTTTATGGCACTACAGAAAGCATAACAGTTGTCTAAGTCACTCAAAATTATTTTCCCACACACCGGTATTCGCCACCTGTGGCTAGGTTTTAAGATGTAATGGCAACACACTGGCTGCTGAGAACAGGTGAACAGGGACTAGTACTGACACAGAGGAAGAGAACTAACAGCTGTCACTAAAATTAATTAAAATACCTATCATTTGATCATAGAAACAGTTGAACCACATTGTGTCTAACTGACATTCTCAAAAGGTGTTTTTGCTATACTGTCATTATGTCCAGCTGTTATCAATTTATGTCAGTGGGAACACTGGGGATTTTATATAAACTGAAGGGCCAGAGTGTGACTTTTTCTTCCTCACACACTGTAGATTGGCACGTAAAGTTTTAATCATTTAGGATGGAGACAACTCTACTCTAGCAAAATGAGCTTGTTAGTACCAGTACTGTTAAATACATAAACAGTTTCATAAACTTCTCCCAAGCTTTCAGATGAATGGAGGCTTATGCATATTATTTCACAAAGCAATCCTTCAAGATGCTTTTGCTTTTTCCTTTTCGCTTTTGCAGCTGGCTTTATGTTCTAAATTCACTGCACAAATATGTGTGCAGTTGTGTGCAGTGTGTGTGCACTGTCTCTGTCTCTGTCTCTCCCCCCCTCACACACACACATCAAGTTATATCAAGCATAATACATAGGAATTTCTATTATTAGGGTCCACTGTGAAGTAAGATAGCCCTATTGCTATTATAAGAATTCCTATGATTGAGGGTCTACTGTAAAGAACCGAGACTGCCTTACTAAAGCTACTAAATGATCCAGACCTTTAAATGATCCAAAACTTAACATGGTTGCTAGAAATGTACAGATTGTGGACTGATTTGAGTACTATTTTCGGTACAGTAGAAGACAATATTTTAATATATCATCTCTGATTTAATTTAAATACTTTACAACATGAAGATATTTTTCTGTTGGTTGGAGAGATTGTATCACATGTGGCTAATATCACTTTCTGTATCCAACAAAGTTCACTTCTGGCACCATTGTTTGTCTTTATATTTGATGGTCCCACAAGGGACAATTATCACAAAACATAGTGTCAAGTTTCACAGTTATGCGGATGATACGTTTAAGGACCTTTGATCTTTGTGAATTAATTTTCTGACAATGAGGTGGCTGTGCCATCACACTACAAGACACTGGTTGGAAAAAACCCCATTTCAAATTGAAGAAATAAAACACCTGTTTGCTCTGAGCAAGGTGGGAGAGAACAAGGAAGTTAATTTTGTCACCTACCACTAGGGGCAGCTGTAATGTCAAGCTAAGCAGGCGTGAACCTGGAAGGGTTGGTTGTTGTTTTCAACATCAACGTTTCTCAGGGTAGTGAGGGACATTTTGCAGTCCATTTCATTTGGCAACATAGTTAGTCCACCAACCATACTTGCCAACCCTCCCAATTTTCCCGGGAGACTCACTTTCATTGCCCTCTCCCGGTTTCCTCCCGGGGTCACAATTCTCCCTTATTTCTCCCGATTTGACAGAATTTCACACCTTTTTTTCCTTTTCGTCATCACAACCTGTTTCTGGCACTGTACAGCATGTATAAGCCCTACGACTCTAAAATTCTACTGTTTCCACCTGGACAACAATACAGCTACACCAAATGTATAATTTCCATGGGGGTCGCACCGACGTGAATCACCATCGAGAGGCTGAGAAACATAAGAAGGCGATGACAGTGCACCAGGGCCAGCAAAGCATCGTAGGCCTGCTTGGTAAAGGGAGACCTGATGCAGTAGTATGCTGAGACTAAGATGGCCAAACAGAACATCCCCTTCACCCCAGAGGGGCGAATTATTCTGTATTCTGTCCTGAGATTCTTAAAATTAAAAGTATTTAACATAAAAATGCTGTAGCAGTGTACTTATTAGTTTATTATTTTCACTCTTTAAAAGTCACCAGAATGCAGGAAACAAAGTCTCTGAAACTCAAATTTTTCTGGGGGAGGACCCACAGACCCCCCGCTTTGGTTTTGAAATCCTCCCTATTTTTGAGGTCTCAAGGTTGGCAAATGTGCCACCAACCTTGTCAGTGATGCTGCTACAGCAGTAGAGATGGCAGAATATAGACTAGAGTTGTCACGGTGGTGCCATTTTGACACCAGTGTTGTTTCCCTCCTCAACACCGGCCATACCAGTTATACCGCCTGTCGCCACTAGCTAGGGTCTAAGCGCTATCAAAGTCAGCGTCACTACCATGAAAGTGAAACTTAAAATTCCTCTCCAAACTCATGTTAACGGCATTTGTAAACAGTAACACTTTTTAATCAGCGATTTATAACACTGCTCAAGACTCAGGGAGTTAATGTGAGTGCAGTGCAGATTCTGGCATATTGCCCTTCTTTAGGCTACCATTGGATTACTGGACACATTGCTGTCACTAGGTAAGGACAAATACTTAATCCTATTCATCCTAATCTCTCATATTAGTGATCAGATTTAGTGATCAGTATGTTGTTAGTGTGTCCATTTATCATTTTGTAGCCTAACTTGAACATGGAAGCTCTGAATATGTGCTTTTATTTTACAAAATACAAAATAATGGTATTCCCGGTGTGGGGCTAATGCCACTGGTGTGGACTCCAAGACCGAATGCCACCGGTAACACCGCCCACTGCGACAACCCTTGACTATAAATTAGGGCTGAGCGATTTTGAAAAAATATCTAATTGCGATTATTTTGACTGATATTACAATTGCGATATGATTTGCGATATTAGAGGGAATGATAATTTTTACATCATTATTCTCATTTTCATTGAAAAACGTATTAAAATGATTATGGTGTGATTTTTGCGGGGATGTGTACCAAACAAAGATGTTTTCTTAAATGGTATTTTGACACACATTTTGCCTTTAACAAATATTGCGCCTCCTGCGATTTGAAAATTGCAGTAGGCCATAAAATTTTGATTAATTGTTCAGCCCTACTATAAATTCTCACTGCTCGTCGGTGATCCTCCTACGGCAGTATGGGGTACACTATAAATTGTCATTGTGTGTAGACTGTTGCGAGTGCTTATACTCATTGGCTGATAGCACTCCCACCTACAGGGGAGCCGCTTGGAATTGTAAAGCCCCTTTCACACTGGACAAAAAACCCATGAACACCCACTAACATCTGGCTTTTGTCTTCAGTGTGAAAGGGTACAATCTGCATTCATTCCCGGGTCAAATGACTCTGCAGTAGTCACAGGTATTTTTCGGCTCCAGCTCCGATCGGCAGTGATGGAAACATGACACCCGGGTGGACACGCTAATTTTCGCCCCTTTTCCGGCGTGACGCTATGACCCGCGTTGAAGTTCCGGATGTTGGCACGTAAATAGCCAGGCAGGAACATTAATTATTGTTATTGATAATAAAAAAAATATATATAGTGTTATTTATTTATTTTTTTATATATATGGCTGTCGGAACTGACGTCCGGTAACTTACCAATTACACCACTCGGCAGACCATCAGACCATGTCCATCCATGAAGAAAACGTGAGTAGCTTGTTCTTCTTAGGGGATTAAGCCTTCACTACCATCGTAATATCACTGCTGCATGGAACGCTGCATAATTCCAACCAGGGAAGTAGGATTGTTAGAGTAAATATTCGACCGCGAGGTCCGACCTAGTTTAATACATCCAGTCAATCGCCTATTTTTAGCGGGTTTACCCGCGTTTAAAAAACCTGCATACACGCGCTAATTTTGGTGTAAAAAGGGTATAAATGTATAATTAGCTTACATAAAAGCTTTCAGATACTGAAACGCATGAGCAAGACAACAGGCGGTGTTTATCTAGCCTAAGTGAATAGTTGTTAATATGATAGGCGACAAAATACTGCTGAGAGACTTCAACTCTGAGGAAAATCGCAGCATTAAAAATAAACTCACATCTCACTAAGCACTGTTGCTGTTGAAGCTTGGTCATCAGGTGAGGGGTGAATCTGCTGGCTAAGTGAGAATGAAGCCCTAAAATTCAATTGAGAAAACAGAATGTCAGCATTAGCTATAGCTGTCTAGTCTCCTTGAAAACTAACCTAACACGGACTGTAAATTCACCTTTTGAAAAATTCTTCTTTTTCCTTTCTTTCTTTTCTCCTTTGAAGACCAGACTTAGATTTCAGAGGAGGCATGATGCCACCACTCATGGCAATTTTATTTCTTTTTAACCCTGTCTTGTTTTGTTTTCTCTTTCCTCTCCCCACTCGTAAGCCCTGTGCCTCAGTCCACTCTTGTATTTTCCAGGCCTCCTTTGTGATTCTCTTTAGATTCCTTTAGATTCTCTGAGGGCTTCACTGCTGCCTCTGATGATTGTACCACCGCACATCCACATATACAGACTGAGGAGCTGTTAAACAACTTTAACAATGACTGACATATCCTTGACTCTGTTGGTACTTAAGAAAAAAAAAAAAAAAAAAAAATCTAAAGCCCAATCTAAAATGACCATATTCGTTCCATTTGTAGAGAATGCAGAAAGGTAAAACTTAAATGGAGGGCTAATAAATAAAATTAAAATAAATTAATTTAAACATTTTAAAGAATCTAATGAGTGTTAACCAGGATACTTTTGAAGATGCCACATCAAAATACTTTTCTGATATTATTGCTAAGAACTCCCATAACGACTCTGTTGTTTCATCTTTCACTCATGCGCTCATGTATCCCAGCACTCCTTAACAGTTCTACAAAGACTAAAAAAGCCATATATGGGAATAACCCCATAATCCATAACTCCTTAAAAGTTTGGTCTCAAGTGTTATCAGTATTGAAAGCCCCTAAAATATACCTGGACACTACTATATGCTCCAATCATGCATTTAGACCAGGTCTGGAGGACCCAGTCTTCACAACCTGGAGGGAGAAGGGTATCATCTCTCTGAGAAATTTATATATTAATGATCACCTTGCCTCTTTTCAGCAACTGCAGCAGACATTTTAGCTCCCAACATCACATTTCTTCCGTTTTCTACAATTGCGACACTTTTTAAGGGCTCATGTCCCGCTGTACGAGCAGAAACCTCACCATGCTGCTTTAGATAGTCTCTTGACTATTAAACCATATACTAAAGGCGCTGTGTCTCATTTTTACAACATTCTACAAAATCTTAACAGTCCAGCATCAAATTCATTCAGGGAAGACTGGCAGAAAGAATTGGGCACTGAAATTACAAACCAAGTGTGGCAAACCTGTATTGAAAATATTCACAGTAGTTCAATAAATGCTAGGCATACTTTGATACAGTTCAAAGTGGTGCATAGATTGCATGTCTCTCCCACTAGATTACAAAAAATATTCAAAGATACTTCACCCCTCTGTGTGAAATGTTCAAAAGTTCAAGGAACTCTATCTCACCAATTCTTACAATGTCATAGGTTGCAAACTTTTTGGGGTCATTTATTAGATTTTTTTGCCAAAGCTTTTAATAAGGAGTTTCCCCCTGCCCCTCTAATTATTCTATTTGGGGTGGTTGAGCCAGGTAGAGTGAAGGATAGGTATGAAGCGCAGGGCATCTCTCTATCCACACTGCTAGCCAGAAAACTGCTGCTACAATTCTGGAAATCTGAGAAGTTCCCAATGTTTGATATGTGGCTGAAGGAATTAGGAAATGTATTACATCTAGAGAAAATCAGATTCACTATGTCAAACAGAGAAGGACTCTTTCAGAAAATCTAACTTTTCCTCTTTTGTGTTATCGCCAATGTTTTTCCTTCTTTCCTTTTTTTCCCTGGGCATTTGTTGTTAGTTTGTGTGTTTGTTCTGTTGTATTTCTATACCATTTTTCAAAATCAATAAACAGATGTTAAAAAAAAAAAGAACTCCCATAACCCCAGGGTTTGGTTTAAGATTATAGACTCGGTCATCAGGCCCTCCTCCAGCCTCATTTCTAATGCCTCCCCCTCATATGTGCGAGGAGTTTTTAAATCATTTCAAAGAAAAGGTGGATAATGTGAAGACAATGGAGTAGAAGCGCTGCTGGGTCTTTGTGGTGATCACATACAGGTGCTCTTTGGATACTTCAGGTGTACTGTGCTTATTCCATCTTGTGAAGGGCTCATTGCATGAGTGGAATATGGTCTATTTTAAAAAATTTAAAATGCAAGTCTCTTTCAAAAAAGATCCAAGGCACACTGTAGGGTTTGTTCAAAATTAAAATGCCTTTATTTTACATGGCAATATGTATTTAAAATGACCAACGCGTTGCGACCGACATAGGTCTTCATCAGGGTCATTGTCAGCAGTAGCTTACACACCTATATTGTGTTACACTAATGAGTTGAGTGGGAGGATAGTTCTCTATCAATGTGCAAGCCTATTGGTCAAAAAACAAGGAAGTGATACATCATCAATAAAAAGGAGAAAGAGGAAAGAAAGATGAAGGAAGAAAGAAAAGGGGAGGGAAGGGCGATGGAAGGAAGTGAAGAAGAGAGAGAGGAGATGAGAGCAGGGATAAACCTAAATCATTAAAAAGAAGATAGATATAATGTGGCTACCAAGTCAAGATGGACCTAATCCTTTCCTTATGTACACACGGTGAATTCCTCAATCTATAACCTTAGACCATATTCCACTCATGCAATGAGCCCTTCACAAGATGGAAAAGGGTGGATAATATCAGGTGCCAGTTCCTCCCGTTGTTCAAGATCCCTCAGTACTTCCTGTAGTTTTGGCAATTCTGGGCCATTTCAAACCCATTTCTCTCACAGTGTTGAAGAAAACAATATCTCATATGAAATCCACATCCTGTCCTTTAGACAGTATTCCAAAACATTTTCACAGTTCCATAGCCACCCGCTTGTTTTTAACACGCTGTAATACAAACGCTTCTCAAAACTCCTCTCGCTTTTAGCAATTATAGACCTATTTCCAAGCTACCCTTTTTATCAAAGGCTTTAGAAAAGGAAGTGGCCACACCGCTGACATCTTTTATAAACAATAATAACTGCCTAGAAATTTTAGTCAGGTTTTAGAGCTCCCCACAGCACAGAAATTGCCCTAATTAAAGTTACTAATGATCTCCTCCTTGCGGCTGATGCTGGTGACTGTTCTATTTTAATTATTTTAGATCTTAGCAAACCATTTGACGCTATTGATGAAGCCATTTCACTTGAACACCTTGAAAACTCTTTAATGGTTTCAATCTTACTTGGCTAATAGAACCTTCTCTGTTGTGGAAGGGAATGCCTCATTCTCCTCAGCTCATCTTTTGTGTGGTGTCCCTCATGAGTCAAGTCTTGGCCCTTTGCTTTTCTCACTTTACATGCTTCCCTTAGGTCATGTTAATCGTAAACATAGCATTTCTTTCCATTGCTATGCAGATGACACCCAAATCTACGTTCTGGTTAAATCTAGGGACTCTGGCAGCTTAGCCCGCCTCAAGTCTTGCCTTTCAGATATCAAGTGCTGGACACCCCATAACTTCCTCCAGGTAAATGAAAACAAATCTGAGATTGTACTATTTGGTCCACCTAACTCCATCAAGCCGCTACAGGGATAACTTGGTAATCTGTCTACCTAGGCTATGTAAAGCTGCAATAAGCGGAATTGTCTGGCCAGTAGAGACAACACATTTGTAAATAACACGCAGCAAAGGTACTGCACTGCAGAGGCCTATCAAGGACAAAATTGCAAAGCACCGTGCATAAATGCTAATAGCTAAGCTAAAAGTACCTGTGGAGAAATCTCGGTCTTGCTTTGCCAGAACTTTTTCCTGCTGAAGGTTACATGTCCCACAGTGTCAGGTGAAGAGGTAGGTAGGACGTTTACTAGTTTACTGAGTTTACTCGCTTGCTTCATCAATTCCTCCAGTATGACAAAATTTTCAGGAATGGGAGGGGGTGAGGGCTGCTTTTAAACAGCGAGGGAAGTGTCAAGCTAGTTAAAAAAAAGAAAGGAAAGCTACTGAATGGCCTAGGAGGAGCGTCGTTCTGGACCAGAATTTGACAACAAGCTTTAGAAAAGAGGTGAAAACAGCAACATAGCTGGTCCACGTGTGTGGATATTGGTTTATATCATTATGTCTCAATGGAATCTACACATAGCACATGTTAGTTTCAGGATTGGTTATAAGGTCTGATCGCTTATTGCAGGCTTAAGTGGTTCAGTCAAGGTTATCAGTGCCTTCATCTCTTCTCATCTAGATTGCTGAAACTCCCTCTACTCAGGCCTCAGTAGGGATCATCCCATTTCAGCCTCCCTGCATGGGTTTCCAGGTAGTTTTACAATTGATTTTAAGATTTTACTGATAACGTTTATGGCTCTTTCAGTACTATTAATAATGCATTAATTGCTAGTGAACCTTTACTTGCTCACTGAAAGTTACAAACACTCTGTGTGCTGCTCTATATGACCATAAGGTTCTACTATGTGAACACTAACTAGGACAGAACACTAAGAAGAATTCATGTAAGCTGTAGATTTTACTGTGTATAAAGCTTTGTAGTTCAGTAGATGTAAGAAAAATAAGATGGGAAAGGTCAAAGGCCAGGTAAATTAAACTAATATTTTTAGGACTTCATGGCATTTTACTTGGTTATGCAATTACTCTAGCTCCCCTAAACATATGCTCCCTCTAATCATATGCTGAGCTCTAATGTTGGGGATTAGCCTTGGCCTATTTTTCCTTCTCACATTACTGTACAGAAACTCTGACTTCTTTATATATTTTTGTTTTTCTTCTTCTTCTTCCTCTTCTTTTTTTTACTCTTTATTACAGTATCACTACCTTCACTGATCCAGCAGGAGCACAACACACATGATAATTTAATCATGCGTGCCAATGCAGCCTGAATACTAAGCTGTGATTGGAAGCACTGCAGAGGAGCCAAGCTGAGGCATTTTAGTGTGTGTGTGTGTGTGTATGTGTGTGTGTGTGTGTGTGCGTGTGTCCTTCTTTCACTGGCAAAGAGACTGGTTGCCACCATTTTCATACATACCAGTATTATGTTATGTTCATACAACCCCTGCCAATGTGTTTTTGCTTTTAACACTGTATATCACGGAGCGGTGAATGTTTTTCTTTTACTGACTGTAAAGCTCTCACTCATCATTGTACCTTGTACACGCAGGTTGATTGGCCTGTCCTGTTCACTCTTTTCATTGGCACACTTTCTGAGTCTGCTTTCTTATTATTTGGGCTCTTGTAGCTCTAGAACACTTGGTGGAAATTACTGTCTATGGTCACAGTAATTGTTTTTGCTATCAGCACCTAACATCCAAACTGAATTAGGCAAACAGCTTTTGTGTATTCTGCTCCCTCTGCTTCGGATGCATTTTTTGTCCATCTCATGTGACACTGGTTTTTGCACTGTACTTTTCCCAGATTTGAGAGAGCAGCATGATGGTTGGCTTTTAAATTTTGAAGAGAGCTGTACCTGTCATTGAAAGCCTCACTTTGGCTCCATTGATACATAGGTCATCAGTGAGTGATCTTGTGCTCTTGCATGGCTGGGAAGGATGGCCTGTAGTGGACTCATCCACAACATTTTCTGTTGAGTGCTCTGGACATGCTATCCTATTCTGGTGCTGTGTACAGTGCTGTAATACATTCACCAATACCTTGGCAATCAGGCTGTTAACAGCACAGGTGCAAATAGGTTGGGACTTTAAAGTACCTTGCACATTTTATGTTTCACTTTGGACATACATACAGGAGTGGACAAGCTCTGACTCAGCATGGCATTCATTGCATCCTGATTTGAGTGTGCTTGGTTAACATTGCATTTCTGTGCTTATTTGCGCAGATATGACCTAGTTATGTACCTAGCTTCTATGATACTGACTTCCCGTGTGCTCACCATAGTTATCTGCTTAGATTATCATAAATCTAACTTGCATCTCTGCAATATGAAAAATACATGTGGTTCTAAATGTTTTGAAGGGCAATGACAAAACCTGACTGCTGTGCTTATTAAGCTGTATTGTTTTATCTGATTATTATTATTTTATAGCTGTATTAATAAAACATTCAGCATAGCTGACATTTTTCTTATAGTTTCAGCTCTTTTAAATGCATGACTACCTTACACCTTCACTGAGGGCATGTGGAAGTCAGCATAGTGACATTCAACAGGATGGAGCTTCATGTATTCTCTTGTCAATCAAATTCAGTATTCTCACCATAGCATTAGACATAGAGGGTACACAAGTGGTGCTTTTTCATTGTCTGCTATGTTTGTTGTTTGTGCCTATGAGCCACCACCCATTTCTTGCTAAGCCTTGCCTACTGAGGTGGAATTTTTCAGAACAGCCTGGTCTCTGAGCGCTATGTCTTACAATACAAATAACGTGCTCCATTCCCGAAAAGTGAGAGGAATACGTTTCCCCACCATAAAAGGATTACACAGAAAAGACACAACTAGAAACAGGCAGGAATTTGTCTTTGAAATAGCACAGTGGAAGGTAAGGGTATGGAGGTGCGGGGGTGGGTGGGTGTATACATTCAACTCTGATTACCTGGGTTCAATTCTCAACTCTTTTTTTATTTAAATTTTAAGAGATTTGACAAAATTCTCCAGTTGCACTCTTGGAGGCAGTGACAATCCACTGTTTATGCTACCCTGATAACCACGTCTAGCCAATAAAGGGCTAATAAGCTGGGAAATTAAGTAACAGTTGGTAATTATTTGCTGATTAACACAAGCCAATGCGACAAGGACTGCTTTGACAGTGGCTTGCCTTGGACAGGGTTAGCAAGTAGACAAATAGCTGGTTACATAAGCGTACTGGGTCCCTGCGATGTAGGTATGCAACGCACGCGCGGTGCAGAGGACATGAAGCCTCCTTTCCTATTTAGAAGCAAAGGGCAGAGGAGAAAAAGGTCTTTGCGTCAACAGCCAACACCTCATAGGACAGACTGGACTGAATATGCTGGATTAGCGTGCAAAGTGACCTTGGACATGTCTCGCCTGGTGGTGCGGGAGGGGTGAAGTGACAATGCATGTAAATCACGTACCCCTTTGGCTGATTAGACTGCCATATGCGGGCTAGTCCAATCGGACAAAATACAGAGGACCACCCAGTCTGAGGGTGCAAACAAGGCCACAAATAATGCACCTGCCACCAAGAACAGGTCCCGAGAGGGAATGACAGGTTTATGCACTGGTTTTAAATGTGTGTGTGTGTGTGTGTGTGTGTGCGTGCGTCCTTCATAAAGTGAGCAACCAAAGGATGCGCCCCTTAGTGACTTGCCATCATAACCAATGTGACAACCTGAGATAGCACCTGGATATACCCAAATGGTAGAAAAGGCCAGGCTTTTATCACAAAAGTCCTGGCAGAAATGTGAGAAAGTAAATGGTGTAGGCAGAGAAACCTGCATAAGTGTTTGGATGGGTGTATGTGCGTGACTTGTACCCATTTCTGAAACGTCCTCATACATAAAAGCCCCAGGGGAATTACTGTGATGAGAGGAGCCACCAGGCCTAGCAGACGTTCGCATAGTCTAGAGTGCTCAGTATTTTGCAGTGTAAGCTGGGGAGATGTGTGAATAACCGCATTCTCTGAGAAGAGGAAAACTCTCTTGAGTCAAGCTCTACTGGAGGTGGTTATTTAGTCTAGCTCTTTGCCACGAAATGTAGTTCTTTGAGTGGTAAAGAGACAGCTTTTCTTGAGGTTGATGAGAAATCATAGAGACTGTAAGCGACAGACTAGCGCTGATATGTATAATGCTGCTGCTTGAAGAACCAGGGGTTTTAAGTGAGTGTTTAAAAAAGACCACCAAAGGGTCCCAGACCGTGTCCCAGAGGATCCCAGCAAAATGGAGAATAGTTTTGCTGATCAGAGGGTTCACTCTCTCCACTGTTACCTCTCCACCCACAGCAGAGACAAATGGAGCTCTGGAGTAAATCATATCTTATCAAATTGGGCTCGGTGGCCCAACGTTAGTCTATTTGTGGATCCTTCATATGAAAAACTTTGGGAACCTCTTGTCTAAGTAATCCATTTTTCTTATCCCTGGCACCACCTCTGTACATTTACATTTTAGGCATTTAGCTGGCCTGGGAAATCTGTCAGTTTGATTTAGGTTTGTCAAATACACATGAAGCTAGAGAGAGTTCAAACAGTAGCGCTTGGCATTTGTAGGCTATATAGGGAGATATTGTTTTTACTTTGGAAGAATGGAGAAATTAAGGTACACATCTTCTAAGTCTATAGTTTTAAACCAGTTTCCTTTATTTTGGCCCATGTTGAATAAAGAGATAAAGATACAATCTGGAATTAATTAGACATTTTAAATTTCCAGCATATTCACAACAGTTCAGAGGAGTTTTATCTTTATTATGGAACTTTCTCAACACATCATAACTCAAAATACATAATGTCTGTTTCATCAGTGTTAACAAATGTTACACATTTTACAACTTCAGAATACATGTAAACTCATGTTTAGCTAATACAAATGTCATTTATATTAGCACATCTGTGAGTCTAGTTTGAGACAACACACGTTCTTAATACTTTGCAGCACAACACGTTGATGAAAACACATTGACACAATATACTGTATGTTGTTATTAATGTATGTTGTGTTGACAAGTAAGACAAATGTGTGTTGTCCCAAACTAGACACACAGATATGTTGAATAATTACACTTCCTTTTAAAGAATGCTACAAAAGATCAGCAAAAAATACATGAAATGTCAGCATGAAAATACCTTCAATCCAAGAAATCGCAGTGTAATCAAAACTAAAACACTACAGTTCTTTATGTACATGGTCTCCCTCATTTCAGATTGATGAAAGTATTTTATACATCTTAAGGTTTTGTTCAATAAATAAGTAACATCCAGGATTAAGCTGTGATTATGTTTGCCTGGTGGAACAGGGTTTGTTCCTGCATGGGAAAATTGAAGGTGGCCATCTTATTGATCTATGTCATCGTCATTGTCTTAGACAAATTGGGCAAATGAGCACAAATCAAAACCTTAATTCAATGCTTTCCTTTTGTAATCACTCAGTAGTGATGCAGATTTGAGAAATGGCCAGAAGGACACCATAAAAATCCCAGATCATTTTTTTTTTTTTTTTGTGGAAAATGCCTTGACCTGAACTGATTTTGGATTTTCGGTGCTCTTTGTGTGAAAGCCAGGCAATGCTGATTTTATTGAAAAGACAGATGAAAAGGAAGACATAGCTACAGCAACCAATGTCTCTGAAACCCCCAACTGACAGATAAAGGAATAAGGCAAACCCTTGACCAAAAAATCTAATGCATGTCAAAGGTTTTTATGGGTAGCAATGGGGTACACCATCAAGAAGCCAACTGTGTTTGTGTGGCATAATCTAATAATAGATTAATAAAGAGTTGTGCTGTATAATTAAAATGCTCTCTTAAAATGATCTCTCAAATTCTTGAATTGCAATGACTTCCTAAAGTCTGCAACCCACAAACACTGAACTCTACACTCCACTGTGAGTGACACAGAAGTCTTTTCTTCTCTAATCACAATCATCACCTCATTCAATTTCCCTATATAGCTTTCTATTTTCACAATAATAAAAGCCAAGACAGTTTCACATGAGAATAAATGCAATTCCCGCAAAACTGCAAGTCGCACACAAATGTAATTGATGTGCTAATGAGACACATAATCCACAGGATATCGTGGAAAAAAGATGAGTCCCACAGTGCCCTAAAATTACCTCTTTCTCAGGAGAAATTCTGTAAGGAAACTTTATATCCGTACATTGTGCACAGTGCGGCTTCAGTACTAAACGTTACTCCCTCAATCTCCTTATAACAAGAGATTTGATACAATGGTTGGCCAATGGTTGATTCCACGCAGCAACACATAAGTAATTTATATGATGAAGTGTGTGTGTGGTGGGGTGTGTCAGAATGAGAATATCCAAATATAGAGGCAGCTTTTGCGACTTTAACAATCAGGTAGCAGCCGATTCCTTTCAGCCAAGAAACATATTCTCCTCAAACAAAACTAGCTACCATGAAGGAAAGGAAATAAGGACCAACTCTTGTTGATATGAGGTTCATTTTGGATCCATAAACTGAACAACTTGTCAACACTGAAACCAAGAATGGGACTGAAAAGCAGTCTGCACTCCGATATTTGGTTGTTTAACACAGGGTTTTGAATTATTGCTCATGTCTTAAAAATGTTCTTGTATATACAGTAGTTAATATGCTGCTTTGAACTCTTCTCAGGTGGTTTCAATATGTGTAATCACTTATTCCACTGGTGCAGCAGATATGATTAAGCTGATGACACAAGATACAATGATGTTAATATACATTGATTATGACAATCAATATTGTCCTAATGAGGTCGAAATGTTGTCAGATGATAATTAAATCCACCACCTGGATCACATTTCGTGTGAATTTGGTTCTTTTGTCCGCAGCATTAAAAGGGCAATGTGTAGTTTGTGTTGAAACCGACAGCTGTACACTTCATTTATTATTTAGAAAATCGGTGCCACAGCAGTCAGCATCAAAACGAGTTTAATAATGTCATACTTTATTGATCCCCATAGAAAAAACCTCTTCTGATCTGCCCCGCTCAGGAAGGTCAGAGGTCAGGGTTCAGCTACAGATTAGGCGATTCAGTGACTTGCTCATGGAGACTTCAGCAGGGCGGATGTTTACCGACACGAGGCTCGAACCAAATGGAGGACGGTCTGTTTAATCGCTAGTTCACCCTGCGACCCCCAGACTTCGCAACACATCACGACAACCAAGCCTTTCACAGCTAAATGTTTTATGAATAATTTAAATGTAATAAACGGAAATGAAAAAAGTGGGACTGCTTGCACTTTCCTTTAAAGAGCTTTGCATTCTTTAATCATTTAATACATTTTTGATATACAGAACAGAACTGTATTTACACATGTAGAGGACCATTGCTATTAATAATTCATATTCCATAAAGATTAAAAAAACGTAAAGGAAAATTCCGAAAGTTTTGCTCACTTCCATGTCCGAACTATTTTGCCCTTTCATTGTTTGCCCCTAGTTCATTTACATGCTTTTTGTACTGTAGGTGTACTTGTATCACATTTGAAAACAAATGAAAAAGAGAAAAACTCCCACTGTTAGGCAAGATACTCTGTTCAAGTCTCTTTCACTCTACTCCCTATGGGATTCCTCACTTTGTGGCTTCACACTATAGTTATTTGTTTCCACAATTGTAGCAATTTCATTCTACTGGTCTCCGATTACAGACTAGAGACCAGTAGAATTAATCTTCCCAGTAGTCTTATAGGTTTAATCAGAGAGTCCAGGAGCTCCACAGAATAGGAGCAGAGGAGCATAACACATATTTCAAGGAGGAGTACATCCATGTGTAGCACATTTAAGAGGAATTGCACTAATAATGAAGCAACCCATGGAGAGAACCCTCCTGTTGGATGTCTGCATGAAGTCGATGAAATCCCTCAGACCAGCAGCAAGGATGGAGGACAAAGGATTGAGACACCCTCCAGAGGATCAGACTGGTATTACAGGAAAAGGAGAAGAAGGAAAAAAAGACATGAGCAGAGGTTGAATCCCTCTTCCTCATTCATCTGTGAGGAGGCTCCCTGAATCACAGCAGTGGTCACCAGATGGTGCTGCAAAGGCAGGTTTGATCCATGTGTTGCTCAGCCAGGCAGGAGGATGGAGGAATGAGGAAGTGGAGGGGGCACTCACATCAAGATAATCATCATAACTCTGGGTGTCTGGCATGCAGACAACTGAGTGATGGCTGCTGTAAATCCAGCACACCAGAAAGAGGCCATTATATACGCTGTGGGGGGAAGAGTGATGCTTTGCATTACTTTATAAATTAGAGAGATCCTGGGGGCCAATGTTCTTTACTTCTTAACGGAAAAGGCATATCATCACCACAGACAATCCTCATTATGCCCGTCAGTCTGGGCATCAAATGAAAGGTGGTGGTTTGTGGTGGGATGGGGGTGGAAGTGGGTGCAGGGGGGGATTCTGTTGTGGGGAACATATCTAAGAGGGAAACATATACATCTATCTAGGCTATGTATTTATTATTCACAGACTTTATGAGGCTTTGGTTGCTAAAGAATAGAATGATAATGACAATAACAAGGTGAGCCAAAGAGCATTATACCCTCCTCAAGACAGTCCTAGTGAGAGATATTTCTATGAATTAAATCTGAATTTGAGGCAATTGTGTCTCCTCAAATTTGCTCCGGTTTTGCCATTTGATTTGATGCACATTACAGCACACTAGACGTTACAATGTCAAATTTTGAGGGCATTGTGGATGTTGCTGTAAATAACGTTGTGAGCTGATGAGAGGCCTAACAGCAGGGGAGCTGAGGACATTTTCCAGAAGCCCAGAGGTTGGCACTGGGATGGGCGGTGGGCAGGAAAACAGGAGCAGCAGATGGGGTGTCCCATTAGCAGTGTCCTGTTAGCTAGGGCCAGCTGCCACTCTCTGGGTCTCTCTCTGGGCCCACACTCTCCCCCGAGTCAAGAGAATAAACCTGCATCTACTCATTTATCTCATTCTACAAGAGAGGTTTTCCCTCCTGATGGCTCACTAGTCAGCATAAAACATGTATACGCACACATATGAAGCAGCATATGGGAGCAGAAAAGCTCTCCCACAGGGCGTTACCGCTGCAGGAGTGTAAGAGTTGAGGTGAGGTGTCATGTCAGCAGTCATGAGCCGATGAAGCATTTCAGTGTTTGTGTTGCATTTTAATCTGTGGATCTCTCTGGGAGTGTAGGTTTTCCCCCTGTGTTTATGAACACACTGTATTTAGAATTGTAAGCTCACATCTAACAACTTCCAGACCCATCTATCTTCCCGGGGATTTGAACTGTGATCTTCCTCTTGCTGGTCTTCAGAGTTAATGTATATGCTAATGTAAGCAACAGCAAAGAAATGGACTTGCACACAACATATCAAATCTAAAGTCTATTGATCAAAAAATCTGCTCCACTTGTTTAACTAACTTCTTTAAATAATGATTGATGATTGATGATACATAATGATTAAATAATTAAAATAATCAAGCTTAACGTAACTTAAAAATCAACATTACGGTCCTTATCACAGTCAATTATTACAGTATTACAGTATGATCAGAATTGAGAACTAAATATTATTATTAGTAGTAGTAGTAGCAGTAGTATTAGTAATAATATTGGTAATATTAATAATCCTTTCTAATGATCTTTTCCTCATTTTCTTTGCCCTCTGTGTATGATAAGCTAATACAAATATATCTAGTCACACAAGAGATATGTATTGTTATTATAATACTAATTATTATTATTATTAAGATATGTATTGTTATTATAATAATATTAATAATAATTATTATTATATTGACCCACTACCAGTACAGATGCAGTCGTGGCTGGAGAGGACAAAGACAGCGGCCCCTCACACACTGTTGCTTTAATAACTCCAAATGGTAATCATGGGATTTCCTTGCCCAGACAAGCAGGCTAGTTCTGTCACTCACTCTGCTCCACCATTTGACAGAGAAGCATGGTTGCCTCACACCATTTCATTCACGCTCACACACACACACCTACACGCACAAATACAGACACACACAAACTCATATACACATGTCCCCATTTTTCCACAACCTTTCTTCTTCACTCATCTTGTCCTTTTTTTTTTTAAATAGCTCTTTGTTCTTTGCCCGTGTCTATTTTTATCCTGGCGTTCACGGGAGGAGTCAGAGAAATGACGAGGCTTGGGAGATTTGCTCATCTCCATGGCAACTATATTGCAAGCCTTCATGGTGTAACATAGTCTTTTTTTTTCCTGTGTTATATATATGTTGCTCTATCTTATTATTAAATTGGTTGAGGTCAGTATTTTGCACTCTTTCCTTTCAAGATGCTGTATGGATGTGTGAGGTTTTCCCATGCTGGATGCTGATCTCTCCATGCTGTCCACCCCTCATCAGCCCCCTCCCCCCAGGAGCGGATTGAGCTGTCTTTTCCTCTCTGAACCAATGGGCGTGCTGTTGTAGAGTAAATCTGCACTAACCCACGCCTCACTCATGAGACACAATTTAGATGCCATGCGTTTTGCGACCACTGCGAGGCCCACTTTCATGGAACCAAAAATCTCTGTGGGCTTTGTTCAGTTCAGGGGGTTTCCCCATTTTTCCCCTTTACTGGATCCTGGTGAGAAATGCAAATTCACTGGCATCTTCCCCAGTCAATAATTGTGGTACGGCACCCTCTTTTGAAACATGTGCCACACTACTGGCCATGTTTATGATTTGATTAATTGGACTGAAGACATAATTTGATACTTAAGTTCACTGGGCTTCTTATATACGGACTGGCAATATAGAAAGCTAAATGTGAGTTTTATATGTATTTTGATTCTATACAAGATTTGTTTGCAATGGTATTGGTTGTATTGGTAATTTTTGCACAATTTGGTGCAAAACAGACCCCTCTTTTATTCACAATGTGTTTTTTAGAGTTGCAAAATAATTTTGAATTGTTAAAGTCAAACTCAATTTACCCAATTAAATTCTAGACAGGATCTTTTACAGTACTATGTGCATTAAATTCAGCCGTCCAAATAAGCCAGCATCCACACTGTTTCATCACTGATTTTCCAGCCGTTAGTCATCCCTTCATCAAAATATCTTCAACCATTCACTGCATTCATGTGTAACTGAATGCATACGTTTTCTCTTTGAGAGAGGGGAGGCTGCGTTCTTTTCCACTTGTGGGATTCCTCCTAGTCACGTGTTCAGGCAGTACATACATACATTTGCTGTCACTGGAAGCTTCTGTAGTCAGTGGCATTAGGTGCACAAAAACACACAGAGTAAGATGTATAGAGAGTGATACGAGCTATAACGGTACCAACATGTTAGGGGTGGGGGGTTTGGAGGAGGTGCTCAAAGGAAACACAAGCGGGAGACAGAAATAACTCGAGACCACTGAGGTTTACAGCGCACAGATGCACACCCTCACACCCTCACACTTTATAGAGCCTGCACACCATTAAAGCATGAAAGAATATGCTAACGCCCAGACTAACAATGCCAGGTGAGATAATGAAGTTAATTACGTGTTGCCTTTTGTGCCAGTCCACAAGTGCCGACAGATGCCAGTATCCCTGAGGAACTAAGTGCTCACCCATGGTCCTCCAGATTGCCCCTAAAAGAAACCCTTTCACCAGCCTTCCGTTCCCTATGGCAACAGTCGGCCCCCTCGGCGTCACCTGCCAACGAGGGAGCAGGTGGACCCAGCAGGGCCAGGTGGAGGCTTCACCTGTCACACTTCCAGAGCTGTCCCACACATGCCAACAGGAACATAATGAAAGCACAAATAGTCCAAACCTGCAGAAATTCAAACCGTTTTCATTGCATAAACACATGGACCTAGTGGCACACATACCTGCACATGTAAACACACAAGTGCAGTTTTATAAATAGGCATATTTACATGCATTAGGGATGGGCCAATAACCGATATTACTACATATCATCGTAAAACAATATCGGTTAAGACATCGCCACTACTTTTCATTACCGTGACGGTCGTGACCACCACGATAACTCTGTCATCATTGATGATTTATTGTCCCTGCTCTAATAAATGTTATATTCATGTTACTGACTGAGTTAAAGTGGATGCAGGCCAGTAGCACTTTATTTGAGACGCATCTGACTTTGTTTAATTTTGGATGCTGTTATTTGGATTTTTATTTGTGTTGTTCAAAACTATACCTACAGTTGCTATAAGCTAAACCAGCAGTTTATAATTTTGTTTTAAGAAAAGTTAAATGTCTTGTGACTGATATCATAAATTCGTTTTTAAGTAAATGAGGCATATTACAGTATTGTTTTTAAAGCTTTCATCTTTTTAATCAAGATAATATCTTATACCAAGATCATTTTGGTCAAGATAATTGTACTATGAAATTTTGATATTGGCACAGGCCTAAAGTGCATACAGGCTGGAAGGTGTAACACTGGCTGCTAAGGTTCTCCTGCTTCTACTAGGAGCTGATTTAAAGAAGCCTTTTCCACCAGCTCCATCTCCATGAGAATCTCTGACAGCATATCTGGGGGCTGGCTTAGCTGAGTCTGTTTGGATTTCACAGCTAATTGCATTTGTGAGAATAGTTGTGGTTTAGATTTAATGCAGTACCGTATGTCCTTACTGCCTTATTTTTCATCATAACAAGAGCTACTTATTTGGGGCTGCATCAGTTCAGTTTTTTTTCTCTCCTTTATCAGTTCACTGTTTGCTGATGGAGTACATAGTGCATTTTGTGGAAATGACTGCTGTTCAATCCATTTGGTAGAACTTCATTTGTAAGTCTCTACGTTCAACCAAAGGGGAATCAGTCAAAGCATACGCAGTGCGATGGCTACACAGCGTGCACCCTTGATAATCAGAGAGAGTGCTCCTCATGAAGAATATAAGGAGTGATCTTATGTGAGTATTATGGGTTGTGTGAGGGGTGTGTGTGACCCCTGACGTGAAGTGAGTGACAGTCAGGCAATCCGCAACAGTATCTAAGGTCATAGCCGCCCACCCTGAAATACGGCCCAATCAATACTGGCAATGAGATGCGGCGTGACGAGTGGTCTATCAATACCTCTAGGCAGAAGGAGGTAGATTCATAAATCAATCCTGTCTTTCAGGTCCTGATTGTACAACAAGGAGGGCATGTCAGCAGTTTACTGTTTTTCTGAACAAAAATTGTTCTAAGCAATGACGATGTTATGAAATGACTATGATTATTAGCTGTTACATTATGTACCGTAGGACAATAGAGATCCATTTTAAACAAGATTATGTAATTTTTCTCTGCATATAATTCAGGAAGGAAACCGATATTGCTGAATGGAGAAAATATAATTTTACACTGTAAGCCTTTTACACAACTTCACAAACAGATTGATGTTTTTGAGCAGAGAAATGACAATGATGGAATATGCCATGATATTAAACTACTGGTCCAATGAACAGTACTTTATGTTTTGCCGCTGACAACTAAGATCAATTCCACATGCCATTAAATTTATACGTTTTTTTTTTTTTCCCTTGGCTTTACTTACTATCCCTCAGTGGTAATAGCATGATAAATGTGCAGAGAGACAGTTGCACGTCACTTCTGAGCTGGCAGTTTGTGAGGAATGATTTAGTGGCTTCTGATGGCCTTCACCAGAAGAGAAAACAGTACCGAGAGCCGTATTCCCACTACAGGATTAACCAGATTATGTGAGGGGTTACTCTTAATCCATGTCACAAAATTTCCCCTGAAATACATTTCTGTAATTATTTTAATTTCTTGCTACAAATAGTTATATTTTGCCACCTGAGCTATAGGTCTCAATTTAAATTTAGCTTTTTATCTTGTGTTATAAATATTTCCATTTGGCACTGGTGTCCCTCTTCTTTTCTCTGTAAATTGGCCACCCCTAATTACTTATCATGGTTTATCACAGTGTGTTCACGTACAACACCCATCCAAGGGCATTTTGTTGTGACACTGTACGTAATTAATGTTTACTGTAAGCATCTGAAATTTCCTGCACAGTGCATCTTGAAGACTGATAATCAGTCATTGACTCAGATGGGAAGTCACGTGCGGTCCGCACATGTGGTAACGTGTGGACAATATGATGTCACCTAGCACCTAGTTTCCTGCGTGTTGTGGACATCTTATTCCCCTAAAAGGGCGAATATCTGTAGAAGGGCACTGGGCTCTGACCTTTGGTTCCAGAGGTACCCTCTGTTGGGAAATCAATGAAGCGCGTGCACAAAAGCACTCCCTCAGGACAGTCCACATCTGCACAAATCAGCACTGTTTTGTCACCACCATTTTTTCCCAACTCTGTCAGATGAGATCAGAAGGCACAAATGTGCCACATTTTACACACCTACACTGGATCTTCACACACAAATAACCATGAAATACCCAAGAGACTGGCGAGGTTTGCCATACTTCACACATCTCAAAAAAATTTACAAAAAAAAAATAAAATTAGAAAAGTAGGTCACAAAAGTGTCTGAATACAATACAATGTTTTCAAGATATAATCCTCACAATGATGTTATTGTGTGACATCTCACTGAATTCATGTCTAACAAGATGCAAGTGATAAAATGCTGATGATGGTGGTGATTATGATGATGATGCACATTTCACCAGAACATTTTTACAGAGAGTGTCCTTTTTTTTAATAGCCTTTCCAAACTAGAGGACACTGTCACTGGACAGAAAGGAGCACAATGGGCAAAGCATTGGTCCAAAGTGGAGTAGGGTTGTACTGGTTAGGATTTTTAAAAGGACATAGTACCAATTTGACATTGGGATTGTTGTCAACTCATAATGGTCCAATATGAATGACTAAAATATTTTATGTTAGGAAATATCAAAGTGTAATCTTTTCTCCTACCCTCCCCACAACCACAATCTGCTCTTGTAATTTCCTACAAATCTCTGTTTCTCTGTCCTTTAGCGTGCTTCGCAATCCATTTCTTTGTGTGCTTTGCTTTCCAGGCCCCCTAGTTGGCTCTGGTCTTCTCTTTGCTTTATACTGTACAGTATATGAGTTTCTTCCCTCGGGTGTCACAGACATGCAGAATACTGAGCTGTGCACATTTAGGTTGACAGATTAGTTTACATTTGGTTTGACACCACAAGAGAAGGGCTTGGCTTGCCTGCAGTAAGGAGCGCTGCTTTGTGGGTTGGTTTAGTGTGAAAGCATGGCCTGCCAGGAGAAATATGGAGGTCCAAACCCTGACCCAGTAGGACCTGCCCGTGAGTTCACAGCCCCATGCCTTTGGAATATGAGGTGAATCATCTATATGGGAATTTGTATATACCAAGTAAAGCAGAAATAAGCCCTGGGGAAGATTCTGTTTCTAAATTAGTGGCCACTGAAGGCTGCATTACGGAAGAATGCATAATCAGGCTTCAAGTGCGCTTAATTCAACACTGACCATCTCAGAGAGTGAGAGAGAGAGAGAGAGAGAGAGAGAGAGACAGAGGGAGAGAGAGAGAGAGAAAGAGAGAGAGAGAGAGAGACAGAGAGAGTCAGTCAGTCATGTGCTTATTTGTAATATTGACTGTGTGATTATATATGCATTGTGTGCTTAATTCAGAAAAACTCATTTAATAGCTGATTGAGTTAGATGAGGCTATATCTGTTTACATTAAATGATTTTATAGTTAATACTTTTATGCATTTAGAACTAGGTTTAAATGAGCTCTGTCAATTTTTTTCTTCATTCTCAGACAATGATGAACAGACATATCAAACTAATGTGTGCTGCTTATACCTGATTAATTACTTCTCATCTATATGAGGCCACCTCTAAAACAGTAGCGCAGCTGCTCTGAGATGGCTCAGGTCCCTTGGCTGAACCCCACCCCCACCCCCCACCACACACACCACACACCCTCTACCACACACACACACACACACACACACACACACACACACCTCTTTTCCCCTAGTGTGGGCTCCGCAGCTGTTCCTGTTGGGGAGTCTGTGTGATTTGGATCACTAGGGCCGGAACAAAGTCTACATGATTGTAGAGAAAAAGGTGCCTTAAGGAAGATTATTATGAATGAAAACAGATGCCAAATATGTAATATGCCAAATATATGAGAACATACTTGTGCATTTGTGCCTGCGTCTCAACCTTTTTAAAAACCAAAAAATACAAGCTGATGCTACAGTAGTTACCTTGTTGTATCTTACCAGTGCTGAAAGTAGACTGGAATTATTGGCGGTCCTGTTGCTCCAATGGTGGGCCACACGTTTGTGTGGGGATGCACAGAGATGGTTTTCCTGTTTGAAAATAGTTCTTCTTTGTTTTAGCATTTTTATTTTACTCGATCAGTCTTTAATATCTATAAATTATATTTAATATCTATAAATTATATTCAAAATGATCTTTTACATACACAATTTTGGTAAATGTGGTATCAAAGCAGCTCCTAATGGTGGTGCAAAAAATATAATTAAAAAAGATTCTGGCTGGTTTTGGAAACATCCTAGTACTGAAACTGCCCTTATGGGGCTACTGATGCAGATTCTGTGCTCAATATTAGTGCTGTTTGACTTAAGTGCAGCTGTTGACACAGTTGATGCCAAGAGCTTTTTTATGCTTTTCCAACAAATAGATTGAATAATTGAATTGGTGTCCTGCCTTAGACTATTCCCCATCTTACTTGTCAAACAGAACAAATTCAGTCTTTATTGGTGACTATGTTTCTTCTGCTTCCTTAATTACATGTATTGTGCTGTAAAACTCAATTCTTGGGCTGCTACTGTTTTCTTTGTCAAAGCGACTCCTTGGACACATTATTCATATGGCGTAGTATCTCATTTCATTGCTATGCAGATGATATTCAGCTGTATCGCTCAGTCAAACCAAAAGATCCCAGTAAATCGGTGGTATTACTTGACTTAAATTTCCTTCTCCTATATTTCAGACACAAATGAGGTTCTTGTTATTGGCCCTGAACACTTCTCTAGATAAATGATGTTGTCGCTTGGTCCTTTAACTCATGAATTAAGCCTCTATCTAAGTATCTTCCTGCAACTAAATTGAGAGAAAATGTTCGGTTGTCTTTAAGTCCTAAGATTTCAGACATGATTTTTTTTTTTACCAATTTCGGAGCATTGTACAGATTAGATCTATTTTGACTTCTACCAATAGAGAGAAAGTCATATGCTTTCCCATGACAACTGTAGTGTTGTTCTTTTGCTGTTGAACAGACAAGCCGTGGCATAGCTCCAGACTGCAGATTTCTGCTGTCAGGTTATTGACGAAGACTAAATGCAGGTCGCAAATCACCTGGCCTCTCTGTGCTGGATGTCGGTGAATCTTGGAATTGATTTTTTTTCTTTATCAATCACATAGGCTTTACATGGTCTGGTGCCTGACTACATTTCTGAGTTGCTATGTCCTAATCTCATTTCAAGCCCCTATAGGTCCTCAAACATATAGGACTCTTGACTGTTCCTGAATGCAGATTAAAATCAAAGGGTATTCAAATCTCAGCTAAAAACCTATTTTATAGAATAGCTTTTAATAATGTCTAATGACTGTATTCTTTCTTTCATCGTTGTGTGTTCTTTCTTTCATGCATTCCATTGCATATGTCTTATGTATATGTCTTTTATCTTTGCTTTTTCTGTATTTTTCTGTACTTTATTGTTTGTTATGGAAAGCATGTTATACTCCTGGCTGAAATAACAATGAAAAGAATAAGAATGATTTTACATGATTCAAAATTTATTTCAGTATTATATGCTAAGTCATTAATTGAGTATAGTAAGCATTTTAAAATGTAACAAAATAAAGCATTGATTACTATGAATGAATGAACATCCTATTTAGAGACTTTTTTCTTATTATTGTGGCTCTTGCGGCTATTGTTCTATTTGTTTACTTTCTTTTATGGACTTATGTTTTTCCTCAAGTCCATGCTCCAAAATATTGTCTGCCAACAAACAAAAACAAGACACTAAAGGGCGAACATAAATCCATGACCTTGATCTAGAAAAAAGTAGGTCAAGCCAATTGAGTCCATTATGAGTTACAGGAGCTTAAACCTTGGCAGACTCAAGAGATGTTGATGTTGTGTTTTCCTCTATTGTAGGTTTGACCTTATCTCTCCGTTACGAGGTTGGTTTCTCATCAGGTACCAAAGTCCTTCACTACAGGCTGCAGGTTGGCACAGAGTCAAACACACTTAACCCAGGTACTGGTCCGGTTCTAGCGGGCCATTGATTGACATCTACTTTCTTTGCGATGTAATTACTATTTCGATAGTTCTGGATTTTCTCTCTTCTTTTTCAAAAGGAGAACCCTTAAGTTTTTGCCTTTTATTGAGATAGTAGGAACACTGAGAGACACACAGAGTGGAGGAGATGCAGGTATGAAGGTTATGGGGATATTCATTCCCAGGCCAGCAGGGTTACATGTAGCTCCAGTGGCTGGGGTGCTTATTTGGCTGTGTAGATGGATGTTGAAGGTTTAGGTGAGAAATACTTTTCTAATAGAAGCAAGAAGAAGCATACATTGCATTGGTAGGTATGTAATGCAGAGTCCTCCTGCACTCCACCTGAATGTTAAATCACTGAGCAGAGGATAACTTTATTGTATTTGTTGCACCTTCATAAATATGGTGTCAGATTAAGAATATGCTTTGTCTATATAATGTCATTGTATATTGTCAGTAATGTTAAGTGTTCCATGGCAGTGTCCTTTTAAACTCTTTTAGCATGTTTGTAATGTGTGTGTAAAATACATTTTGGCTGCTATTATTTTTGTTGAATGAATACAGAATTTCTCCATATAGTAATTTGTTAACATTTTATTTGGATTTAGTTCTAACAAAGGTGTGGTGTCACTACTGGTCTGCTTTTTTACATATGCCCTCGCTCTCCTCATTGGTATGCTAGCTTTGCCTATACCGTCTGTGGTTGTTTTGTGTAATTCATCCATGTTTGGCATTGCCTGTCGAATTAATGAATCATTAATCAAACGGTACAGTTTTAGGGGACAAGAAGCAACATGTTTAACACCCGCCCTCTCCCTACACCATTCTATCCATGTATTGATCTCATCACAATAAGTGTAGCCAATGAGGCATGGACGGCACAGCGGATTGCTGAGATTAAAATGGCATTGGTCTCAGTTCATTTCATAACTCTGTTACATACTGTAAATGACATACAGCATATAGTAGATGCATCTTCGTGTAAACCTTGTTTTGAGGGATAGCGCCTGCCCCTCCATGCCTGTGGAAAAGAGTGAAGTAATTTTACCTTTGTGTAAAATCTCAAAATTTTGCTAAACTCACTGTGGAAGCTGATCCATGGATGGAAATAAAGCACTATTCTTTCTTATCTGAGGTTGCACTCTAGAGAGGAAAAAGGTGCTCAACAGTAACAATAAGTAATGCTATGAGTCATAATTTTTGGTACTGTGTACAATCTCTTTTTTAGGTATAGAACAATATCAAACCACCCTCACATGGTCCCATAACATCAACTGGAATCAAATGAGTTCTCAACCCTCCCCCAAGCCAATGAAGTCGTGATGGAGCGGTTGGGGTGTGGGCAGTTATACATCAAAATCCATAGTATCACACAATATCTTTCTCTGGCCTGGTATGACAAAACTTGAGAGATGGCAATTTCAAAGTAAAGTAAAGCCTAAATTCCATTAACAAGGCAATAGCTGCAAAGTGACAACATTCCATTCATTATCTATGTGGAGGAGCAGACAGGGCAGAGAGCAAGAAATCTATAAAAAAAAAGTGTCAAGGAAGGAAGTCAAAGTGACAATATGCCACTACGACTATGCATATGTTGGTGTCGAACATGAAAGCTCTTGGCATAGTTAGCATAGTGTCAAAGACCACGCTGGCTACAGTTACACTTGTTGTTTCACTGCAATTTGTATCATCCAATCATGCCAGGATGGATTAACTGGCAGGTCTGGATGCTTGCATTATGATCTGATGAGCCAGATGATGTCCCCATGTGGTTAGGCTTGTACTGTGATCTGAATTCTACATATGATGCCTTCCAGTCACAAGGCCCATATGAACAATGTAAAGAAATAGAGAGGAAGTAGGGAAACTAATGTGGATACAGATTTTTTTTTTTTTTTTTTTAAATGCAGCTGCCCAGAGACGTGGTCTCATGACGCCTGTCTTTATGACTGGATCTCAAAAATTATCATCTCATTTTATCTTTTTTAAATCTGGTTGATGAGGTCATTGGCATGGGTGTTGTAGTTTTTGAAAGAAAGGGAAATATTTGGGAGATATTTTTATTTTACAAATCAGCCAATTCAACACATTTCAACTCAACTATGGTTCTACTAAAAAAAACAAAAAAACCCCCACATTCATACCATTTCAAAATTATAACTATACATCATCCTCTCATGACCATTCCCATAAAGATATATAAAAAAAAAATTGCTGATAGCAGAACATTTTCCTCCATTATTGTATTATTGTCTATACAGATGTGCAATTAATGTCTTAATTATGCGGAAACCTGTGGTTAATTTTCCATGTCCCATTAGTCCTTATGTGAAGGGCTTTAGGCTTGAAGTGAAGGCAGTGATATTGCTGCTCTCATCCTGTCAATCATTGTTAAGCAACAGTCATAAAATATAAGCAGCAGTCTTCATCAGCATTCCATGAAGCAATAACAAACTACAACAGTGTGGACATAAGCTACCGTTGTACCCGCTACACGTGGTAAATTAAAGGAATACTTCACCCAAAAATGAAAATCACCCTCAGGTCAGTCGAAACACTGGTGAAGTTTGTATGTTCACATAACACACAGCGTGCAGCTCCATATTAGCCTTCTCCAAAACAATTCCAAAATGGGCAAAAAATGAGCATAAAATTTCCTCCATGTTTGGAAATGGGGAAAATGGGCCTGTGTGTGTATGTGCTAATTATTTTAATGTTTGGGTACTACTTTAGAGAAAGGAAAACACTTGTATATGTGGTGCATAGATTGGATATGTTCTGTGTGTGTGTGTGTGTGTGTGTGTGTGTGTGTGTGTGTGTGTGTGTGTGTGTGTGTGTTATGATGATTGACTTGGGGGAGAAGAGGGCCCACAGCGATAAGTTCGACCTGGACACGGAATTACACACAGAGCCCTTGGTTAAAAGAACAATGAGTATTTTCATACCATATTTACCACTTTTAATATTTTCCAAAACTGCCAGACAACCCACAGGTGCAGCCTCCACTCTGCTGGTAGAGGATCCCCTTAAGAGAGGAGAACTGCTTGTAAATGTATCACTCCTGGGATATGAATGGGCATCACAGATAGGGGAAATCTCTGCAGTAGGTCAACAGCTTGTGTGACAGGGATAAAAAGGGAAAAGAATGTGCTCCCTTTGTCTGTTAATTTGCGCTCTGATGCACATCTTGTCTGTGCACAACAGAACATGATGGCCAGGTAACAGACCTAGCCCTTGAAAATGTGTTAGAGCTAGAAAGACTGTGAGAAGCTCCAAATAATTTATTTGGAGTGCACTCTGGTCCACTGACCAAGTGCCATTCACTACCCTCCCTAGGCACAGTGACTACGGCCTGTGAGGGAGGCATCTGTTGTCACCACTTTTTTTAAACAGGACTCTGCTCATCAGTGTGCCTTATATCAAAAGATGTGGGTCTCTCCATTCCTCCAGTGCTTTTATGCTGAGGTAATAGGCCTACATATGTGTTAAGATAGGTCTTGACATATGGCTTGTGCCTGAGCTATTTCTATGTTTTGTAAGAAGTGAAAATGAACTGTAAACTGTATTTGGTTCAGATTATGTTGTCACTTCTAACAAACCTCATCACAGTTCTCTTGGAAGAGGACAGAGATCTGCATTTTCAGGTGGTCTTGTCGAGGTTATTTGGTGTGCACCCGAGTTCAGAGAGATCTCAGAGATTCTGGCTTTGAAAGACTGGTTCTAGCTTGGTGTTTCCTATGGGGTCTCTGGCTCGATGGCTCAACTATCATGAATATCTTTTTTGTGGTAGCCAGGGGGTCTTGGATGGCCATCCAAGGGTGGCTAGGAAGGGCCTGGAGGCTTCTGAAATGATGGAGGCTTAGAAAGCGTGTCCTTGGCCTGGGGAAGAGGCGTTTTTTGGTGCAGGCTTGGACAGTGGCTGAGCTGGGACACCTGAGGTGGACAGTCAACTACCTCTCCATAGGGGGTCTATTAACAGGCAACCTGGAGGGGTGGCCCCTGGGCTGTCAAATTAGTCTTGGATTTTATCCATGCCTCACTCAACTCTACAGCACTCAACACAAGATTTGGGTGTGGTGGTGGTGGTGGTGTCCTTCAATTGCTCTCCTGCAATTGGCCTGTGGTCCAGGTCAGCCTGCTTAGTCTGGAGTGCGGCGGCTACACTCATTGCTCTGGCAGTGAGTGTGTGGGCATAGTAATTTCTCTGTCCAGCTGGGCGGCTGAGGAGCTGCAAAGGCCTTCGTAGAAGCGTGGGTTTGCCTGCTACCAGACGGTTGGCCTTGGGGGCCAAACAGTCAGCCTGCATGTGTTCTGTAGGAGGCTCCAGAGTCTCCATCTCATCTAAATTTAAAAACTGAGCCAAGGAAAGCTTAACTGCATCCTTGGGAGTACCCCAGGATGGGGCTCGCTCTCTGGCAAAGTCAGAAAAAACAGGCATGTGGTTAATAATTGTCTGCTGTTGAGAAGGGAAGAAGCAGACCCCCTCTAGCCAATTGTGCAGGTACACCAGCGGGGCAGCCGGCCAGGTCACATGAAGGCACTCAGCAACTCTGTGGCATAGCAAGGGGGGCTAGGGCTGACATATGATTATTAGCTTGAGCCTTCATTACACTGGCGAGGTTGAAGCATGTATTAACAAAATTAAGATTTGTCACGATAAGCTGAACATTCAGGACCCCTGAAGATGATATTCACATGTTATTAGGTCAATTTGTTAAAAGTTGTTATCTCTGTATCCTGGGTTTTGCCCAGCAGGCCCAGAGGACAAGACAATTTGTCCATAATGCACTGACATGAAGAATTTCATGGTGTGTGCCTTGTTTGGACATCATAGAAGGTCATGGTGGCTGAGGAGAAAGACAAGCAAGGCCTTCTTTGCCATAAAACCTCTAAGCACCGCAGCAATTTTGTTTTCCCAAATGTGAGCAATGAAAATACAAAGATACATCAGCCACGGCTTGTTTGACACGTACAGGGCCGAGCCAGACAGTGAGCATGTCATTGGAGTTTAGTTTAGTTTCACAGTGATGAAACATTGAAGCAAAATAGCTTGCAAAGAGAACAGGAGTCTCCTGGCTAGTTTTGCTCATGCTAGCATTTTCTGTGGGACAGAAAATATTCCACATGGAGGACATTTTGTTCCTTCAAAGTGACAAGGTAGTAGGTTGATGTGCAAAAGAACTACGTATATGAGTAGGGCAAGAGCAGAACTTCCCCTGACATATTGTACTAAGCACTCATTTAGCCTTCAGGGGTGACTGTCAAAAGACTTCAGATATGGGGTCCTAACTATCGGGGAACTCCCTGCATCACCATGACTTAGTACAGTACTTAGCTCCCTTTGAAAACATGAGGATTTAGGTGAGGCTTTGAGTATGTATTTGTTTAACTAAATCAGATATTCATTTGTGTAAACCTTGGTATTTTTTGTATATAAATACTCAAAATTATATTTCACTTTGAACATTTTGACTTTTTTTGCATTCACATTTCCATGGCAGTCTTTCTCCAAGCTGTCCTGGGGAACTTTCTTATGAGTGGTGGATTCTGAATCAGCACTTAGCAATGTAGATAGAACTGTAACTGTGATCAAGGCTAGTAAAGGCTTGAATGTAGATGTCCTTTAAATGTTAGTGTTTCTCTGACTAGTTTAGACAAGCTCCCATTCAAAGAAAGTGAAGGCAGCGCTTTTCTTCCGGATAGTTCAGACCAAATGGAGAGAAAAATAGAATTTATCTGTAAGAAAGGGTTAGATAGCTTTTTACATGTATTCAAAACAAGAAATAGAACATAGCTTATCAATTAAAAGCTTATTAACACTCAAAATCACACTTGGTGTGTATTTTATATGCATTCACATTTCATTTTCCATCTTAATATCCTGGAGATTTTATTTTGGAAAATAAACATTTACTCAAAACATTTATGTTAATTTCAGCATTGCGTACCCTATTTACAGATACTGATGATGAAAAGTATGGTGATATTCAGAGGCTCATGATCAGCATACGACCTGCGTTGATTCAGAAGCTGATATCAAGCTAAATAATGCCTGCAATAAATAACAGCTCGATATTAAAGGGGGTAATAAGTAAGATTTTACTGCCCCATCGCACAAAATGACCATAATATATCTGCGGTGGGTTGATAGGATTATTGATCAATACCAATGACTCAACTCAACTCACCAGGTGCTGAGATTTCTGGCTTTCAAAACCAAGCTCCCCGAACATTTGAATCTCCTCCCTCCACCTACTTGCATTTTCAACTGCTCCACGATGGAGGATGGTGGTCGCAGCAAGCAACCGGCATAGCAAGCCAAAAAAGCAAATGACATAGCGCTATTTTTATTACAGTATATTGCATTGTGTTATATTACCTTTTCACTTGATGTTTCTGTCAGATCTCTGCTCGTTAGCTATCTTAACCGTCTATGAATGAATTATGCATTATGAAAACGTGACTTTATTGTTTGTGTCAATTACAGGCTGCTGTCCGTCATGGGACAGGAGGTGTGTGGGGGGGTGGGGGCGTCCCAGAGACCTGACGATGTCGGTGCAATTCTACTAGTCGCCAGAGGTTGACAGAAGTGAGAACTGAGATTAGATTATAAACTGAACTCATTACATTTGACCTTTCTACTGTTAATAAAGATGATAAATAGACTCTTCCATTGTTGTTCTATTACAAGCATTTTGATTTGGGTTTGAACATTCCATTCAGCCTCAAAGTTCCATGATTTCTGGCAGCCAACATATTATTATGCACAGTTCAATGCAACAACAATTTTACATTTCTAGAAATTGTAAAAGCTTCAATTTAGGAAATGCCCATATACATCCAACAATTTGTTGTTTTTAATTAAGTTGAGAATCAGAAAAATGAAGATGTGAAGCTGGAAAAGCTTGGAAAATGCACCTTTAATGGCTTGCCTTCATGCCAATGTATAGGACTGTAGAGTCTATACATAGCTGTAAAGACTAGTGTCTGCGTGGCTCATTTGGCACATATGATAATCCTAAATGGTTATCACATCACATACCTGCCTGACAAAGTGACAGATCCTTCGTCTAATTTGCTTTATGACTTGCTTCTCCACTCCTCTGTGACAAGCTATGATAGTCACCTATTCTTGTAACTTCTGGCAGCAATGAGCAATCTCATCAATTAAAAAAATCCCATTTGAGGATTGGATCCCAAAAGGAATTACAAAAAAAATATTAACCAATTATGATCTGCTTAGAGCTGTGTAATTATACTTGACCACTGTTCTTCCCACTGTGTGAGGGGATTGTTGAAGTCTGTCTCTTCCTAACTAACCTGGAATAACGTGGCTCTGAAACATAACAGAATGGGCTATTCTGTTCACAGCTGGTGCACCGGTCTGAGCAGATTTCTTGTGTAATTAATTGTATTTGCTGATTTCTGAAAATAGAGAAGAACAGCAGCGAATGTGAACAGTTGATATGATTGTGTTCATCTGTACCTGTTTTACTTTGAATATGACTGAAGACTGTCCGTCTTACAACTGCAAATTACATTCATGTATTGCCTTTAACCTACTTATTGAGAAAGTTTGAAGAATGTTGTAGTTGCCATACAATATACTGTTGGTTTCTGCAAAATGGAAGGTATATATACATACAGCGTAATGGACACAACACAAGCTGATGGAATGTGGTTCAGTCCCTGGGAGAATTCCATAGTCTTGTTTATGATTGGAGGAGGAAGGGAGAGCTAAGTATATGAGAACCTTTTAGTCCAAAATGGACCGACAGCCATGTAGATTTCTGAAAGTCACCAGAGGCCAGGTGTTTGTTTGTTCTCACTCATTTGTTTATTTATCTCTCTTTCTTTTTGTTTGTTTGTTTATTTGTTTACCAAACACTCTATGTTGTATGTTTGCTGTCCTGCAACTACAATTCCTTGCAACGGTATGCCTCTATGGACTTAAAAGCTTTTTCAATGCATCTCAAAATATTTATGAATCTAAATACAGTTATTTTGCTTCAGCAACTGAGTGCCGGTGGTGAATGCTGCAAAAACCAACCTATAGAGTCATATTTGCAGACTCAAGCATAAAAGTCCATTTGGGCAGTGCAAGATACTATTGACTCACTATTGGGGGGGATGGCTAATGGCACTAAAAGGACATGTTTTTGTGCCTAGATGGATTAGGTTATCCCATCAGCACAGTATTTGATGGTGCATACTAGTGTAGCACATGCACATCCTACTGTATGTCTGTACTTAAGGTTAAAACATTGAAAACATGCTCTGGATAGTATGATCTTAAAGGACAAATAATTATTCATTTAGAGCCAAGTCATTAAAGGTAAAGAAAAACACTGTGTGTATGTGTTTGTGTGTATGTATATGTGTGTTTGTGTGTGTTTGCGTGCATGCACATGCATGTGTGTCTGTGCATCCATGCATGGGCTTGTGTATATGTACATTTTTCTATTTGTGAGTGTGAGCAGCATCACAACCCTCAATCTATTCCTTCTTTATTCAGTTCAACCGCAAGGCACATTGCCTAAGGTCTGTTTCATATTGTGAATTAATTATTCTCTGCTGGAATTGTGTTAGCATGTGTGTGTGTGTGTGTGTGTGTGTATGTGTGTGTACTTTGTTATTGCAAAGGAAATGACAGAGCAGAGTATTATTTCCCATCTACCACATCCAGACCTCATATTTGTGAATGCATTATCTCCATGGCTATCGCAAATGCATCTCCAATGCCAATCACATTCCTTTGAATCTGACTGATATAGAGAATGGGAGCAGGATCATGGGTGAGAGTGCAAGGTGGCTACTCCTCGCTCTTTGTGGCTCTGTGCTTTTTTCTTAAAAAAAAATCTTAAATGCAGCTATGTGCACTGGAAAGCCTCTGCTCGCTGAATTTTAAAATACCTTTGGCACCATTGTTTTTTTCTCCTGTGTGTATACAAGCTGCAAGCAGTCACGCAGCTGTTTCCATGGCAATATCTATCTGTGTGAGGAATTCATTAACCCTTTCTCGTAGGAGTTCCGTGTAGAAATCCCACGTAGAATACAGATAGGAAAACAGGAAGGGATGCTACAGTACTATTTTTGACAAGATGCTACTATTTATGAAATGCTTCATATATTTGGTATATTGTAGTAAATCCAGACTTGCTTTACTACTGGCAATAGCACATCCTTTTGACAGTCATTGTTTACATTATAATAAGAGCTTCAACAGTTTAATTTTAGGAATAGAAAATAAGGAGAATGCAAAGGGAAGGAAATTATGTGAGTTAGACTTTTTTGTCAGGCGTTTTTGTCATGGCAGCCAGAGGGATAACAGAATGACCAAATAAAGCGTCTGCCTTACCCCTTTAAGTCAGACTCGCAGGTAGACATAGCAAGACTCCAAGTGTTTGATAAAGGATAAATGAATGGCGTGCTGAAATCCATCTTGCTGAAGAAAGACAGTAATATAAACATGTATCTCTTTGGAGTGTAGCTCTTGCAGTTTGAAAGAATAAACGCAAAGAGACAACATGTGCATAGTCACACAGATGCAAAGACAAGCAAGCATGCACACACACGCACACACGCGCGCGCGCACACACACACACACACACACACACACACACACACACTCAAACATACGCATACACTTTCTGTTAATCTTCCTCAACAGTTTAGGTTCATATTGCAGTTACACTGGTTGTGGTAAGAGAAAAAAGGAGAGATGAAATGCTATTCCTTGACTAAAACCGTTGCTGGTTTGATAAGGATTAACCATTGAGCAGACTAACCTTTACCAACACTTAATTATTCATAGCGATTGTATCAATAGGTGCCATGAGGGTGTACGTACTTAAATGTAAAAGTTCTATAAATTAAAAGCATTGAGAGTGATGAAGGGGCGGGGAAGAGCTAAGGGACAGAATTACAGATCCGTATTAGTGTTTGTCCTCCATCAATAACTATTTAGCATCAAGTGTTGTGCCTCTCCCATGCTAATTTTGGAGCGAGCGAGCCATGTGACTGTTTGAGATGTGCACTCTCCTGGTGTAGAGGACAGATGAGTGTTTCAGGTCAGTTAGTTGTGTGCTGCCTGGAGGGTGGTAAGCCTTTGGTTTTCTCATTTAGAAGGATGAACAGGTAGACTGTGTGTTAGGCTGCTCGCCGGCTGTGTATGTGGTATTAATTACATGCAAATACATTTCTACAGTATGAGAAATACCTTATAGAGGCGGGTGTGACAACATGATAAAGAAAACCCTCAATATGCATGAGATACACAAAGTATTCCTTCAGTTACAATGCTGTAACTCATTGGCTGCACTGCTAACCCTTGTTTAGTGTAATTAATATAATTCAGGCCACTGAGGACGAAGTAATAACTAATGTCATCATTATAGACCTTTTGAAATAATCATTACTTTTTTCCCCAGATTTTTCAAGGGCCATGACTTTCTTGTTTATGTTCTATCAGGATTTGTTCATTAATTTCATTCAGATTTACAATATTCATTATTTCCCAGAGAGGAAAAATTAATAATCTAGCATGAAACTGAATGTATATCTGTAAATCCTAAGGTTGAATGTCTTTAGCTTGTCTGAGGTTGTAAAACTCAAACATTATCTCCACCTGTCATCCTGTAGCATGTACATAAAATGGTCAGTACTGAATATTGATCATGTGATGCATCATTCTGGCTATTTTAATGATATTACATACGTCCCATATACATGCTTGCTTTGTTTCCCTGCAGAAAACTGAGGTGGTGTTCACACTGCTGAGCCAAAGTGGCAGCATTACCATGCACTTTCCTTCTGCTTTCTATGGTTTGAGTGTAAACAGCGCAACTCACAAGTATTTGGAGCATTGTTGTGCAGTTCAGCTTCAACGAGCAACACACTGCGCTTTGACTGGGTTTTCTACGGTAGCATAGCAACAATTGCCTGGTAGCCTGCTTGCGAGGCACTGCTCCAGAGCTGTGTGCCTTGCGTTTTCAAAGCCTCCCGTCTCATCACCGCGGTCAATGAGTGGCGTGTTGTACACGGAAGATGAACCTTCATTTTCTCAGAGGTTGGCAGGGTGATATCAGCCTAAGATACTCCACACAACACTAGATAATCATTATGAAGGGAAGCCATACAATACACGATGTATATACACCCTCATCCCTAAATGGACTGAAGCCATTTCATGTGCCACTTGAACTCCTGTTTACGGAGACATTCTGTGCACACGCTTGCATAGATCACCAATTTTAACTTTAACTAAGTCAAGAGGTCCAACTCTCAGCTCCCATATTCCAACGTGGCACGGCGGGTCAAGTTGGGTCATAAGTAGAGAGCAACGCAAGTTTAGTCAAATCCAACTGCAAAATTGTGTGTATGAAGACACTGAAAATGTAATAAAATATTCACTGATTCACACTGCTTTCTTCCTTCAGCCAAGCCATAAGTCATCAAGGTCAGACTTGAATCAGGACAATATTTCAATCTCTGTCTCTCCAGGGAGTTTCTGCTGGTCGGCTATTCCAAACAGTGGTGAGAGAAGGGAGAGACAGATTTGATTAATCTAGTAAAGAAGACTCCTTTTACTGTGAGATCTGCCAAGCATGGACTTGAGCTATCATTTTCCTCAATCATATTTCAGTCAAAACATGACCAGTGACCCCTAGACCCCCTCTTCATTACTGTTAAAGTAACTCTATCCATATTAGTGTTTGTTGTTAAAGTAACTTGAGTTGTTCCCACCGTCTGACTCCCAGTCTGCCTCTCACCTGTTGTCTAGAGTCCCTCTAGCTGCCTTCTGCTTTACTTTCTCTTTTACTTTCACCCTTCTTGCTTACGAGGGCATCTTGCAGTCACTATATAATATGTAAAATGAAAAAAATAATGTTTGCAAACGAGAGAATCTGGGCTGAGAAAGTCAATATTAGCAGCAGCATCAAACTAGCAATAGTCAATTTGGTCCAAGTTTCAATTAGCTACACTGATTCATAGACAGCCTACATGCTAAGAAATAATTGCAGGGTATGTGATTTTTTGCCAGGTTTAACTAATGGCTGCAGCTATATTTATTAAACTAACCGATACCTATCACAGTCTCCCTGGCTCGTTGTCCTCCTGCTCTGTGATTGTGTTGATAGCGCAGCTCTGTCGGGCAGGGGGGGCGGGGGGAACGTCCACATGTGAGAAGGACAGAGAGGGGCAATGCACTGTGGAAATTCATTTGTGTTTTGCAGTTGCTCAAATACTTTGGCTCGTATGGCTACAATTTATTTACTATTCAGAAAATGCCTAAAATAAAATAATACATTTTGATCGGAAGGAGCATTTTGTTCAATTAAGGGAAAAGGGGCGGGTGCCCAAGCACCCATAGCCCCCCCCCTCCCCCCCCGCACGTGCCTGGTCATAAAAACCATTGATTGTACTCTCTAATCGGGGGGAGTGTACAAAATCACACCATACATTCATTTCCTACAGTTCCTCTTTTCAATGACAAAGGTATTGAGAGAGCCAATATAACTAGATCTTGTATCTTGGCAAGTGTATTGTCAGTGCCATTTATAAAACATCATGTCCACTTCTGTCACAACTTGATGGTGCAAGTTGCATGAAGAGGGGCTGAAACATGATGAAACATCGAATTGATGAGTCAATTGGGGTGTTTGACAGATATGAACAGCAAGAGGAAAACACCAAGAGAGTGACTGGAAGGCACCAATGTATTAACCATGTGATACTATTTATATCAGAGGAGCAAGGGTGACCCAGTAACTCACATGTGTTATGCAACATATGAACCAAGCAAAAAAGAGCATGGTACATGCACATCTCAGGGGCTTCCATCTCCTTGCCACAGAGGCCAATTAGAGTTAGTTGCAGTTATCAGGTAACCCTGGGAATGGGAGTGCTATTGTGAATGAGACCAGCTAGCGGAGGAAGGCTTGGACTGAGCATGCCCAGAGACCCATCTAGCACGCTCTCTCAGAAGTTCCTACTCCATATTGCACCCCATATGTACTACTGACCCTCTGCTACCCAGGCTCTCTCACCAACATGACCTATAGAAAAAGATTGCCTTCAGTGTTTTGTAGGGAGTTTGTGTTGTTATTGCAGAAGAAGATTAGGGCCACAAAATGTATTTGAGTTCTGACTTTAAACTCAGAATTCTGAGTTCTGACTTTATTCTCAGAATTCTTGCTTTAATTTCAGAATTCTGACTTTATTCTCAGAATTCTTGCTTTAATTTCAGAATTCTGACTTTATTCTCAGAATTCAAATATCTTTTTCACATGTGGCCCTAATCATCTTCCATATTTTATAGTTGGGCTACCCCTCTTTATTGTTTATGCATGTCAGCATAAAAACAATCCTCTTGCCCATGCATGAACTGATGGATTAAAAACGGAGAATGCTTAAATAATTAGTTCAAGCTCAAATCCCCTGCATGGCGAATAATTCAGATTAAAAACTTTGAATCCCATTTTGAATACCAAACTGCTACTAGTCAGGTAAAGACAAGTCTTCTCATTAGGGATATAGATGCTTTCAAGATCTTGGGTCGAGCTGCAGCGCTGCTCTGCTACACTCACTACCGTTTGACATCTACACATGCAGAAACCCGCCTTATTTTGGTTGCTAATGGTCCAGATTCAGAAGCTCTTGTCCCATACAGGGGAATACAATATCTACCAGGGAGCCAAAGGCGAAATCTTGCTGGAAATATTTAGGTTTGCAGTGTCTCTCAAAGGGATTTTCCTGTACACTTATATACCAGAAATAGCAAATTGACAGAAATTATGTTAAATAAATATAAGATCTCTATTTTATAGTGAAAATGTTATAAATTACAGTACAATACATTCAACTTTTATTAACAGATCTACATGCAAAACCTGTGATATTTGGTATGACAGTACACAGCAGTACACAGCTGCAGTGTGATACATTTCAAAGCAACAGGCTTTATATTTTTTTTCAAGCAAGTTAGCAAAATGAAATATTTTAGTTGTGTTCCAAGATTGATGTTCCAAGTGACATTATTATATTATTATTAATTATTATATGAAACTGAAATCTTTGTAATAATAGTTAAGCATTTTATAAGCTATTTATACAAGTATGCAACACTTAGACCTGTGGCTGATCAAGATCACTGTCAGAAAATGGCACAACTGCACCTTCTCAGGTCAGGCCATGGTGATTTCGATTGCCCACTTGGCTTATTTAATGGCAAAAGAGAGTAAATAAAAAAATTAAGTTTTAATATATTATTGATCAATAAATCATTAATGAATTCCCAATAATTCAATGATTTATTAAAATGACTTGTCAAATTCTACCCTTGAATCTCAACTCTCATCTCTCCTTAGCCAAAAAATAAAAATAACAACCTGTACTGTTCATGGAAGATATTTAAGCTTATAAGGTTTCAGGCAGGACTACCTGACTGACTATCTGCCTCCTTTGACCTCCCTCTGCAGAGAACCCCCCCCCCCCCCCCCCCCATCTTATTGGCTGACAGGGGTTGTAACAAACCTGATTCAAACTTCAGACTCCCACTCAGGACACAGACCAGTCAGGAAATGAAAATTCCTTTGTCAAGGTTTACAAGGATCTCACTCAATCTAACCTGCACTTAAAATAACTTTTCTCATATACTTATATTGAGTCGTGTTGTGTGTTGTGTGTGTATATGTGTGTGTCATGTACAATTCACAAACAATTCATTCATTTTGTAATAATCTATTTAGTGCATTGGGAGTACCTATTCACTCCAGTGAGGCAGGAAGGAGGAACTGTACAAGTCATTAGGAGTCTTGCGAATGATGTCACATTAGCTGCCGACCTCTGGAGGCCAGGGTGCAGTCAATCGTGCTGTTGTCCTTGGGTGCATGTAATTGGCACACCACCCTATTTAAAAATTCACATATGTTATGCTTATGACCTAGGACAGTCCAGTTAATATCTGGGAACACAAGCAACTGTCTTACAAAGCTAGAGACCAGAGAACCCAGACTCTTATCAAAATAAAGTACAGTCTAAAGTGAACCCACTGACACTGCATATATTTTATGCAGTGTTAGTATTTTCATCATAGATTAATCTATCGATTATTTTTTTGATTAATTGATTAATAATTTAGTCTATAAAATGTCAAAAATAATGACAAATGCCCATAACAAGTTCTCAAAGTGATTCTTCAAATTGCTTACTTAATCTGACCAACAGCCGATAAAACCCAAAGTATTAATTTTATTTTTAAAGTGTATTTATTTCTTTTTTTTTATTTTATTTTTATTTTTTTAATGATGTGAAACAGAAAAGCAGCAGATCTTAGTATTGGTGAAGCTGTAACCAGCAAATTTTGGTATTTTTACTTGATAAATGACTACAACTTTTAATCGATTATCAAAAATATAGTCGATTCATTTTCTGTTGATTGACAAATCGATTAATCGACTAGTTGTTTCAGCACTAATGGGAAACTCACTGACTTAATGGACTCATGCAATGTTTTTTCTGAACTTTTGACTTCAAGTAAACTACTTCAGTGGTCTCCAACCATGTGCCATGTGTATGCAGGTTTTTGTTCCAAACAAAGCCAGCAGGTGAATTCACAGATTAGTTCTTCCTCTCTGGTTGAGGGTGTGCTAATGATTGAAATCAGAATGAAAACTCAGATGTACATGTTTTTTGGTGGCACATGGTTGGAGACCACTGCTTTACACTGTGGTAGTGCTATCTGTCCAAGCCAGAAAACATGTTGTCTTCACCAGAAAATCAACCCAGATACTGTCACTTTCACCTTTTCCATCTTTGCCAATTCATACTCCTGTTGTACATTGCTGTGACATCACAGATTAATGGGTGGCACTCCTCTCCCTGATTTCTGGCAATGGAGGACAGTAGTGAATATTCAGCAAAACACATCAAAATGCTGTAGGGCAGCGCAATAACATATTTCAAAATTGAAAATTCCACTTTAAAATATTGATTGATTGAGGAGCCTATATTGCCACAACGCTTGTGGCCCTGATGGTGGTGGGGGTGATGATGATGATAATAATGATGATGATGATGAAGCAAAAGTAGAGTGTGATTTCCCTGACACACCACATTTCTTTTTTTTCTCTCTCTTCTAAATGGTCGTTTTTTGAATGTAACACAGAAATGTCTCTACAGTACATCAGTTGATGTCTGCCTGTGTCCCACTGACACCACAGTAGTGACAGCAATGGGTCTACTCCTTTAAATGAGCCTTTGCGCATAGCCTTCGAAACACCACAACTGCATCGGTGCTCGCTGGGTTGCTTAGCAACTGGACAGCACAGAGATCCCTGAAGAAAACCTCCTCTTCTGTATAAAACACAAGCTTGTGTGATTCTTGCATATGATGTGCATATTAGCAATGTTCACACACGTATAGTGGGGATGTTTGTGTTTCCAAATGCAAAAGCAAGTCGTGTTTCATGATAGGGGAACAAAATTGATTGTGCGTGTTTATGGTGTGATTGTGTGTGTGTGTGTGTGTGTGTGTGTGTGAGCGTCTGTCCCTGTGTCTGTGTGTGTTTCAAAAATGTGGCAAAGTGGAAGAAATGCATGAAAACGCACCGGCACACACTCACAGCATCCTAATGGGTTTCAGAGAGAATAGACAGGCAATTCAGCGCATGAATAGGCTGTCGCTAAGGAATTCACCTTAGGTGTCCCCCTCCTCCCCCCAATACATTATTTTAATTTCAACTAAAACCTAAAAGAAAAAAAAAAAAGGTTTCCTCATCATGCCTCTGTCGACTGTTGAACCTATGTCATTTGGTCAGTGTTTCGAGGAGAAGACGAGCGGATCATATTAAGGTGTTCAAACGCCATTTAACGCTGGACAGCGGAGACAACTGGACTTTTCAATAGGTTGGCATCTTTGATATTAAATCCAATGTTGTGATACATGCACTGGCGTATTACGGGCCATCCATATTTCTCGGTATCTAATTTTTTTTCCACCAGAGGAGTGATATAGCCTGCTCTGACGTCTGCATCAGATATTACCCAGTGCTTTTTCAATGTGCATTTTCCCCTCAGTGACTTTGCGCTGATCTACATCATCATCAGCAGCAACGGGAAAAAAAAAGGAATGAAGATTTCATTTTTCTTTTTAAAAAAAAAAAATCCACCGCTCCCCTGCAGCCTGCCAGCGTTTACAGCTCAAACAAATATCTTAAACAACATCACATTGTGGAATAGTCTGGCGCCAGAGCATCGCTGGAACCATGCCTCTTCTGCAGATTTGGACTGGGAAATTTCATCTACCAATTTGATCATCAAGAGGCTGCTGCTAAGTCATTCATGCCAGACTTTATTTTTTTAAGGGGAAGAATACTTGTCATCACTTTTAAAAGTATTGTGTGCGCTGTTTTTGAGCAAGATGTCTGATCTTCTGGTGTTGGTCGAGGGGCTCTGTGACCTGCACGGATTTCCATAGCTTGGGAAAACAGCGGGGGCCAATTAAGAGGTTTTTAAAACGAGTATTTTAATGAAGTCGTTGCATGCGTAGATGTAGGCTAGTTTATTCGATATTTTTAAAAGGCAATTATTTTTTTGATTGCCAATTTTTACTTTGTACATTTTCGGGAGGACCACTGGATTGGTTGGATTATTGAAACTATATAAGGATTTGTGGAGATGTTGGGTCGTCAAGAAGACAAATTATGTGGAATTTTCTCTGCTTTGGCGGCTTTGTCCTTCGTTTGCTTTATTCAAAGGTAAGAACGTCGCCTGGAAAACATTTCACACCAACTGGCGTGATAACCATTCAATAAAAAGGATGAAATGTAGAAATCGCATTAACGGGGTACCCAGGCCTACTTATTAGGGACATTGCTGCCGATATATGCTCTATTATACGGAGCTGTGGCGCGCGCGAGCGTAAAAACATGCGCGTGCACTGCATCCAGCCTATTGTGAAACGTAACCTACTCCCGATATCAAAATGGGGATATTTGTAGGCTATATATGTGTATAGGATGGGGCGACTTTCAGTCTGATCCTATATAAAAATTATAACCCACAGTTGGCTGCAATAGGCTTACCCGCTGATAGATTTGATGATAGGATTTGATCAATCAGCCGACGATCAATAGATCACGCTATGGTAATCAGCTGGATGAATAAGTCTCTATACAGTACAGTAGGTCTGGGCCTACTTATTGTTTTAAAATGTAATAACGAGACTAACAATTTTACAGGAATTTTCTTATTTATGCTGTCAACTTAATATCCATAATAAATTGACCATAGAACCAAAGCAATCAAAATGGAAAAATAATCCCAGCAGGTCATCATCTTCCACTGCTCTGAAGAAATGAGGCAGTGTAGAGAACTGAACGTTTCAATAAAAATGTCTCTTCCCTATAGGCCTTTTAACATTTACAGTACAAATTACTGCATATTTCCAAGCCCCTGCAAGCCTTGAAGACACTAGAACACAACAGCCACAACCTCCTGATCAATCTCTGTGTTATTTCGCCAAACTGTGAATGTAGACAGTGATGTATTCCTCTGTGGCCTACATGAGAACTCCTTGTCTGCACTAACCTACAACCTCAGTCATGAGATTTAGGTTACCAAGTGTTAGTGATCACCCAGAACTGGGTCGCCCATTTTGACATTTTGATTACACATTAACCCATAACACATAGAATAACCGATGTAGTGGCATAACAGCGTGAGCGTGTTACAGGTGTCATTCATGCCAGCAAGGACTATAGCTCACTCGCATAATGATGCTCTCCAGCCTCAAACCCGCAAGTCCTGTGCTTGCCAGCTTGATGAACAGCTGCACTACCTATGATCTAATTGAACAGTGCTTCCCTGACCGAGCCAAAGGCTAGTATTTCTACCAAGGGAGTGATTTTTAACCGACTTCCTCTACTCTTTACGCTCGCTCACCCCACCCACCCCCCCACCCACCCCCTTACGCTCATTCCCCACACCACAACAATGAACCTCAGCTGGAGAGCTGGTCTCGGCCAGGTGATGCAGGTCACGGCACCAATGTTATAGGTGTCAGTCACACAGTAGCAGGGACTATAGATTCCTCTTGGGGTAAGTCGTCTCTCTCCGGTCTCAACCCTGTACGAGGCCTCATGCGTACCTGACAGCAGGATGGGCAGTGGTGTTATGGCCTGAGCTCATTCACGTGCATGCTTATGAATTAGACTTGATTTCTGCCCGAGGAGTGAGTCAAATCAACTGTGGCAGTCTGGCTTTTAATGTCAGTATCGCCAGGTGCACTGTGTGGTTTTAGAGCTTTTTGTTCTGTTTTGAAGGCTATTATATGGCGGGGACGTTGTCAGTTGTATAACTAAGGCTTTTATTTCAGTATAGGCTTACTAGACTCATTCATCTTTCTAATGACCAACATTACTAAGTTGCTCGTCAGGTGTATCATCGTATCAGCACATAACATAACGTATCTACTCATAAACTGATCAGATCGACATGGTTAGGTGGGACTAGGTGGGGAAAAATGCAGACACAGGTACACTTTTGTAGACACCCTGCAAGAGATCAAGAGCATGAGGGTGCATCTAAAATAAGGACATTTTTGTCTTGTTTTTGTTTGCTTTTTTTAAAATATATTTTAGGACATCAGTGCGAACATATTTCACAGTCAGTCCTGAGAACAGACTGCAACATACAAAGAATTAGTCGCTAAGGGCAGCTAGCAGTGACTTATTGTTCCTCTGTTACTGTTAGCAATCTGAAATGACTAATTCTTAGTTAATAGAAGCTGATTGATTGAGATTGAGATATTGAAAGACCAAGAAATACAAATAATAAATGTTTTCTTAAAATGGGACTAGTATAGATAGAAAGATAGATAGATAGATAGATGGACTGATGGAAGGATCTACATTTTTAATTAATTGGGTGCTGTTTTTTGTATTTTGCGTTATTTTTTTTTACTTCACCTTTTCATTGGTCAAAGCCCCACCATATGAATCTATGGGCTTCCTCTTCATAGGTGGCTTTCATATCTTACACCTGCATCAATTAATGTATTGAACACAGTACATCATTTTAAGCTTAGGAATACAGTAGGTGTGCTGTCAGGAACACAAAATATCTCTGCCATATGTATCAGACACTCTTTCTGTTTTATACTGTATATGTGTATATATATTATTTCCGTCAAAACCGCTCTTACACTCATGGTTTCTGCCCGCAGCACCTCCACTGGAAACACCGGAATGTCTGTGGCCAAGACCACCGTGGACAAGTTGCTGAAGGGATATGACATCCGTCTAAGGCCTGATTTTGGAGGTACGTGTAGAGAGACTACATCTGTTCCTGGAGCTCCAGGATATTTACAAGTCGACGTTTTAACACAATGATATTTACTAGTCATTCCTCTGAAATCTGTTGAAGAGTTAGCCTGTGGCAAAATATAGGGAATGGCTTTGAAGTGACTGCTACCATGTCATTACTATGCATCTATTCACATATCGAAGATGGCTGCTCCTCGAGAAGTAGGGCACACACAGGGAGAAGCAGTCAAACCCTATGTTTCTTGAAATCAGGGATAGTGAATTCATTGATTTTTTAATACTAAAGTGATTAGTGGTGTCATGTGGGCTCCGTGCAATAAAATGTCATAATGGCATTTCTGGGCATTTGATTTGCAGATAGGGTGAGACAATTTTGCCCCATTAACCTTTATTGGAAATTGTGCATCTTTTACATCCTCTCATTAACATAATGGTTATTTTGATAATAAATGAAAGTTGGGGGAGTGGGGATGACAGGTCAGTTGTGTATGTCGTTTGGGTTAATTGTTTTTACTCTAGCTATTTAACTACATCCTGTAGGTGTTCATGGTATAAAAATGTGTAGATCTGTGACTAACCTGCTAGCCCATGGCTAGTAATTTCAAACCAGGCTCTTGTGATTATACTGGCATCCTCACAAGAAAGAATTAGAGTTTGAGTGAAAGGTTTGGAGAAATTAAGGGAAATGCAATTGTTTTTCGCAGCTCAAGTTATTTTCTTCATTGCACCTCTATTTTAGATTACCCACAGGACATTCCCCATTCTATTGCTTTGACATTATCATTAGCATAGTCTGTTTAAAGTCACTTATTGATGATGTCATAACTCAGCACCGACTGACATGCTCAGTAATGTCTCTAATTTAAAAACCTATATGGAATATAAGATTACAGCTATCAATTTCAGCACCAACTATATTGTTCCTGCTGTACACATTGATTCAAAAGCTTCTTATCAGAAAAGCTCATGGCCGGTTATTACAATTATTGCCTGAAAAGAACAAAGGAGCTATTTCACTAGCGGAGCGTGTTAGCGGAGCAAGGAGTGGTGTGATGTTAATTTAACAAGAGCAAGGGACTTTGCTCCAGTGCTGCTCACAGCGCTGCGTGGCAAGAGGCCTACAGCACCTGGGAACGCACCGACATGCTCAAACTCAACCCAGTAACCCCTAATCGCTGCAAAATCCCTGTGCACCCCATGCTCAACCACAATCAGTTCAGTTTTTTTAGTAGCTGGCTTTCAAACCTGTAATCTCTCAGTTTCATATCTGTCAGTTTCTCTTGTAAGTCGTTAGTCCTTATGCCCAAAAAAGACAGCTTGCGAGTGATGAGTGCAAGAATACTGAAGTCAGATGCAGAAATTAAGGGAGGAAGGGAGGGAAAATGTGTGTTGCCACCAACAAGACTGACTGTGGAATCTGGAGAGTTATTGTCTGAATGTGCGGCCATGTTGCATGTACAAAATTTATGCTACATTAAACAAAATCATGTAATCATGATGATTTGATTAAAGAACAACACATGGCCTAATTGATTCGTCAGTAAGGCTGTTCTTTTATCTGTAGTGCTAAATAGCAGAAAATATTTAGGATATTGAATACACCTCATAATTTCACAATTTAGCAGTATGTTATGTTTTCCACACATAATTTTGCAGTTATGTTTAATCAGTCAATTATTCTCTATATGTTTACCGTGTCGAATCAAAATAATGTTTTTAAATAAATATTGTTCACCATTAGTTCTCTTAAATAGGCTGCAGGCCGCAGCCTGTCACTTCTGCCACTACAACACACTTGATGAGAATCAGAGCAAGCAGTGAAAAACGTATAGCAGGTGCGCCTCCTCACATAACCTTCTTCTGGTTGGGTGCTCTGCCAAAAACAGATGCTCTGATGAAGGCTTATATGCCAAAACGTGTTAGCCTGATGTTAGCCATTAATAAAAATGTGTTATAGTTGAGGTTAAGTCTAGTCCTATTTTTCGAATATGTTCCATCCCATTCCAGTGTTTTTTCATAGATTCACTGGAAGCATTGGAAGAAATGACACTGTAAAACGAGGTTCTTATTCAGATGCTGTATGACTTTGAAATAAGCTCATGGTGCTCAACAGCAGTTTTGAACATTTCAAACTGAAGCTTTTTCAATTTGTAGCCAATTTCAGGAGTTGGTGAATTACCAGTTGGTGCCGTACCAGCTAGCAAGCTCAATTCCTGTTGCTTCTGATCACATCCTACTCTGCTCCAGTAATGTAGCTAGCTAGGTAGCTGGTGCTGCCAAATGGCAGCTCTCTGTTTCTCTCTGCCTTTTCAGATAGTGCCTATATTGTATATCAGTTGGCAGCAATTTTAAGTAGTCAAAGAAGTGACTTTGAACAGAACTCTTGTTTTCCTTTTTCAATTTATGTTTAGTGTCCTCACTGGTATTGTGTTGTAGCTCTATAGTTATACAAGTCAAAGCAAACTTTTGCGGATACAGTAGTTGAATGTCAAAAAATACAAAAGGCCAGTATATGTACTTTCCGAAAAAGGCCAGCAGACTTGAGAAAATAACTCACTTTGCTATAAATGCACATATAACTCAAATAAGGATTCAAAACACAAATAATGTATCTCAGATTTGTGAATTATTACTGTGAATATAAATACTACAACCCAAATACAAAAGTTCAAGTTGGATTCGGTATTATCAAAATAAATGCTGTCACCTGTTTTCTTCTACAGAGACTAGTCTCATCCCCAGTACTTCTACTGTAATTTTCTATTATTAATTATCAAACTATCCATTCGTTATAAGCATAAGGCATCTGAAAGATGCTTAGTTTCTGATTAAAGTCAAAGGGGTAAATTTGGTCTTGCCCTTCATTTGCAAATCAAAAGAAAGAGAATAAATCCTTTTCTGACCACAGAGGTGCATTAATGTAGAAGTCTGAATGGGCAGTTTTTATGTAGAACCACAAATGGTTTATATCACTATAACATTTCACATTAATTTAAACAAAAGCTGTTGAGATGAATGAACGGTACTGGTCTCTGGTTCTAGATTGGATTCTTTCTTTTTTTTTGAAGATTTATAACTTAGCTCTTTCTTGCCAAGGTTTAACTGTGAAGATGTTTTCAACAACCTCATCCACTTTTAGTTTGTTGTTAGTTTCTAGAAGGTGAGATTGCACCTTTAAGTTCTTTCAAAGTGCATTCAACAGCCTTTGAATGCACTCTGCGGCGGGCTAAGTTTTTAAGTGTGAGTATCCCAGGCACAGAGTAGCGGTGCCTTTCCCTCAGGCCAGGGAGCTGTAGTCCATCATGTCTTGATATTTCCAACATCAGTCAGCTACTTCTGTCCTGACACAACTGCTGACGACCTTCAGCTCTTGAGAGTGAACAAAGAGGGTTTTAATTTGGCACAATGCTGGACACTGACTGTGCCTCCCGACAGCCTGGCCCACACCCGTATTAAAAAGAACAAAAAAAAAACACCCCACATGCTCAAAGGTATACATCGGAGGAAAAAGGCTGCGGTTTGAATAGTCTAAAAGAGTCCCAGGTTGCCAAGGGTGATGCCATAGGATTTCACTGATGTGCGGTGGCCTTAACGCCAGCACATCCACATGAAAAGCCCAGCCTGCAGTCACTCCATTCAGACCCTGTCCTCTCCTCACCATTGATCTCCGAGCCAAAACTGGAATTCAAGTGACAGAGCTCTAAAATGGTCAACAGACCCAAATGGCAGGCTTTAGCACGTCTTTTCACCTGCATTCTCAACTGTCCACCATTCAGGATGTCGAAGGGGGGAATGAATAGTAATCTACCTGTAATTATGGTTATTATTATTGTTGTAGAATTTGATCGCAAAACCTGGGGTGTTGTGATATTTTGTCCTGACTCATGCATCGGCTGCAAATGGTGAGACTTTTTTTTATTTCTGTCCGTTTTTATTCCCTGTTTGTTTGGATTATTGCCTTTGGCTTTAACTTCTTAACAAATAGCCCATGGTTGTGGTGCGCTACCAGAGACAAAAAACCTGTACTAAGCAGAATCCAAATCACCCGGGTGCATAGTTGAATTTGATTAAGCGAGGTAACCAGAGAAGTGAATAGGGTCTAGGCTAAGAAAGCATTATTTAAGGACAACAGTAGTGATTTTTTACTTTTTACCCTTTTACCTGATTCCCCTCTATATGACTCGATCCTACATGAGCCACTGACTTGCTTATTTATGGCATTTGGGAGTAATTTGTGGAATTTGCCTATTCTGAAATGTCTATGATGTTTAAACTGATATGATACTGCAACTACTGCTCAACAAGTGGATGATGCCAAAAGTACATGCATGAAAATGTGGTGTAGGCTTATTGATACTAGTTATTGCTACTACTCTACTACTTACCCAATACCAAATTGTTTTGGAAACATGAATGGAATGATATTTGCGATGAATAATCTCTTTAGTTTGCCTGTTACTGGAATATTTGATCCTGTTTCATCTGGTGTAAGACAGGTTTTGAACGAGGCAATGTATCTTAGAAAATGCTGTATGGCAGAGTTTTATTTCTGAGTATAGTTACACACAATGGCGGACGCCATGACATGAAACACCTGAGGTATTTGGGGTAATAATACATGGAGTAATAATAATAGACAAGTTGAGAGTTTGAACAGCTGATATACCTGGTAAATAAGGAACACACACACAGGAAGCCACACCTGCAAGCGGTTTACTAAGCGACCAATTTGCCTCTATTCAGATTGAAATGTGATCTGAGCTTGCAAAGCGGTGAAAAAGTTGAGCTCAAGTCAATACAATGCAAATGAGCATGATATATGCAGCGCGACAACCGTCCTGTCAAAACACCGAGCTCAGCAGTACGTACTGAGCCAATGAGGTTAATGTTAGCTGTAAAGGCGGAACATTATTTCACAATCACATTTCCTAAAACAATCTTGTGCTGGATAAATGTACACAGTTATGTAAAAGTAGGCTAAAAGGATACTTTACAGCAGAAAAATGGGCGTGTGCTTTCGCCTTCAGTGCCGGTGACCACGGTACCCGGCTTGTATGAAGGAGATCTGTACTGTGAGTCAAATTTTAATTTTTAGCGTAAGTTTTTCCTACTTAACCATGACCAAAGATTTTCCTAACCTGTTATTGTAGTTGCTTGACTGTAACTTAAACCCAAACCATAACCAAAGTTGTTTTACTTGCCGAAACGTAACCGTTAGCCAACCTTTAGGCCAACCTGAAAATGCTATGTCCAATTTGTGCTGTTGCCATGGAATCCAATTTGTGTTATTTGTCACAGAATCCAAATCGTGGTCGAGGAATGTAATTTTCACATAATTCGTGTCTACAGCATGTAAATCTGCGTTTCAGAGTTTGTGCTCATTTCACGACTGCTTATGAGATCATGTTGCAAAAAAGTTATAAATGTACATGATTGTTGATCTTTTCATTCGTTTCGCTGTTTTCATCTTAAGCAGGTTAGACGTTCTCCTTGGTTATTTCAGACACTCTGCAAACCCAGGTTAGAAACATGGAAGATTTTTCCAATATTACATTTATCTTATTTGGAGAGCATGAAACCTTTTATTGCCGGTTAGAGGCTGAAGGCAATCTTAGTGAATTTGTTTACGTTGCTATGGTTACAATTCTGCTACAGTGTGGATGCTAGCTACAGATGTTTCTATGGTTGCAGTCCTGCTGGACCATATTTTGGCAGAAGCTTCTTAATTACATTTGCTTGTAATTAAATAATTTTAAATCAATATTTTGTGTCAAATGATTAATGTCTTTGGCCACATAATAAGCGGGATATGGTACTGTGTCATTATTGCAAAATAAGACCCTTCAGGTCCATCGGGACCCCAATGGGAAGCTGTACATTATCCTTTGCATAACAGCTACCTATCTAGCGCTTTCACATGCAAAACATATTCATAGCAAATCAAAACATATCCATACACAATAAATTTCTGCACAATCTTGTTCTAGTTTTTAGCAAACATATACATTTTCTGCAGAAAATGCACTTTTCCAATGTTTTCATATTTTCTGTATCCCTCTTTCTATCTCACTTCTCATCTTTCCATATTCCTGCTTCCCAGGTCTGCTCTCCTTCATGCAGCCACACACACACATGCACGAATACTCACACACACTTACACAGGTAATCAAGAGCATGCATGTCTCTGTATCAAAGGATTATTTCCCTATCCAAGTTGACTGCACAATAAAATCACACTTAGAGTTAGTGCACATCCTAGATGACAAAATCTCATTTCAGCCCACCTCAATATATACTGTAGAACCCTTTTAACACACATGACACGGTTTCTCTGATGAATGGCCTCAAGACAGTACAAACACTTATGTTAGTATGGTAGGACCTTTGATGTGATGTATGATAATGTGATTTCCATAAAAGTGACCTATAAAATGTTTCTGAATTAATTTGTAAAGTAGATTAATGAAATACACGACCTAGCTAAATCAGTTTCATAAGAGGCCCATATAATTATTAATAAGTCTCTCAACAAATTTACAGATATGTTGCCACCTTGTAGTAGATTATTTTTTACAACAACAACAACAACAACAACAACCATATTAATAATAATGATATTAATAATGTTTAATGTAATGTAGATGATTGTAAGGGCAAGCATGTCTTTGGTGTATAGATTCATATTATTCATGCATAATAATGAGTTGCATAGCATGTCCAATATTGGCCTAACCTATAATTCAGATTTGATTTGATTTGATTTGTTCAAACAAGTTGTGCACACAGCCACAGTGTCTTCTCTGCTCAGCACCTCTCTGTGCATGAGAAGGCTCATGCTCCACTCAACCACGCTTGCTGTTCCACCCAGTTAGTGCTGCTGGCCGTCCTTCCAGAGTGTTGTTAGAGTTTTGTCAGCAAAGTGGCTTAAAAAGGAAACTTTATAATTTTTACTATTGGTCATAATCATTCTGCAATAACAAGCTGCTGGACCTGGGATGTTGTGAATTGTATTGTCATGACAGACTCATTGCCTCATGCAGCACTGAATGCCTCTGATTATAGCAAGCTTGGTATAAAAACTTGCACAAAATATGACCATACACATCTGATTTATATAAGAATTAATGCAGCAGGGTCCATATACTACTGAAATGGCTAGCGTATCTCAGTCATATGATAACTGTCAGCAGCCTTAGGGGAGCAGGACTGGTTAGTGATGGGATCTAACACCAATCCCCAGTCACAGATAGGGTCAGCAACAATACAACCAACTTTTACTGTAGTTGAAGAACAAGCTGCTCTTGGTTTAGGGGTTTTGAGGATTCCCCTTCTCAGCTTACTGAATCTCTGTGCCAGGAAAGCACTGGCACCTTAGCGTAAAGAATTGACAAAGTATAGAATTGTATAATTTAGAGCACATTGATGTCTCTGCAATGCATTGCAATATACAGTATGCATTATATTTTAATAGAAAATGAGTCAGTGATTAAAGCACTTTCTCTTTATGGTGCTGTAATATTCAAGGCAATCATTGCAACAAAAGTTATGGATTATGTGTGCGCCCTGAGCGCAATCTTCAAAGCAAAGCTGGACGAAAAGAGCAAAATTATACAATTGTACAGTAGCAATCTCACGCTAAGGTCTGCATAGAAATGGCTGCACACATTCTCAGAAAGTGTTGTAGAAGATTTTTAAGCTGCAACTCCACCTTTGCTAGACAAATGGCGGCTAAAGGCTTACTGTTTAAATACATTTTTTAAAAATGTATTTCTGCTGTTGTGTATGTGTATCTGTTTCTGCATGGGATCTTGGAGCAGATCATTTGTTTGTCGGGTTTCTGTTGCTGCTAGAGGTCTTGGGCTGTGGTGGGTAGGGTCTGTACTGTCAGTAAGGAAGAAGGGGCGGGATGATCTGCCTCTATTATTGATTTGTGCATGGGAACAGGAATCATGGGTCACCAGTGTGCAGCATTGCTCAGGATTCTACCGAAGGAAAATCAGTGTAAAGATCTTGCACAAAAGAAGAAAAAACAAAAGGCAAAACTGCAGTTGAGTCAGTTCGAAGAGATAAGATAGCTCAGCTTAGCTGTCACCTCCTTCACACATTCGTCCTTGTGGAGGACATATTTCAAATCAAGCTGTCATCATCACCGAAATGGGTTTTATGATCTCAGCTTCCACCATTAACAAAGCTCGAAGGGCGACATATCACAAATACTGTGAACATGCACCTCTTCCTTCTGAGCCCTAACCAAGTGCTAGACCTTCCCAGCCTGCACAGTTTCTGTCACAGAACATGTTGAAACCTCATTTATCCAAACTTGACAGAATTTCATGGTCTATTCAATAGATGCATAGAGTTAAATATGCTGCGATGGGAAAATAATATCTTTGTCAAGCTTTTTAACTGACAAGTAGACTTGCATGTTCATACATGCACTAGCACTGATCATAGAGAGCATAAGGGTGAATCCCCCCTCACTAAATATAGTTGACAAATGTCTGGAGGGGGTTCTGAGGCAAGCACTTTTGAAATGGTGACTCTGGGTTGAGCTTGTCATTGTAGAGAGAATGTATTTTTAAATGACCAACCGAATGCTGGCGTAGAGGCTTTGCTACAGCACACTAGAGCAGGTTCATTGACGAAGTTCATTAATGCACTCAGAAAAATTATTCAAGCACTGCATGATATAGGGTAGAGAAAAAGCATCTGGATCAGGAATAAATCTTTTTACAGTCTGAGGGAAATTTAATTATGTATATCGTAAAATGTTTTTTGATAGTTTAAGAGGGGACTGCTATCAGTTACCTGTCAGCCAACATGATGAATGTTTTATTTTCACGACATAAAGAAGACAGCTAAATGCTATCCGACTTGACAAGACTGCAAATGGAAACTATACCATTATTTATAGCATTTTCCACTGACATTAAATGGGAGCTTCTCCATGGGAAATGTGCGTATTTACCCTCCCACTGATAAACGTACATACTTACCACCAAAGTTTATTGTGATCAGCTATTTAACAAGATGTTCGCTCATACTGCTGATTGCAGTAAAATTGCAAATTGCACTACATGTAATTTTAAAGGGGAAGATCCCTCAGCATCGGGTTTAAAGCTTTAGAACTGATGAAATCATAGGTTTAACTATCCCCACATATGTCCTCCCAGCATAGAGAGCAGAAAATTGTTAGCTGATTGGGTGGGTGCAGTGACAACCTGGGCATGTGTGTCTGGTGGCCCAATTGACTCAGTGCCCCAGTGTCAACCCATCAACTGCAATTGCTTAGAGGCAACAAGGAGCCTCTCTGCTCTGGGATAGCCTACATACCGATTTCCCAAAGGTCCAATGAGTGGCATTACCATTGATACATTTTGCCAAATGTTGTTTCAGTAACTGTAACAACTGTACATCTAGCTAGTAAGGCAAGTATAGCAAGTAATTAACAGCTAAACAACCAACAGACAAGTTAATTGAACTTGGACTGTAAGCAGAAGTCCAGAGAGAAGTGGGAAGCACATGGAAAGGTATAGGCGATACAAAGGGGTGGTTAATTTATCACGCGGCAGACAATGTGTGAAAAACAGCATCACCACTCAATGCATGAACCCAAGGCATGTTTTTCAGTTAAAATGCCAATGCCAGGAGGACTTTTATTTTAAAATCTCCCCTCAGTAAATTGCCACTCTCTTCCACGCTGCTATGTTGCAAATGACGTAGGTATTACACAAACGCATAATGAAAGCTTTAGACAAGGACTGAATCAGTATGCATGAATATGCTGTTATGCAGCGCTTACACCTACAGTTATGACTGTTATAAACAGGATTTCATGCACAGTAAAGTGTTACCGCCCTGCTCTGCGAGTCATATTTGTAGTGTATGTCAAGATAGATAGGGCTGTTTCATACTATTCAGCTACTTTGCAACGGTTGCTGATTATGTCAGCATTTTACATTGTCTTGCTCCAATGTTGAATGTGGGAAATAATTTAGATTATCAGTGCAAATATAATACAATACAGTACTGTGGTGCTTTCTAAGGCTACTATCCTTCATTATTTTGGCTTTGTGCTGTAATAAACGATGATACCGGCTTATGTCTTAAATGGGTTTCTGTCAGTGGTGCGCCAGAGAGAGAATGAATTTCACTGAGCATACTGTAGATGCACATAAACAGGATGAACAAGGAATTGGAGACTCTGCAAATGTAACAGAAGGTGAAGTCTGTGCTGTGCTTGAGTAATTTATGAAGTGTTGTCTATTGGCATAGATAGCCCTGCAGACTTTAGAAATCCATGTGATCGCTGTCATTTGCACATGATAATCTATTTTGTAATTATTTAGGAGAGCTTCAAATAAAGAGCTTCAGAGCTGCATGTGGAGATGTAAAATGTTACTGTTCAAGGTGTGCTAGTGAACATTCACCACTGTCCCTTATAGGCAGAAAGAGGAGAAAAGAGCTTGTCCTGTCCCAGGTCTGTAATGTCACACCAATGTATAGCTCCACTGAGAATGAAATGGAAAAGATGAAAGAGGTGACTGTGAGTGTACCCACAGGGGTTTCTCTAGGGTTGTGGGTACATTTTCTCTTTCACAATGGTTATCACCTCTATGAAATGAAACTCTTTGGGGTGGAAAACCTCACACAAACATTCTATATGTTCCACAAAGTCAGGATCCGATTCATTGTCAATTTAACAGTTCCACATTGTAGATCATGTTGACGTCGTTGAGCTTTGGTTCTGTAGCTGCATATATCAATTCTTAAATTGTGTGGTATTTGCCTCAATGCTTTAGACCTAGCTATTTCCATTATAAATACACCCTGGCTATCTAGAAATGTTAGCTGTCTGATTTGAAATCTAGCCTTCAAATCAGATAGCTGATAGATTCAAACAGCCTTGAGTTGGTTGATGCTTGTTTGACTTCTACTGTACTGCTTGGTTTATATGCACACTGTATTTCCCTTATGCAGGGCTCTTGGGGCGCTGCGCTGCCTAGACAGTGCTCACTGCAATTCCACTAAGCAGTGAGCATTGCAAAAAGCATTACATATGAACAAAAGAACGTATGAACGAAGTAACAAATGCACACACGCATGCATGAACACATTAACACACCTAAAAAGCATAAGACACATGTTCACAAGAAAATCTGTAAATATAATTCCCACCACAGTACAAAGCACAGGATATAGATGCAAGTTCCATTCTGTGCATTCTTAAAATATGTTTGGGATCTACTAACGTGACAAACTTACCCACAGGGTCGTCTGATTTAGGTTTTTTTCCAGAGGGGTCTGAGTTTATTTAGAGTGTTCAAGTGCACAAAAATAGTTGCCTAATTGCTCTGAGCCACTTTTAACGGCTGAAGCGAGCCAAGTTTGAAAACACAGGGAGATGCAGGTCACTTCTTCTTAAGAGACACTTCAGTTCATGGTTGATAATCATTGATAGAGAAGCAATATACCTTAGAAATCTTATAAAGAATATAGCTTGTAAATATTATAAAAAACACCAAATTCTATTATATTAACAATGGAAATAGCATGATCTACTTGTTTTGGGGATTATCCAAAGTTCTCACCAGCTAAAAAACCAAGTATTCCTGTGCAGATACCTTCAATATACAGAAAGGTTGAGGATCTTTTTGCTTCCACAGGGGTCCGCAGGGTTATATCTGGGTATTTGTCCCAATTTACTGTAAAGGTGTTTCATATCTGTGTTAGTGATTCCAGCTGAAGGACCGGTTACCGTACATTTCAAAGTTAAATGATCCAGTACATCAATAGGGACCAGGAGCCCAGGAATGCTAAAGCCAGACAATTCACTGTGGCTGCGTGGCAGTTTGGAGCCATAACTGTAAGCACCTGATCTCTGGCTATAGGCGGCACTCAGTTTACCACTCCGATGCAGCTCAGTGCCAATTCACCCTGCAGCCATGGCATCAAAGTATGGTCACCAGTCCCTGTCTGCCATACGCAACCCGGGTTTTACTGATCTCATTTCCCATTGACCCAAATGAGTCCCAGCTGCAGCTTGATCTTATTTGTAATGGAAAAGCAGTAAATGTAGCCATGAAACTGCAGATCAGATGCAGTGAGGCCGTGCGGTGAGTAGAATAGACATGTAAATGACCGAATATGAAAGTGAGAGTTCAAACATGTGAATACAAGAAGCTGCAGCACTTCTAAATATTCAATTTGGAATGTCCAACATATGTAAGGTATTAAACTCAGGTTCAGAATAGACTAAGGACTGCTAACATACAGTATATGGGCAGTAGCTGTTTACAGAAACCAATTCCCACACTATAATTTTGTACTCTGTTAAACATGACCACTGACTGATGCATGCAAGACATCGGTTGAAACCTGCATCCTCCGTAGCACCCATTTAATGAATATATACGACAGTAGTTCTCTCAAGATCAGTCGCTACTTTTGCCATATTGGCGACAATCTCTTCTCAGTCTGTGTGCCGCCACATGTCAAATGGTGGGCTGTTTTGCATATGGGCTGATAGCACAGCCCATCGTAATTCAGTCTCAAAGTACTGCCTATTCAGCGCAAAACAGGAGTGTGGTGTCAGAATACCAGGATGGATGTTGGGGCATGTAGAAGTGATATCTATCCTGATGAAGAGAGAACGCCCAGTGATTTATTACAGAGGAAACACAGGAAAAATGCTCAAGGTGGGCGCTTTTCACTTCTCCCTTTACTTAGATTTTCCATTTGAATTAAATGAGGTGTGTATGTAGGCAGGCGGAGAGGGGCAAGGGTGGCGAGAGATAGCATGCAGGAGAAAGGACATACTTCATCTTCGCATTCAAAGTGTTGTTTTCAGCAACTTTGAAATGAAAGAGAAAAACGCTGATAGAATTGCACCAAAATGCATCACGGTGGACTGCAAAGTAGAAAAATCCTAGGTCAGACATTGGTGGTGAGGCATCTTGCATGCAGGGCTTTTTTTTTTTTTTTTCGACTCTCCTCCTACAGTCCCCGGTGACTCACTTTTTGAACCTTCAGTGATTGATGGGAGGTGTGTCCTTGACAGGGCCAGGATAGGCTGACCAAGGGCAGGATGCAGCCATCCAATTGTTTCAGATAGATAAACAAGGAAAGAAATGTCATTTACAGCTTCCAGAGATGGATGTTGCCAGCCTCACTACCAGGAAGCATGCTTAAAAGCCCATCTCATTACTGAACTCCCAACAGCCAGAGGTATAAACAGGGTTTCCACATAAAAAAACGAGGTGTGCATCATGCAAAGCCGGGGAAAGAATGTGATGTGAGAGTGTAGATGTTGACGTCAATAATGTGGGAATGTGATCGGCCTGGTCGTGTCATACAAACATGCCTTATTGAGATCAGACAACATAATAATTTGTCAGTGTTGCCTAGTCCTTTCTAACATGTTTGGCTGTCAGTTGATATTCTTACACTAGACCAGGTTGGAAATATGCTTTTAAGTGTGATGGATTGGCCTATATCTTTTCTTCTTTTCATAAAAGTCTAGTATATACACTGGGGGATATACAGTCACTTATTGACAATTGTTCATCTGTTCACAATTCATCTGTGATTTTAATCCATATGCAATTGCATATCCATATGCTCAAGATATATGTGTGACTATTGGGATTCAAGATTGCAATATGTTATGAGTTGCTATTCTATTGTTCTTTCATTTGACTGTGAAAATGCTGAAACAGTATTCCTTAAGGTAGTAAGATTTCTTAATGGAATGCAGCACGGCTTGTTGGAACTTGGCATAACAGACATGTAAGAGTTAAGCTGTTTGGACACATTTTGTAAGGCGTATAGCTGGTAGCCGCTCGTTTCGCATAGAGCCTTTGTGAGTTTAATCACATGGAGCTCATTTGTCGCAGATGGTAAATCACTTCCTCAACACCACCCAGCGGCTCAAAATGTTGACGTTTGTCATCACAAGCAGGACTGAAGTTATGCACCTGCTTGTTGGCTTGCGCTGTGTTTTTTTAAGTGCATGCTTTCAAAAAACGATCCATTATTTAAGATTTTTTGCGGTGCGTTGTGGTTTTGATGTTGCAGATACACTTTGGCTACTCTTATTGTGTTGTCGGTTTCAATCAAAGAAAGCTATGAAAATGTTCAAAAACTGATTTTCATAGCTTTTTTCATAGCTTTTCTTTGAACATTTCTTATTGTGCCAACATGGCAAACTGTTTTTTTTTTTTTTTTGCTGATGTGGTTTCTAATGGAACGATCTCTAGATGGTCTGCAAATGGCTCCAACACAAACTATCTCTGAATATCAAAACAAATCTAACTTCATTTTTACAGCACCACTCTTTCGCCAACTAAACATTCTGTCCATTTTCAGCAGAAATATACACCAGACATAGATTTTTTTTAATAAATTCAAACTTCACAACTTGACAGAAGATCCCAACTGGAATAGATACATCTACATTGCCAATAAGGCTGCATCCCTCTACATTTCAAATATAGACTTAGGAACTGACTGATGAGCCAAAGTGCCTGAAGTTTTCCCTTAGTAGCACAACACACCATCTCTCTCTCTTTCTCTCTCTCTCTCTCTCCCTCCTTCTCTCTTTGTCTCTTTGAACACACACACACACACACACACACACACACACACACACACACACACACACACACACACACACACATACACTGTTACTTTCACTTTGATTCAACTTTTTTACACAAGGTCTGTGTAAATTTATTTTATTTTCACAACTTTACATTTATGCATTTTGTTTTTGATATACTATTTTTTCCTCCTTTTTGACTTTGTCATTTAGATTCTGTTATCCAGGTTGCGTTGACTTTTGTTTGTCATCTTGTTTTTTTCTTTGTTTTGTTTGAGGTGAGATGTTTTTTTAAAGCCCCTCTGTGTCTTTTTTTTATCTCACCTGCACAATGTGACTTCTTCTCTGTTTCTTTGGTGTATCATCAGTTTATGTGCAAATAAATGAACTCTAAGCTCTAGATGGCAGTGCAGGAGAAGCATAGAGTACTAAGGAGTGAGATCCACATAAGTGAAGTGTTTGAGAAAATGTCTAATAAGTAAAGTACACTTCCCTGTTTCACACGCATCTCGTTTTATAGGCCTCTGCTCACTCATTTCCGTAGGCTGCACTGGGTGGCTTAAAGTTCATGTCACGTAAGCAAGATATATTTTTATTTCTTATGGTTATCATTCATAGTAGGACATCAAATGGCATGCATATAGATTGTGTATATAAATATGATGTATTTCACATGCCAGCACAGCGTCACGTTTGTTGAGCACCACCCAGGACTCAGTTTTACAATGTTTATTGCCTTGGCAAGTCACCAGTTTGTTGGCAAGTCATACATCTAATTTGATGAGTGAATATTGTGCGTTTTGTAGGGTCTCTGGTGGTCTTGATTTTTAAAACATGCTTTGGCCACTCTTACTGTGAAATCACCTTGAACAAAAGAAGCAGTGAAAAAACATATATGTATTAAACTTTATTTGTCAAAATGGCAGCCTACAACACGGTCCTCTGCTCACTCACCTGCATATGGTTTCTGCCAGTTAGCCTCATGATGGACTTGGTAATGAACATGTTGTTAGATGTATGATTTTGTGCACTTGTGGATAGATCAGTCTTAATAATGAGTTAATTCATGAAATCATACTCTCTTGGCCAGGATCTACACCGTTACCATTACCACACGCTACATTGCCCATTAAACAGGACATCGGATGGAAGAGGCAAAGAGAGGTGATAATTTTTGTAGACAAATTAAAAGTATCTTAATAGTATACCTAATATACTCCCTTTCTCCATCCTCTGTTTGTTTTCAAATTTTCTGAAAACATAAATTGCAAAATAATAAATGGGCATGGAAATCATTTCATCGATTGAAACTGTGAATGTGTGACATGCTTACAGTAATCAAGTAGGCCTATAATTAAATGAATTAAAGTCGGACTATAGAATAATTTCCACACTGCTTAGCCAATAAGTTTCCTATTGGCTTGGTCTACTGCCATGGGCACGATTTCCACTGAAATATCCATATGTGGGCATGCTGCCCCTTTTATCATCGAGTTAAGAATGAAACTTCAAGAGTGTTTAGAGCTTCTCTTTCTCTTTAAATTTCAGTTCATAACAGACTGGTCACGAGAATAAATCATGAACCACACCTCCCCTTGTGTACCTCCCATCCTCTGCCTGTACGTACTCTTCATCCGCAGCTCTGCTCATCTCTTGACGATACTGAAGGATAAGTTTGATGCATATTTTAAATTTTATGTTCAATGAGGTGTTGATTTTGCCTCTGTTTCCATCTGCTTTGCTGTCTTCAGTGTAGCTTTTCCCACTCAGAATATGACACAAATCAAACATGGCCATGATGTGAATAAAGTGAATTGTGTGGCAACGTTACTGTTTGACCCAGATTTACTGACTTTAGGTTTAACTAAAACTGCGCGCCACCGGTGCTTAAGTCACTGTTCACCCTTTTGGAGTCTTTAAATAAATGTTCCTCTTGGGATTGTGATTTATGATGAGAGAAGTCCACTGGTGATGTGCGCAGTGTTTAATGATTCACCGACAAAATCTGTGTATGCAGATTCAAAACCTTCGTTCATACGCAGCTTTTTAGCGTGGAATCTAAGTACGTTTCATATATCAGGTCTGTGGTTTGTGACAGGATAGGACGGTTAGATGAGGCCACCTTTACTTATCCTCTGTCCCACTGACTTCCCTTGATGTACTGCCTCTGTTCTCCTGTTTTACCTCATCGTTTTCTCTTGCCCTCCACTCTGTCCTTTATGACTCCCTGTGCCAGAACTGCTTTAATGATTTACCTTTATTCATCAGCTATTACTAATATATCAGGAGGCTATTTCATTAGCCATAGTTGCCTTAACCATATATATTCATAGGTGTGGAAGATAAGTTCTAATTATAATAATTCACTAGTGTTAGTGCTAGTGTTAGCACTTTTACAATTTTACCAACATTATGTAATATATCATTTATTGGTTACATGAATTTTAATTGAACATGGGAAGAGGTCGTTGCATGCACAGTAAACGAGCGTTTAAGATCATCAGAGCTGTGATGTCATTTTTTTAAAAAGAGATAGCCTAGTTAAAATTGGGTGTTACAGAGTATTGAGTCCAGTGCAATGCTTGTCATTTGAGTGAGAAAAGTAAGTATGAGCAATGAGCATTCAGAGCCAGACCTACTGTACTAAAAAGGGTGCAAACCATACCCACACATAAAAAGAATGGCACAGGCAGCTGTTTCAAATTTGGTACCCAGTTTACCAATATCTGGCACACAAATTCGGTTGCCTCAATTTCTGAGCACTCTGGGGCTTGGATTGCACCTGAAACATGTCATTGGATGTGAGGGAAAACAGGGACAGTAGTTTTGAAGGCATATTAAAAGCAGTTTAATAGCATGCCTAATGTGACAGTTGACCAAAAGCAGACTCCCTGTCTCCCTTGTCCGACAGTTGTTTACAAATTATTTTTCACTGCTACTGTATTTTGTTCTTCTGAACAACAACACCAAGGCTATTTCATGACTTATGCAATGATATTTGGAACAGTAATAAATGGATGTGGAAAGGGTTCAGTTTAAATGACTGAAGTTGTAAATATATGCCACATTTAATTAGGCCTAAGAAAAACATTAAGCAGGACTACAGAATAAATTATAGAGTGTGGAGCCAATAGGTCTCCTATAGGCCTGTTCTGCAATAAAACAGGGCAGCATTTCTTAGATGAAACTTTAATGATGCCCATGGGGATATTGGGCACATTTGTACATTTATACTGAAATGTCCAACATACAATGTCCAACATGAACCCATTTACTGTAGAATTAAATATTAATTATTGAGAGCTTTGGCCATTTCATTCCTACATTGAGTCAAACATGAACATATATGTTTTACTTTTTTAATTAAGTTTAGGCCAAAACAACGTCGCCATGACTGAAATTTCTGAATGACACCCCCCCTTTGTGTGCCTTCAATCCCAGCCTGGACATCATCCTCTTCATCCTCTTGCTCCTTCCCCCTGTCCCCCTTTCAGCTCTCTTCAGCCATAGGCTTTCCTTTATGCAATGCAGTGCTATAGAGCATGCAGCACACAACAATAATCTAATTTGACACAGGTTGAGAAGTTAAGACACACTTTCTCTAGGCATTAAATACCACAGGCAAAATAGTTATTTCTAGTTTAGGTAATTATACGAAGGGAGTCATTTGATTAATCTTGTCCTCAATTTTTGCACTCGACAGCTGACACACGTCAAAATACATATTACTGTAATTAGGTTAAAAGCACAAAAGTTCTGCACCTGGTTAGTACATCAATCTTCCATTGATGAACTGGAAAGGGTAAATGCTCATGCAAAAGTTTGGTAGTTCTGGACCTCAATATCAATTTGAAAAATTTTCAGATGTCCTGTGGCAAAATATTTCAATTTTAAGTTGTATTTGCAAATATCACTGTTTATTTCCCTGAGGAAGCAAATTTTGGGTGGGTAAGATTAATTTGAAATGTTTTTGAGCATTTATTGAATTCTGAAAGGCAGTGGTGGAAAGGCCTAATCTCAGTTTAGTTACAGTAAAACCACAATCAATCCAGATCAGAAAGTTTTCCTTGTCTCCACTTTTTTGCACTGCTCCACTTATAGTTAGAACTATAAACCATGGCATTTTTAAGATACTTGTAATTACCATTTTATTTCCATAACTAAAGGTCTGGTCACCTTCATGGAGAATAATAAAACATGTCTGCAGGTTTGACAGAAGAATGCTTTTATCTGCTACACTGTTACATTTGATAATTAGATGGTGTAACTGTGTCTGCTTATGCCATAAATAATAATATTAATTTTATATTAGGATTTATGCACAAACTCCTCAAAAAGTATTTTCCACTGTGTATTTTCAATTCCTACAAAGTTATTCTAAAATGTATTTGGATGTTTTGGTCTGAGTTATATGCCAAATACTCAGCATGAAAAGTAAAATGTAAAAGTTCTGTTGAAAGTATAAAATTCAAATAACAGAGAAATATATTTTTAACAGTGTTTTCCATTGTTTTCTTTGGGATAAATTGCCACAATGGCAACAATTTCTTTTCAAAATTGGTTTGATTCTGTCTTCCTTGCCCAGGTCATTTCAATACTTCTTAATGGGACTCAGTAGGATTTTAGGATGTAAAGTGGACTCTCCATCAGGATGTTCACAGTTTCTGAGAATTCAAAGCAAGTCTAAAACATTGCAGTCTTTCTGCTTTCAATATTTAAGCAAATAGAAATAGTGCAATTTCAGTGAGTATTTCCTGCTCAATCTTACTGTATAAGTCAAGGGAGAAATTGGACAGGAAAAAAAATAAATTGCACCTTCTGTATTCTCACATATAGTGGCAGAAGTGTGATTATTTATATTTATATATAAACATAACCCATTAAAACCCCCTGACTGGCTCAGAATATCTAGGTGGCAAAAGTAAATGATTAAAGCTTCTCCCTCCCTCCTAGGTGTGAATATATGTGATTGTATGAATGTGTAGAAGGGTCTTCCTGTAAAGGAGCATGCATCTACAGCAAACCTTGCTTGGATAAATAAGCTTAAACAAACTGTTATTTATTGGCCATTATCAGATTAAACGTAACATGTTGTGATCAATACTTTCACTGACAAGGACTCCTATTTTTGCCTCATGATCACCTCAGCTGACAGACGGTATCATCCATGTCATTTCTTGTTGGGATTTACAAGATTTGACAAAATCCAGGCTATACAGAGTGCGTTTTATTTGAAAACGTGGGACTTGCGAGGTCATGTGAAAGCCTAGCCCCCGTGCTTCATTATAAATTCATCACAGCCCAGAAAAGACTAAAGGACTCAAGCAGATATTTTCCTCGCAAGTGGCTGCACCATACATTTGGCATGACTGATCTTGTTTGCAAAAACCACTTACCAACCTATATGTTAGGACAGACACACAGGTCTATAGACCACAAACGTGAGGATTACCACGTGAGGACTGGGATGGATAATGGGAGACCTTGAGCTCATTTGCTCCAGTGGCTCAATAATTCACTTAATAAAGGACACTCCACATGTAAAAGACCAATTATAGATTTTTATTCATTACATGCTACGAGAAGCATGAATCACAGCATGTCATTTTTGGCTACATCTTTAAAAATAAAATGTTGTGCATCTTGTGTCATTTTTAACTTTTTGTCCACAAAGCAACGTTGACAAAATTTTCTATCCGCTCTTCCATATTTGAACATGAGCTATAAAATACGCATCTGGAAAAGGTTTGTGTTGTTGTCATCCAAGATAGCTTCCAAGAGCATAAACTAAGAATAGGCCTCTCACTAGTTGGATGCGACTTGTGATTTGTCTGTTAACTTTGTTTAAATGTCTAGTGACAAAAACAACAATAGCTTGAAGCAAACGCGCATGGCAAAAATTACGATCTTTATATGAGATTCAACTTAATTATAGCAGTTCAAAGCCATTGTGTTAAGATTATAATACTGTCTTCTGTAATGCTATCTTTGCTCAGTGTGCTTACTAATTAGTTATGTTTGTTGACTGTTCAGATAATCATAAGCCTAGGCCTATTTTTACATCTTAACTATATATTATAATACATGTAAAGATTTCACGGTTTCTTACAGCTCAGGTCATACTTGTCAGGCCAATTCCTATTCATTGTACAAATCACATTTCCCAGTCCAATTATTAATATTTCATACCTGTATTAACCAAATATTCAGCACTGTGTAACTGCCCAAGAATAACACTGGCTAATATTTTCATTACAGCTTCTCCTGTTTAAATACCATGAAGGTTTGGGTTGAAAGTCCCTTTCACAATCATTAACTATTGTTTAGGGACAAAAGAGAAATAGTTTATTTCCAATCTTTTACCAAAAAGGAGGTTGTTGCAATTATTTGTACTCTTTGCTACAAAGCTAATTACATTCTTCCATAACATGTTGCAGAGTAAATTTCAAATTACTGCTTCAAACCAGATCAAGACCGTGGGTATTGTGGTGTATTTTTCTGGAATGTCCATTAAATCCTTAACTACTCTCTCGTAGCAGATCTTTCTGTTATCATCAGGGTCAGCTATTATTCTCTTTGGTGTATTGTAGATAACTGATGAAATATCAAAATACTGTGAGGCAGTATGTTAGCCTGAACCTAAATACCATCTTGTATAAAGATTATGACATTATATTTCTAATGAATTCTGAGGACAGATGCATGTGTGTTTTATGCACAGTGGAAGCAGGGTAAAAAGGTTGATGGGGATGCAGCTCTCACCAAGTCTCAGTACCTTGATAGTTCAAAAGAGAACCTGTAGTCCATTTTACACCACAGTGAAATATCAGGCAAATTTGACGCATACATGAGAATGTAAATTATCCCTCCAAAAAGCAAGATGCAGCAGTGAAGGCTTGTATTTCAACGGAATATACCATGAATCTCATGAACAATATGGTCATTCTTAAAGCATGTCAAAAATAATTGACATTTGTCATGCAATAAATTCAAAGACATTCTCTAATTATTGGCAAGGGTGTCAATAATGGTGCCAATAATCTTAAATGTCATAACACATTAAAAATTAACTATGTTTTGAACAGTTACCTCTGGATGATAGATATAACTGAACTTATGTTCATACTTGTGTTCATTTTCTACGAGCATTTTGGCTACTGTTTGCCAAGAGTGCCAATGATTCTCGGGGACACTGTATTTGATGCGAGGGAGGCACTGGGTGTGAGGCAGCATATTGGTTTATTTGTTTATTTTCCTGAGAAAGGGGCTTCATGAGAGCAGTGGCCATTGAAAACAAAAGCAGATACACAGACTCAAGACTGGATAAATCATCATGCTTCTCTTGCAACATTGTAGGGAGAATGCTCCACAGTTGCTATGGAACCCTCTGTTGCTAAGCAATGAGTTGATTATCAGAGTTTTTTATATAAGAGGCAGAGTGGTGTTTTCTTTGGTGTCCAGCAAATTTGTTTTCAGTAGGCTATACAACGGACAGGATCTGTGGAATAGCATGACAAAGCTATCCTTTTAAATGCAATTTATACAATTTGATATGTTTACAGTCTGAATTTATTAAATTTGTGACACTGAAAATTATGTGACGTGAAAAACATATGATGTTTACATGTTTCATGCATCGGCTGACTGTTTATCATTGGTGTTGGGGAAAAAACAGAACTACCCCTTCCTATATACAGTATATTACTGTATATTTATCCCTATCTGTGACTCTGTCTCAGTCTTGCCTCCCTAAGGAGCCTTTTTAAACTCGGCACCTATAATTTTGCTGCTACATTTAAAATATCCGCTTTGTAATTAGTGAAGATAGCAGTGAGGGAAGATCATTATGTTGCCCTCTTGTGGTTGTATTTATATTCAGTATAAGGGATGAAAGTAATCCATCAACGTTTCATAAAACTTTGATTGAGCAATGATTTTAATTCAGCCAGGAAAAAAACTGCTATGGATTTCTCATGTGAGGGGTGTCATATTTTCAGTTCTTGTTTTGCTGGTTCATCTGATTTGTTAGAACTGCATCAGTGCCCTTCGCTCTATGCTCAGCCATCTCATTAGGTTAAGGGGCGTGTTGCTGTCGTCATCATGTCCAAAGCAGAAACATCTAACGTTCATGATACAATCAATGTTAAAGGAAAGTCTTTTTGAGAAAGAAAAAATGCCTAATTCCATGCAAAATAGAAAATACAAACCAAGCGTTATCAACAGGGAGGTCTCTCTCTTCCTCCTTCTGTCTCAGTCTCTGCCATCCTCTCTACCCATGTTGTCCACTTAACTTTAGTAGTCTGATGAAGAATAATATGCATGCTCAAGATAAGGAGAGTAGTCAGAAGTTGCGAATAACCACATTATTGTCGCAGCATACGTTGCTCTCGCCAGCCACCAATTGCCTTTCTCCTCTCTCCTTTGCACTGTCCCTAGCACGCAACTCATGCACACACCACTCTACTCCCTGAACGTCAAATAAGCCTAATTATGAAAATGGAAGACATATCTCATATCGCGTTTCATGAGGTTAATGTTAACCAACATTAACCCTAACAAATGCCAGGGCAAGCCTAGCCCTGATGTGTGCTGTTCTGTCCTGTATGGAGAGACTGCCACACCAAACTCCAAAAACATCTGGCAGTTTAATGCTGCTTAAGGAACACATCTGGTAGAACATAACCTTTAACAAATCTTTAGGGTATTCAGCTAAATTTGACATATAATGTAAATAAACCACCAAACAGCACTTAATTTCAATGAAATCTTAAGAACTGGTTTAGAATTGGTTCACACCAATTGGTGTACTTTAGTGGAACAAGATTGTGGGAATAACAGGTGAAACCAACTCTTAACAGTTGAAATTTCATTGAAACAGGTGCTATTAGATCTATGCAAAATTGAAGAGTTGCTTTTGTAATGGTCTACTAGGTATCTACTTTTGTCAATAAGCAGAGCAACATTAAATTGCTAGATTATTGAATGGAGTTTGGTGTGACATTCTCTGGGTTAGGGCAAGAAATGCTGCCATGCTCACATTCACAGGCCACATGTTGCCTAGCTAACAAGCTGGATGTTAACCTTTAGCTGTTAGCCATTAGCTACTATGCCAAGAAGTCCAGCTGAGGATGTCTGGCTTCTCAAACATGCTGGTTTCTTCTACAAGGTACTTAGTGTTAGCCACTTACTTCTAAGTTTGTGACTTCTTGGTCTATAAAAAGCAATGGTGCTCTTCCTTTATTCAACATCAAATACTAGTAAACACATTTTTTGGGGGGATTTTCCAGTTGCTGAAATCTTCCTTCTCAAAATGGGCAGTGTAGACAAAGCTTGTAGAACCGAGTAAGAGCCTGATCCTTCCCTGTAATTGGGCCATCCACTGCATACAAATATTTTTTATCTTTGGGGAACAAAAACATGCAGTGTAGTAAGTTTGGCTCCCATCGACAATCCATAATCGAGGCATCGTGATTTTGGCTAATTCGGCAAGCAGCCAGCTGGCTACTGTCTGACAGGCTTAGGGGCACCTCATTAACTATACATATTGTTGACGACCAATGAAAGCATTCATTAAAATCTGGGTTTAGTTGATATAATTTATACTGGAAAGTAGATTGGATTTCTAAAATGGTTTTATTCTGTTAAAAACCAGAGGGATAGTTTCTCAAAGGGTTCCACAACAGGGTTCACAACACTGACAGTTATAATATTTTGACTAACTTAACATTAAAATGTGCTTTTTTAAGCATATGAGATTTGGAATTGCGTTTATCACTGGACTGTGTTTAAGAAAATTTGTTTAAATCCCTCAAGTTCAACTTTTTAATTTATGTCAGTGTTCTCATCTTTCCTGTCTCCGTCTATTCTTCTTCTTCTTGACAAATGCAGGTGATTTTGAGCAATGGCTGGTAAATTTGTTAGATCCACCAGCCACTGTGGCGAGTGAACAAAGCCTGCCCAAACTGGGAAAAAAATCACCAGTTAGCCTTTCCTTTACGAAGTGTGCTTCCCCAGTGACACTGACACACTGCCCTGTGTTTATGTCCGATATGCCTTTTTATTATTCTCATGCCCACTCCTGGGAACCGTACTTACACTAGATTCAACACAAATCGTTTTGATATGAAATCTCGTTACCAAGGAAAACATTAAATAGGGCAGCCTCACCGCCCACTACATCAGTTTAGCTTGTCTACCCTGAGGCTAGATAAGACTGTCAAACTGGAAGCAGAATGTGGCGACACATTGTTGGAGTTAAGAGGCCAGCAGACAGATAATAAGAGAGGTGGTGCGTTGCAGCAAGCAAAGGAGGAGACATCGGGGCCAAAGGAAAAAAAAGTATTTCAATGAGAAGTGGTGACATGACGGGGAAGGCAAGATGCATAGCTGGCTGTTTTAACTGCTTAGCCAAACCATGTAGGCTATTGCTCCCACTGTCGACTCTATGCATTAGCTTGTGTTTTTTAATATTTAGCCTTTAGCATTGATTTTAAAAAGTGACTGGTAGAATTTAGGAATCTACCAGACACAGTGGCTAGTGGATCAAAAAGTTCACCACCCTGTTAATTTCCCACCCTCGTAATCCTGCAATCCCTCTGCTGTAATCCAGGCCAAGCATCCACACAGAAGCCCAATTTAGATGTCAAAAGAATGATGTACTAACCCATAAATGCTTACCGTAGAGGATCATCAGAGAGGCAGCACCATTCACTAACCGCCTGATCTAAATGTTACAGGATTGAGTATGTGAAAGCGGGGTATGTCAGGGTTATCAAGGGGCCACCTCCCATCAAAGATGTTTTGGTGAATTAAGACCACAACAGTAGTTCTGGCAGCCCCAAACCAGCCTCTCTCCACACCGGGTCTCAACACCAAACAGTGTTGTAGTCACCTACACTACCCTCTTCCTACGTTTAGGCTTATCCCTTACCTTTATTAGACAGCTGAAAGTGAAAAGAGACAGGAAAGACTGAGAGAGAGAGGGGTGACGTGACAAAGGTCCTGGGCCGGATTTGAACCCAGGATGTTGCGGTTACATGGTATTTGCCTTACACCACTGACCCACTAGGTCAACCCTAGTAGTTTTTATAGACGGGCATAAACGGGATGGCTGACACTACTGGCTTGAAACAGCCCACTCAGCAGTTTACAAACTGAATTGTACCAACAATCATAGGCTAAAGAGACGACTGAGCCCCTGGTTTGAAACAGCCCCCTCAGCAGTTCAGAAACCACTTCGTACACTAAGCTCACTGTTGCAGACAATTACACCGAGCTGAGAATGATGTATGACCCTCTCCAAGTGCAATAGCTATACCTTCATATGATATACTGTATAACTCCTGTCTTAGTCATAAGGTAGATTTCCATATTATCCAGATTATATCCTTTCTTTTCAGCCAGAGTAAACAACATACAACTAACAAACAATACATCAACTTGCATGCTACAAACAAATGCTAACAATCCAATATACCGACATGCTAGCAAATCAATATGGCAGCAAACATAATACAAAACAATATACCAGCAAGCATGCAACAAGCGGTTCCTGCCCTATAATATTCAAGGCGACTTTTTACCTCAGCCAGAATGCTTTCTCTTCACAGCTTTTCTAGTACTGATGGAATTGCTTCCTCGTTTATGTAGAGCCTTTTGTTTGCCAGTTTCCCCTTAACGATGGACATGCTCCTTGACTTAGTTAACTTTCATCCTACTTTAGGTTATCATTCATTTTGTTCAGCAATCTTAGGGTTAGAGTTAAGCTTTTGGTACAAGGTGCTGTAGTAATCATGTAGTAGTCAAATCACATTGTCCATATATGCCCTGATGGGTGGGAGGGACCTTCCACTTTGATGCCTAACAGGGAGTTCACACTGTGAGTCTCTTGATTGATGGGTCGCTCTATCCTGACCTACTCAACCTGATTGCACACAAATATGTGAAATGAACACGACTTCTTAACACCACGTAAAGTGTTAAAATTCTGTGTTCCCGCTTATGTGAAGGAGGCTGCAATTAGCAATTTAGTAGCAAAGTAGCAATAGTAGCAATTAGTAGCAATTTTTAGCAAAAGTTTTTTTCTTATTTAACCCTTTCTTATTTAGCCTTTCCCTAACCTTAACCAAGTTGTTTTTGTTGCCTAACCATAAATTTAACCCAAACCTTAATCAAAGTTGTTTTAGTTGCCTACACATAATAGCTAGCCAACCTTAAGCTGAAAATGCCATGTCCAATTTGTGCTGTTGCCGCTGAATCCAATCTGTGTTATTGTCACTGAATCCAATCCACGTTATTGTCACAGCACGTTAATCTGTGTTTCAGAGTTCGTGTTCATTTCGCAATTTTTGACGATATCACGTTGGACCTACTATGGGCGGTGCATCTATGTTGTGGTCTGCAGCTGCAAAGTTTTGAACAGGCAAATCATGTATGTTTGCTGCTTTGGTATTACCTTTCATAACGTTACATTGTTTAAACAACTTAACTTAGCTATCTGGCAAGCACTAATTAGGTAGTATTAATTGAAAATAAACAGAAAAATTACTTGACAGCTTATCAACGACGCCAACGATGGATGCAGCCGCTGCCCCAAGCATCGTTTTCTATTCCTGTAGTCTTTCAAAAAACAGTTGCGGAGAACTGGGAAGCTTTGAATGGCTGTAATCAATTTCTCATCCATTTTACACTTTGCCAGGCGGAACTTTTGTTCATGGAATGAAATCACATCAGTAGGGAAACAGGAAAGTGTGGATATCTGAGTGACTGTTGATGGCTGATGACCGCGAAAAGCTCTAACATGGCCAACTTTTCTCAGCTCCACAAGCTTAGCTCTATAGGAAATTAATGACTTGTTGATTGTGTTGCTTGCAGTGTGAATGCACGATAATGATAGCCTCTGTTGCCATAGTGAAAGCTAGAGGATAAATTGTGCGCCCTGCCATGACGCCTAGCTCCAGATGCTGCCATGCTGTAGTAAAGTCTGCTGTTGCGATCTCAATATCTTAATATGCCCTGACTAGATTTTAGATGATGGTTGGAAAAAACTGAAGGCCAAAAATACCACATGGAGATTCTCCTGCTTGGCTGGCTGAATTTGGTGCCAAATTATGCCTGTGTGCTCTAAGCTTCCAGACAAGCCTGGTATTCCACCTTTTTGCACTGCTGGGTAAAGTGACCAATTCCTTTCTAAGTAACCTAACAACCTCTGCACTGAAAATGTGCAGAAAATGTATTAAAACATTTTTGGAAATCTTCCCTTCTACATTGAGGAAGCCAAAACGTACTAATTTTAAATTCTAAACAGATTTTTTTCTCTCTAGGAATAAACTGTGTCTTCCATGCTAACTTCATAAGCTTCCACAGAAATCTCAATATGTTGTGATTTTTATATGGCTGGTAGGGGACTCCATTAGGCCCTGGGTCTGATGAAGCCCTTCCCTCACCTCTTTCACTTGGAGTGGCTAACATGTGGCTAACATATCATTTCAATTGGTTGGATATCTGTGGGCAGCCCTATACCTTTCTCTATCTGTATTATTTTATTGTTTAAGTGGTCTTCTAGCTATAGCTTTGTTTCCTGCAGGTTGACACTCTTCTCTTTACCAAATAGCCTTAACTAATTTAAATGGATCTCTGCAGAATGCTACCCTAGCCTGTTCTTTCTTTCTTCAGTTTTGCCTAAGATTTTCTGCTCTCCACAAAGCTGCCAACAAATTCTTCAATACTCTCTTGCTCGCTATCTACTGCCTTCCTGCCTCCATGTCATTATCAACTATTGACTACAGGTCCGCAGAGCAGCCAATATTGGTGGTTGGCCATTCCTGAACTTCTACAGATGTATGCACACTAAAATGGAAATGTTCTACCAAAGTGAAATTTCACTTTAAGAATATCTTCTTGTAAAATTTGAGTGAATCCGTTCCTTTCATCCGAGAGCCGTGCCCTGTTTGGCAGAGAGGGATGCTCTGGGATCAGTCAAGAGGGGAAACTGGCAGACAATCAAAGATCAGCATATCGTTTACATGCTTTGAGGTGACTGAATACTGGATGCATAGTTAGATCAGAGCCTGACTTTATTATGCTGTTTTTTTATCCTCTATTCTGTTTTAATGTGCCACATCAATATCCAGCCAGCCATCAGACAGCAGTTGGAAGTTGTTCCTGCTGTGGGAGATCAGGTCAGAGTTTGATGTCGGCAAACAGCAGCAAGTCGCAGCATTCAGTGGCTTTTTGCGAAAGCACTGGGAAGTGTTGATATGGTAATTGCACAGAGAAGATATGGCTTGCCTCTGGACATTGTTATTCCCCCATCTCTCTCTCTCTCTCTCTCTCTCTCTCTGTGCCTGAAATCCCACTTTTGTGTGAATTGGCTGAACAGATGAACAAACCAAAAGACAATAGTGGTCTAGAGGCCATGACTAGGATATACATGCTAAATTAAAAACATAGTGAAGGAATAAATTGATTTTAAACAAGTAAGTCAATTAAAACACTGGCATTTTGGGGTTCCCTGTGACTCATTTGGCACATATCACATACTCAAGATGTTGTGTGTCTGAATCTGGCAGACAACCTTTGTCAAATGTCACATTCTTCCATCCTTCCTGTCTCTGTCTATGGTACACAAACAAAGCAGATATATCATGAGCATAATCTTTAAAAATGTTAGCACTCTGTTAGATCTTCAGTTGTTAGTGTGTGCAGGAATTATTTTTAAATCAGTATTCAACCGAGAAAAAATGGGTAGTATATCAAGCATTTGCCCATACAGTGTTGTTAAATGTTGGTTGACAATTGACGGAAAAATACTTATTTGAGGATGTAAAGGTTATTTTGGAGAAGTGTTGTTTTCCTTTCAGCTCGTGAAGTGCAATTGCAGGTAGCGGTTTTATTTTGAGAAAGCTGTGGTGACAAAGTGGATGCCTCTGTTTCACTAAAGCAGGGTCAAAATATGCAGAGAGTGAGAGCAGGAGAGAGAGAGTGTAAGAGAGAGAGGGAGAGCGAGAGAGAGAGGGAGAGAGAGAGAGAGAGTTTGGTGCTTTCTGTTTTCATCTTGCGAACGAATGTACTTTGACATCTCTGGGGAAAACTGTTACTGGTTGCCTTCACAAAGTGCGATGGAAAATGGCCCTCCTTTTTCTCCTTTTTTTTTTTTTTTTTAGAAAGAGATGGGTCAGGGAATATGACAAAGCTTCAGGGCATTTAGCGTAGTGGGAGGAGTGGGGTAAAAGAAAATAGGATTACAAAATATAAGAGAGAGGATAGATGGGCCTTTCCAGTCAAGTGGTTTGCTGGTTAATATTTTAGTACCAGTATTTGGAGAAACATTGTAATTAACCGATATCTCCAGGATAGGCTCAAGGAAGAAGTGATATTTGATCTATTTAGAGGAAATAGGGTGCATCTAAGCAATGGTTATGGATTTGAGTCTCACACAATCACAGTTTTAATACTCATTTCCCCCCCACAAATAAAGAGCTGAATATTTGGAATGCAGTCAAGAGTACAGAGATCATCTGTTTGTGTCAACAGAAGATGGAAAACCTTATGACTATCTAAAATACATATTATCTCCCACTTCCAAAGTGGTTTACAGAGATCTTTTATTCACTTTCCAACCAACATTGTTGTACTTGAACAGGAATACCACTGACTTTCCCCTTTGAAATATGTCTCTATGTCATATTTCTACATCCTGTGACAGTATTAGTGAACAGTCACTACTGTCTCCCTGGAGACTCCCGGGGAATATGTCCTGACCCTAATATGTAATGTCACAAATACGCACAGCTGAACAGAGAATAAACTAAAAAAAAAAAACATGTGAGTGACATTATTCAGGACAGTTACTATTAATAGGTAATTTGGCAGGGATAAGGGGACATTTTTGGGTTTGGAGCAGAGCTTAAAAATAACAATACTAATAATATAAAACTAATTTCGTCCAACATTATATGAACCCACCATGTATCTGACTTCTCAGATTCCAGTCTTCATTTTCTCGATTGTTGCTTTGGGAGTTGTTTATATTTAGAAAGTACAGCAAAGAATAACAGATATGAATTCTTAAATTCATTGTCTGCATTTTTTGGAGTAAACCACTCCTGAACTATGTACTAAACGTGTGTTTGGTGAAGAGCCAGCCATATCAAAATTTCACAGATAAATTGTTTCAACATGAACTAAAAGGCTCTTGCACACTTGAAGATTCTTGTGACTTGTGCGTAGGAAAAATAATCCACTAAACGCGACTGAACAAGAAGGCAGTTCTACCTGATGAAGGTCTGAGGGCTGAAAACCTTTAAGTAAAAAGACTGCAAGTGAGTCAACAGTGTGCGGGACAGATACATTGTTTCAAAAGAGCAAATCTCTTAATCTGTGACTGAAACGCACCTGATGAATTTTACCCACCAATGCAAGAGCTCTGATAGGCTAAATGTGCTCAAACAATCAAAGTACTGCTTTATGAAAATACATTTTCATTCGCTTCTCCCTTCAAACAAGGCCGTTCTTGTACTAATGTGTTCATTCCTCTCTCTGTTCATAGAATATACAATGAGCTCCATGCTGGCTGTAAGTATCCGGACCGAGACACATAGTTGTTTTGGATGTATACTCATATTACTCTGGATAAACACAATAACTATGAGGCTGAAGTGCACACTCATAGCTTTAATGTGAGTATACTGTTATCCATATCAAATAATCACTAAAAGACGTACAGCCCTTTTTATACCCAGTTTCTCCATTTCAGTATTTGGACAGAATAATATTATATTCAACAAAATATTAATTTCTTCTATATGTTGTAAAAAAAAATATTTATGTGGATTGAACTCTAAAAGTGTTCAACTCATAAACATCATTAGACTCTTAATATCTAAAGTTCTCTTTCCTGCCTTTTTGCATTTGCTAAATTTGCAAAGTACTGTATCTTAAGGGGATTCAGCAGGGAATGAAGGTTGGTGCAGATCTGTTCTGGTCAAAGAGAGACTATGCACAAAAGATGTTGAACTGTGTCTATTCTGTGGAGCTGTGCACAGTGGACCATAGCTGCCTGCACCTTATCCCGATGTATCACACCACACGATCCTGCGGAGAGACAAAATGCTTACCAAAAATTAAGAAATCTACTGATGATTCCTCCCTGACACTTCTGTATGAAATGTATGAGCTGTATGAGCTGTATGAACTTCAAAGATATATTTTAAGACTCATGCAATGCCAGTGACTAATTCACTGATGCTGTTAGCTTCTGGCTGTCACATTGTGCAGATGAGATCGTGAGGGTGCTCTGTGATAGTAATGCTGCATAAGAAAAGTTTTGCTGAATAGAAAAGGAAAGGCTTTCAAACTGAAAATATTGACTTTCAAAGTGGAAAGGTTTCTGAAACATTTCACATTTGAAATCAGGTGAGCTCGGACAAAATTGAAAAAAGAAAGAACTAACTAATGAGCAAAGCAAGTTCAGTAAGGAAACTATCTGGCTTCAGCTGATTGGACTAACTCACCAGCGTGCCTTTTCAAGCGAACCAATCAACATGCACACCCTAATGTCAAGCCTTATAAATGACACATACTCACTCACTGTTTAGCTCGCCATGCAGACTGCGACTCATGAGAGTCTTGCTGCTTTTGTTTTGCTCGTGCTCAAGAAGTCTTGCTTTGAGATGGGCAGAAGATGTAAAGTGGATATTCAAATACAAGATATACACCTTGAAATAACAACACCAATCCACCTCTATCCGCCACTGTCGGAGCTCTCTTCTAGCAAACTAAAGTCCGCTAATACCCTCAGAACGTTTGTCAAAGAAGGAATCGTGTTTGCGCTACACCTCCCGCTGCAGCCGCTGGCGCAATCATGACTCCCGCTACAAGCCAGAGGCCAAACTCGGATTACTTCAGAACGACGGCCTTTCATCATATCCAGACCTCACTCAATCATCAATGCCGCATTTAAGCCCTGGAAACTGGTCTTATCCTGTCCTGCTCCAACTCCAGCATCTGCGGCTCATTAGACACCAGGGCCTTCCCATAACAGAACTTGTACCGTGCTCAAGTTCAAGTTGAAAAATTTCAACTCAAGTGAACACCCTGTCACCTCAGATTGCACCACCTAGAGCGAAGTGTCCATCTGTTTTTTTTCAGCCTCCTTCCATTGTCTTTACATGCATTCATACTGCCTCAATTTTTTTTTCACATTCTGTCTGAACATAGGGTTAGATTTGTCATTGTTCAGTTGAAGAAAGTTTTGTGACATCCAAAGTTTAATGTCTGCCGTACAGTCTTTAAGAGCATGAAGGCAACTTGTATCACTGTATTACAGGCACATACAGCCCAGAATCATCAGCATAGCAATTAAAACAAATATTATGTATGTGTATGAATCATAAAATCAAGTAGGAGCATATAGATGGAGACCTTGGGACCTTGAAATAATTCACAGTTAAGTTGCGAAGATATAGAGCTACCCAACAGTTGATTCAGATCCATGAAAAGTGAACAACATGGGACAATTAATAACCCTAATGCTATCCAAAACTAAAAGAATTACATTTTAATTTTAAATGTGAGACATTTGGAAACCAAGACCCACACCAATTGATAATCAGCAGGCCCACAAAAAAAAGACCTCTGAAAGAAAACCATAATAAATGTCCTGTCCACATTACAAGTGCTTTGCTAGCCGCCAAAGACGCTAAAAGTCCTCTGTGAAAATAATCGATCAGTTTGTGTTAAAGATAATAACAGGTATTAATATTTTGGTTATATTCACATATGTTGTTGCACATGTGGAAAATAGAGCTTCCTTAGCCCAATATAACTTAGAATACCAAAGGACCAATGTTTACAGACCTTACAAATGTAAACAAACCATTTATAGTCTCAAAATCCATGTAAAACAGTTTCAGCAGGGTTTCAGCAGTGCCATGCTAAACATTTATAAACATTCATACACATTCACACCTCCCCCACATAACAACATTATTATACAGCAACGCCACTGGAGCAGTTAGGGGTTAAGTATCTGGTTCAAGGACACCTTGACAGTAGTTGTTGAGGGAGGAGAGGAGCATTAGTTCTTCACCTCTTACACCCAGATTTTTCCGACCAGGATTCAAACACAATTGAACAAAGAGATTGTCTTTCATTATGTTGGCCGACTTCCCAAAATGACTTGCAGTTCCAATGTTCTTTGGGATTGGCTTATTTTATCCAGGAATAGTGGGCATACAAACTGTTGTGAGCTGGCTCACGTGAGCTTCATTGACACTATTACTGGACATGTGTTTAGTTTGTTCAGTGCAGGGATTTTAGGTTTAGGCCCAGCACATGGAAAACAACTGGCCGGTTTGAGGTCTTTAAATGTTCAACAAGAATAAAGTTTGAGAGTTTGTGTTAGTGGGAGATTAGGACCTCTTCCTGTAAAGTTGTAAGTGAGTAAGCAATCCCTAATTTTGAAGGAATTTAGGAACTTAGATGTGCGAGCATGTGAAATTTCTGGGAGCCAACCTATAGTATATCTTGTAAATAAATTACAGTTGGTCAAATTAATAGATCTACTGTACAGTGCAAAAAAATTAGGGTTAGGGTTAAATAGAGTGCCTGTTGTACTGTAAAGTGACATCATCTGGTACCAAAGTTCAGCCAATAGCAGATGGCAATTTCAATAGCATGCTTTTTACCATTACATGTCAGGCTTTACACAGATTTGGGTTTGGTGTTTACTTTTAAAAAGCAAATGTTCATTCAAATGGTCCTTAAAGAAACCAATGTCAGGAGTCAGATTTAGTTTCTACGTGCAAATCATGTGTATCATATGGTTTGTTTATTATACCTCTGTATTATATATGTACATAATTGTTTAATGAGAGAACAGTAGCTTTGGCCAAGATTGTAATATGCAATATGAGAATACTGATTGGTTGCATCCAATAGAGCCTACATGAGTAGGCCTATGAAATGAAATATTAAATTAGTCGGCAGGCTTGGTAAGAGTAAGAGTCTGAAAGCTTGGTCAACATGGTGAAAGCATGTGGCACTCAGATTTTCCAGCTCTACCTGGAGCAATTAATAAATTAATACATGAGCACAAACTAATCTGACTAATTTGATTGCCAGCTGCTACACAGATGACATCAGATAAATAAGATACAAAATTTGCCATGAAGGCATCGATTATTTGTTTCTTATCAGTAACAGAGCAAGCTGTAATGGAGATTTCATAAGGTAAAGAAGGACAAGAACTTGAGTTTGATAGTGACTTAATAGATCTCCAGAATTGAGCAGGTACACTATTTTACAAAATGTTGGCATGCTGAATGTGAGACTTACTACAATGATGCACACTACTATCAGCAGACTTGACTACGGGACGTACGCCTGTTGTCTACAAAACCCACACACTATGCAGAACACCATTTTGCAAGCCAGTGATTCAGAGAAAAGAGCTTGCTATAGCTTTCATCACTCCTTTGAGCAGGAAATAGGCCTGAGAAAACAACTTGGTACACATCTCTCCAGTGCCAGCTAACAAGCAGAAGCAATGGCTATTAATTAATTCTAGATTATTGGTCATTCCAGATTTTTTTTTTTCTCATAGCACATAATGAAGTCCCCAATCAGTAAAGCGCCCTTGACTTGGAGCATTATGAAGGTAAATGATACTGTAAGTTATCTTGGAATTAAAATTTTGTTAGAAATTTATGTAGAATAATCTTAATCATGTTATTGGTGTAAACAAAACAAAATTCCTGTTGGTTGGGTAAAGATCTATTCCTTGTCATGAGGGTTCTCCTAATCAGGTTAATCTCCTGTCTTGTCATCATTAGATGTAGGCTCCTAACGTCTTCTTTTTTATAAAAAGTGGAATAACTCTTTCATTAGAAACTCTCTTGAGTCCGCTGACATTCCCGCATGCACATACAAATGGTCCTAATAAAAAAACACTGAAATATTATATTCTCTTTACCTAACGTACATATTCCCAAACCAAGAACTCTCAAAAAGATCTTATTTAACGTTGTACACAGATATTAGCCTAACTAATGCCACTATCTCTACTCTTTTCACAACTAGATCTCTCACCCCTTTGATATACATTATAGACCGGCTGGGTTGGTAAACATGGGTGTGCTGTGCCCAGTTTTCAAACAGTTACGTTCCATTGCCGTTTGGGGCCACCAATGTGCAAACTTGCCAAATGCAGCTTTAAGAAAAAACGCAATAGTTCTTGAGGGAGAGGCTATCCTTTGTGAAATGAGGAGTCTGAGAGGAAGGAGCATCTGGTAGATGCGTGGGCAGGTTGCGTCTGCTTCCTCTGAGCTTGATAGCTATTCCTGCTTTTCACAAGGAAAAAAAAAACATATTTCTGTTTGGAAAGATGATCAGTGAGAGATGCTGATGTCAGATATCTGGTGAGACAAAGGTCTGTGAAGGTAGTGGGGAGAGTCATTGGACAGATCACTTTATATTGTTTAGTGCCTGTTAGTTTAGTTTATTTGAGCAGAAACAATAATCAAATCAGTGCATTATATCATAATGATTCTAGCTTATGCTTATTTCCATAACAAGTCCCAAGATTTGTTTATTTTCTTAAGTAAGTCAGTTATTAGTGATTACATGATTGAAAAAGACATATTTTCTCGGCTTTTCTGAAAGCCACTGAAATGCTCCATCAGTTTGAGACTCTTAGACAAAGACTTCTAGAAATGGCTACTCTACCTTGTCACACTTTTTGGGGATGTTTAGGTTTGCCTGCTGTGGGTTAGCATGTTTTCAAAGCAGGATGCTCCTCCAATGGTGATGTGAAGAATGAGCCTTTTCAATATCAAGAAGAGTCCTGATACGTTCCTCCATTGTAGTGTGGCATGTAGCCTACATTGACTGCGGGTACATGGGGACTGTGAATGGATTATCCTTGTAAACCCAAAGTTGTCTGAATATTGGAGTGGGCTGAGTGTTTCTATGTAAGTGAGTCTATGTGGACAGCTGTTTACATGTCTGCAGCATGTACTGCAATCAGTTAGTTGGAGTATACTCTGCTTTCTGCCATGCACATTTGGCTCTGCCTCTTCTTTTACACAAATTGGTAGCCAAGAAATTAGTACAGATGAGTGCATGTTTGCAGTGCTGTCACATGTGCTTCAGAGGGCACATGACCTTTGCATACTCTCTTTCTTACATACATTCTCCAGATTGCAACAGATTTGGATTTGCTTTATCGCACATATATTGTATGCATATGTATGTATTTGTTCAGTGGTTTGCTTAAAAACATCTTTCATTCGTTCATCAACAGATTGTCCATAATCTCCCACCTCATGTTCTTCTTTTAACTATGAATCTTGTCGTCTGGTGCAGTCTATTTTAAAGAAGAGAAAGCCAAGACACTCTTGTGCAAAAGACAAAAAAGCCTTCATTACTACAGCTACAGCTAAACCATAGCTAACGTTTTTTAACCATGGATAGCCATAGCAATAAAGGCTTTGTAACTTTTACACAAACCATTTACCAATGCACAGAATCTTATGGAACTATCCCTTTTATTTATTTGTGTATTTGGTGGAAATAAAACTAAAAATTTATTGGCTGGACTGTTCCCATAAAGGTTAAATTTGTAATTTTCAATGGTAAGCATAAAGTATAGGTGGTGGATAGGCACCTTAGGGATGCTTTGTACAGTATAATGTATTTATTTATAGCATAAGATTGATACAGTCCTAAAATAAAACATGAATTTTGCTGTGGTTTGCAACAACAGCATTATTATCATTGCATCAATGTACTGTACTTGGAACTGTTGATTATTCAGACATTGTACATTGACATTGTACTGCTTTCAAAAACTGTCCTTGCGTGAAACGATGTTTTTGTACTTTTGTCAGCGTCTGACTTCAGGGTGTCATTTGTTCCCTCAGGTCCTCCAGTCATCGTAGGTATGAGCATCAACATAGCAAGCATCGACTCCATCTCAGAAGTAAACATGGTGAGTTACAAAGCTCCTTCTCTTATGAAACAACTTTTCACTAAATCAAACCTTAGTTTTCACAATAAATCTGAAATTTGACTGGACGTTTTTTCAGTTATCTGCAACTACTGGTCATTCAATCAGATTATCAACCACTGTACAAGAAGTACTACACGTCTATATTCTTGTGCTCTTGCACATACAGGCTGAGTAGTATGTTTTAAAGAAGGCAATATGGCTGCTGTCTGAGCAATGGTGTCATTTTGTTTCTAGCACTCCCTTTTTATTTTACTCAATGTGACACAGTCAGTCACACTGTAGCTCACTCTTCCCAGATGTTGGAGTAGTCTCTCTCTCTCTCTCTCTCTCTCTCTCTCTCTCTCTCTCTCTCTCTCTCTCTCAAGCCACAGCAGACTTTGTTTCTAACATTTTCTTGATTTGCTTGAGGTATTCACTCTTGTGCAAATTTGTTCTTCTGTTGTATGAGTAAATTATTCCCCTGAATTTCCCCAAGGGGATGAATAAAGTATTTATCTATCTTATCTATCTATCTATTATTGCAGATTAAGACACTGGGTGCACTTTTCATTAATAATGAGCCAAAACGTATATTATATGCTCTTATCACAACAGCTAAAAAAATTTCTGCTAAGGCACTACGCATTTTAAATCAATGTGAGGAGGGTTGAGGGAAAAAACATTTTAATGGCTCAAACAAAAGGTAGATAAAAAGTCAGCATGCTTTTAACTGCTGACGGTTTCCAGAGACAGTACATAGTCAAAAATATGTTTTTCTCAACCCTCCTCATTTTGATTTAGAGTGCCTTTCCTCAAGTCTATTTTTGAAATCACTCTTATGTTTATTGACTAATTTGATTGGAGAATTGATTGATTTGTTGTTCATTGCTAGTATATATTGTTTTAAGTACAAAGCAGAAAAGTTTTCAAAAATAAATTTGAACCGCAATTATTGCAGGAAAATATGGAATGACTTACCATGAGCACATTATGTCTCATCACTTAAATATTTGTCTGCAACTGCTTGAAAACCATACTGTATTTTCATTAAAAAAAAAATGCCTGTGGAGATCTATCAAGGTTAATCTTTCAGTTAGATTGCATTCTAATATCTGATGCAAAAATATTTTTATGGAAAATATGGAATAGCCTTTTCATAGGGAAACTACAAATATAGGTAATTTTATGTATAGCTGAATAACCATTCACATTTGCTCTTAGTCAAGTAGCGACAGCCTACATCATGGCTCACTTGTATTTTAAGACAATTATACTGAAACCAAAATAATTGGCTGCATTTATCATCCAATACTGTCAGAGAGAAAACACTAAATTGAACTTAACCTCATTGGTGGTGTTTTATCCACTAAAGTATGAATATTCATACACTTCTTTGATTAAAAATGATATTTTTATCGTCTTTGTTGGTCATTTAGTAGTTATTGAATCTGCAGTGTCTCTCCCCTCAGCCTTGTTTTGGGTAGATATTTCCCAACCCCAGTCCATTTTATGTTTTACTGCCTCGGAACAAGATTGTTACCATGGCGACACAGTAAATGGAGCTGTTGTATCCTACATGACCAAAGACAAACTTTTTGATTTTGATGATACAGTATGTAAAACTAGAAAGGCATTGAAAATGTGCACATCCATTAAGTTAAATTTAATTAAATTTAAACTAAAAATAGTGAGATTTAACATCTCTCATAGTTTGATATCATGGTCAGTTGAAAGATGTAGTATTGGTCTGTGTGGGTTTAAAATGAAGCCAATCTGGTGGAATAATATATATCTCTCATGGGCCTGATGGTAGACTGCTCTGACTAGAGCGGCAATGTGAAGCGTTGGTTGGCAGAGGTTATATCTCTGCTTGACCCTTTTTTTTCCAATTAGATACTATGCAACAGTGCTGATGGGGAAATATTCCACTGACACTAGATCAATTCTTAATCGAATGTCGGCATTGATTCTATATTTGAGCTCTGTGGTCAAATTAGAGTTATATTACTGCCACTGTTTGGCATTGAGCTTTATTTGTTGGTTCGCTCTCCATGTCCTTTATCTACAAATGCTCAGCAGTTTAGTTTTTATCTTGCTTGTGTAAAAAGCAAAACAATTTTCATTATGGGAGGTCATAAAAAAATAGTTTCTGGCTCATAGCGCATAGCTAAATTTTTTTACTGCTACTGTACCACTCTCAAAGTTGCCCGTCTTTATTTTTGCCCTTTTTGAAATGACTTTTTTTTATATTTTCATGACAGGTAATAGTGGTACTGCTGGTCAATTTATTAAAGAACTCACACATAGAATTGTTTCCAATATAATACCATAAAATAATGTGCCTGTAATCTAAATCAAGACTTAGTGTATCCCAACACAGGAGGAACCATGTCTACTATTTTTTGATGGTACCACATTTTTTGTTAATTGTCACTCCAATGTAAGCGATGCAGTTGTGTAATTTGGTTCGGTACTGGCAATAACCAATAAAAGAAACAGGAATAGTCTGGTGAGCTTGCATGATGTTTCACAGACAGATTTTGTTTAGAAAATTGTTATAGTAGCTCATGACTTGGTGTACAACAATGGTGAACTGCTTTTTTTGCCTTTGGGCTCATGTAAGTTTTCCTTCCTTCCTAGGACTACACCATCACAATGTATTTCCAGCAGAGTTGGCGAGATAAGCGGTTGGCCTATGGTGAGCTGAACCTAAACCTGACTCTGGATAACCGTGTAGCAGACCAGCTGTGGCTCCCTGACACCTACTTCCTTAATGACAAGAAGTCCTTTCTTCATGGGGTGACAGTAAAGAACCGTATGATTCGACTGCATCCCGATGGCACCGTCTTATATGGGCTGAGGTAAGAACAGTTTAAACTTTGCACCTTATCAGCCTTTGGGAAACCGCAAACAGAATCAGACACAATCGTATCTTTAAATGTATATGGGATTGCATTTCATACACTCCATATATATGGTGCCGTGGTTCACATAAACATTTCCCCCTTGAATATGCGTAAGAATCCGTCCGTCGCACAGGACAATCAGTCCCATTTAGAAAAGAGTTTCAGCTGGAGATATTAATTGTATGGATCTAACAAATACATACACAAATGCATCTATAATGGCGATATTGTCGTTATTTTTTGCTTCTGTTCTATCACATAATGATACTTCATGGCTTCTGCCCCTGCGCTCTGACACCTCTAAAACACATACTGTACATGCAAGTGTCTCTCAGAGAGATATGTTAAGAAACAAATTCCTAATTACACAGTTTGTAATATGGCAACCTAGTGCTCTAAATTCATAAATACAACTAAACCAGTGGATATTTTGCTTTTTCATTTTCCATATTCATTTTTTTTTTTTTATTTCTGGCAAGACTGAAGAGAGCAAGTAGAAGCCACTGAAAATGAGAATGAGAATTTTATATATATGAGGAAAAATCTTTCATATTACTTTTTCCTACCATTGTTCCCCCAGTTTTCTAGAATTCTAGAGAAACAGTAGCCTCCCAAACCAGTCGCAAGTTACTAGAGAAATAGAAAATACTTTATTAAATCTTAGAACAGAGGAAATAACTACTAGATGAAACCAATTACACATAGGCAACATAGAGCCACCTACAGCAACGTAGAACATTGTCCCTCTCATCTCTCTAAGTGCCCACAGGAGCGCTTAATTGATGGATACAAGGGAGGGGTGACTGTTAAAAAAAACTGTGTACTGATGAAAACCCATACATGCTCATGATGAGTTGCTTACAATGGTTTATATGGATAGATTTAAGGGTGATTTAGTTTAGATGTTCATTAGGTTTAACTAGATTCCTGCTGTTTTTTCCTGCTGCTTCTGACGTGGCAGTAATAAGTTGCAATTAAGGTAACTTGAGCTCACCTGGGGCACCAGAAATGTCAGAACCACAACCGCTAGTAATATTTGGTATTGTGCTACTCAAGACAAATGGACTATTTTTGAGACATAGAGGTGTACATTCAATCCAAGATTATTTGACCCAGACAGGCTAAAAAAAAAAAGTTAAAAATGCTCACCACCTAAATGTCCTAGTTGCATCAGTGTACCAAACTAGACAATTCAGTCAACAGTGATTGTGCCCAGAGGGACCCATCCAAAATTCCCGGGAGACTGCTAAAAGTAAGAAAGCGTCCGGGGGGCTTGTTCAGATGCTTTGTTTTCACATCCAGCAATTTGCTGCTTTTCTTAACAGTAGTCATTACAATAAAATAGTTTGATGGAGGCAAAGAAAAAGGAGATGTGTTTGTTTGATAAACAAAATAAAGTGGTGGTGACATGTTTTAGATCATTTGAAGTAAAACATTGTCATTGCACTGTCCTTATTTACAAATTCTAAAAATTAGATACTGACAGAAATAGAGATATGATGCAGAAAAGGGTCTTTATCTTTTCCGAGTCTTCAGATCGGGACTATAAAGGGCCCTGAGACTGACTATTTCTATGCCGACTACCCAAGCAGCCCTCACACCACATCATAAAACCATGTTACTGCACACAGGTCTACTGTTACCATAAGCTACAACACTAATGGGCAACTGGCAGGTGGCATCCAGCTCTTTCACCACCTTGAATCTGTCCTCCAGATCATTTTTCAGCAATGCACAGTAATTAGCCAGCACATAATCTACATGTAACTGCGATTTTAGTACCTTTATGACTCTCCAGTATGCATGCACTTGGTATTGTTGGAACTTTTGACTCTCCCCAAGGGTAGTGTGAGCATTTCTGAGGTACAGAAGACATAACTGTATTAGTAGTAGTAGCAGTGGTATTCTCAATTTAATCCATTTGGATGCCAAGCCTCTAAAGTTTGACCCCTGAAGATCTTCTTAAATGCAGAAGATATTCTCCCTCGGTTTTCTTGGAAGGACTGCCTGTTTGAATCTATCCCCTATGCTACACTCTTGAGTATGGTAAAATACGAACTGTGGACATTTCACACAATCACATTACACACACTACTGCACCTTGTGCTGCACTGGGTTTGTGGACTCTCACCTATCTACATCCATTCACTAGGGTTCAGTGTGGAATGTGCTGATGCTGGTGTTTGTGATTTATTAACCAGATTTTCACTGCTTTTAGTGATTTAATTGTGTGTTGGGTTGTGCTGAATTGTGTTTTTTGTGTTGATCAGCCGATTCTATACAAACCGACATCATCTCTGCTTTACAACTGTGTCCTAATTTCCCACTGATCTTGTTTTGAGCCTGGACTGATCCATTCCCCGTACATGCAGTCACTACCCTATGGCTAAACTAGTCAGATTGTAGGAGTGCATCAGTGTATCTGTTTGAAAACCTGTAACAAAAAAATATCGCCATGGACTAAAATGGGTCACTGGCCTATCTTTGCTGGGCCTACCTACGATAAGACAATGTGTTTTCCACATACGGTAAGATAAGGTGACACTTTTTCTGCATCCTGGACCCCAGAATGAGACTATGGGTAAATGCAAATCTGGCAATAGATACAGGTACAGGACCATTGCAGGGTATGAAAAACAAATTCCACCGTCTTCACTGATGTCCCACAAGAGTACCTGTAAACTAGGCATTCCCACAGTGTACATGACATGAAATGTCACAGCAAGTAGAGCTGCAACGATTAATCGATTAATCGATTAGTTGTCAACTATTAAATTAATCGCCAACTATTTTGATAATCGATTAATCGGTTTGAGTAATTCTTTAAGAAAAATAAGTCAAAATTCTCTGATTCCAGCTTCTTAAATGTGAATATTTTCGGGTTTCTTTACTCCTCTATTACAGTAAACTGAATATCTTTGGGTTGTGGACAAAACAAGACATTTGAGGACGTCATCTTGGGCTTTGGGAAACACTGATCCACATTTTTCACCATTTTCTGACATTTTATAGAGCAAACAACTAATCGATTAATCGAGAAAATAATCGACAGATTAATCGACAATGAAAATAATCGTTAGTTGCAGCCCTAACAGCAAGTGTAGCTAACTTTACAAAAAACCAAAAAAAACCTGAGATCTACAGAAACTAACTAAGCTGTAAACCCTCATCCCCTTTACTCATGTCAGGAAGTAGGTGTTAAATACTAGCAGTTTGTTGGAAAAATGGATACACTGCATCACAGACCAAGCTCACCTTATAGCCTACATAAGACACCAGTGGACTATATGCTTGGCAGCTAGCAAGTTCAGAAAATGCATTTCTAACCTTGGGTGTCCCACTGGCGCAGCCTTTATTTTGCCAGAAATTTCAAAGGAGAAGAAAAATATGACCGCTTTACAGGGAATTCCAAATTGCAAAAAAAAAAAACCAAAAAACTGTGTCCAGCATGGAGTAGGGCTTAAGAGAAGCGTGAAGTTTAAACTGAATGTGGATTTGAATGTAGGTTACACAGCATGGTGAGGATGTACAGTATGCAGGAAACATAGACACTAGCCTACTAACCTGTTAGGGGTCTACTGCCTCCATTTATTCTCTTTCTCTACTTCATTCCAGCCATTAACAAAACACTGCAATTCATAATTCAGTGTCGGTCACACAATTAAGATGTATATAGAAGTCTATCCACACATAGACTTATCAACGTGAATGATGAATGTGTCTCCCAGCAAAGCACATCAATTCCAACTAGTCGCAGACATGGCATAGCCATTAGCAGCTGCATGAAGTTCAAAATCCAATTAACTATATATTTCTACTCAAAGGTAACATAACTCTTTAGGGAGTCATAACATACCATTTTATTAAGACCCAGGAAGTTTGGATGATAGACTTAGAAGAGAAAGTTGACAAGTTTAATGGAAAGGTGACTAATGCGAGATATCGAAATTAGAAGTAAAAAATGCAAAACTTTCTGACTGCCCAAAGCCAATTTGGCACCACTTTTAATATCCCATTCCATCCATTGAAGGCTGTACTTGACACACTGTGGCTGTGCAGACACACTATCAAGATAGCAAGTCTCTACTAGTAGCTGTGCTCATCTGTAGGGCAAAGCAAACATGTATTTTCATAATTTTTCATAACTAAGCCTATTAAAGGAAGGTGACACCAGGAGTTTTAATGGACATAAACTTGCTTAACCATGCCCATACATCCAGAATAGCCCTGTTGGGACTGGCACCCACACAGTGTAGTGCCAGTGCCAGTTTTTTAATGGAACGACAGTGCCAAGTCGTTCCATTAAAAAAAACGTGTGTATAAAATCTTGGCGGCACTTTGACTTAATTTGGGCAAGGTTTCCAGACCAATGTTTGCCAATCTGATAAGCTTTCTGAAATCCTTCAATCTTTTTCTGTTACACGAGTAAATCCTATTGTTTGAAAATATTTGCAATAAAGTATAAAATCTCACCTTTGTGTCATAAGGATGTCTTCAAAATGGCTGCCACTCTTCTACACCTCTTTCCTGTGAGCTGTAAAACATTAGAGCCATTGGGGCCTCACCACACAGGGAAGAGGTGTAGAAGAAGAGTGGCAGCCACTTTTTAAGACATCCATATGAAAACGACTAGGACAAGTTTGTGATTTATACTTTATTGCAAATACTTTCAAACCATATGATTTACTTGTGTAACAGAAAAGGGTTCAAGGATTTCAGAAAGCTTATCAGTCTGGAAACCTTGCCGTGTACCAATTTCACCAGAGAAATAGAGTAGCCAGGTTGCAGAAATGCATGCCTTGAGTTACACTGAGCACTAGATACATCTCTAGAGTCTAGACCAATGGCATTATGTCAGGGTGTGGCTAGTTCAAAAATGGTGTGGTCAACCAAGACACGAGAGGAGAGAAATACATTGTTTACTTGGCACAGTACGATAGCTACAGTACCTTAGCTGGACTAGCCTAGCGATAGTTGGCAATGAGACCTAGAAACGGTAAATAAAAACAGAAAAACTGAACTGAAAATGCCTGTCCGTTGTTTAGCGCTCGCTTGTAAGACTAGGTCAAAACCCAAGGAAAGTTTACATACTTTGTCTAAGCGAAAGCTGAGGCAACAAAGGCGTAAAGAGTTATTGTGCAAAAAGTCATAGCACAGCATAAAGCATAGCAAAGTGCATGCAATTACACAGATATGCACAGTCCATAGGTCGGGGTCAGGTACAGGTACAGAATCAGTCAGTTTATGTTGTGCATAGTATTTGTCAAGTTAGCATAGTGTAGCCAGTTGAAGGAACTTACCTGTTATGTTGTCATTTACCTTCTCGATCCAGCTGGTGCCTTTCTCTTTCCCCAGTTAATCCTGTTGGTTGTGCGGAGGAATGTTTCTAAGATGCTGCTGTGTATGTCGAAAAGTTGGTGTTGAGTAACACACAATGATCCCTGTTCCTTGTCAGCCAAGAATTCAAGCAAAAACTGTGCACGGTCCCATTCAATGCAGCATACTCTCAGTCTCTGTGGGCACGGCTGTGCAATATCCACACTAGTCACTGTTACCCGGTGCCTCTCCAGCTCCTCCGTCTGTCCCAGTGACACCTTCCCCCGAGGCAGCAGCTTGACTTGTAGCTCGTTCTTGCCTCCTTTACAAAAATCTCCTCCGCAGTGTATTGTTGTTCAAACAAATATGGCTGAAGTGTGGACTCGATAAAATGTGGTTGAAAATGTTGTTGTCCATTACATTTTCGACAGTAGCATTGCTCTCTGCAGCCACAGTTTGCTCAACTTTTGGAAAGCAGAGTTTGCTAACTAACTGGCTAATATGCTAGCCTTCTGCAACAACCAAGTGTTTGTGCATACCAAAACAGCCCCCCGGGGAGAGGCATGAAACCAACACAGAGTAGTTGCAGTTTTCAAAATTACCAGGCTAGGTGTCATGGCATCATTTTGCTGTAGCAAATCCTGAATCCCAGACTTAGCAAAACAAAAACAGCAGAGCAGAGTTGGTGTTACTGTTTCCAACAACTACTGTATGTTCACCTAAGGAATTACTACTTTAGATCAATGTTGTTTTGCGGTTTTACCTTAAAGCTGAGGTAGGTAGGTTTGAAGGAAAACAGGAAGATGAACACACTTAGCCCCCTTTCCCCTCGCTCCCACCCAGCCAGTGGCAATGAGTGTGGAGGTGAGTGACAGCTCGGAGTAAAGCCCTCACATACAGAAGCAAATCTATGGCACTATCAATATTGCCACAATTCTGATATTCTGACGTACTCATGCAGGCTATAGATCGGTTCTCACCATTGCCAGCAATGCTAAAAAAAACAACTTTCTGTGGCCTCCAACTCTATCTTTGATCACTTATTTTGTCTTTCAACATAGTGTACAACATAATACAGGTGTTGTCATGACATACATTGGTAACACTTTACAATAAGGGTCACTAAGTTAAGGGTTAGTTAATTCTTAATAAGCATTAACTAACCCTTAATTAACAGTTAACTAATGTGTCTGGTAATCATTTACTAATGGTGTTCATGTTAACTAAGGTATTAATTTATACATTATTGAATAGTCATCTTTATAAACTATTAAATAATGTATAAATTAATACTTTAGTTAACATGAACACCATTAGTAAATTACACATTAGTTAACTGTTAATTAAGGGTTAGTTAATGCTTATTAAGCATTAACTAACCCTTATTAAGCATTAACTAACCCTTAACTTAGACCCTTATTGTAAAGTGTTACCCATACATTTCTATTGTCAGACAACTGCAAGTGATTTGATCGAGGGTCACAAAATGCTAACAGCACAGAAATTACCGTTAGCCTTAGCCAGTTAGCATTTTGCTTTTATTGAGATGTTCACAGATGTTGGAAAAATGTGCACCCTACATACACATTATATATTTTTATATAATGTTTAGATTGTCAGCTGGCCACTTTCCTATTAATTTTAAACTGTAAATATTCAATCATAATTTACAATTTAAATTTGTTAACATATGGGTGGCACAGTGGCTCAGTGGAGTTTGCATGGGTTTCCTTCAGGTGCTCCGGTTTCCTCCCACAATCCAAAGTTGCAAGTCACTTGGAATGGAGGCTCTAAATTAAGGTGTGAATGTGAGTGTGAATGATTGTCTGTGTATCTGTGTTCGCCCTATGATGGACTGGCGACCTGTCCAGGGTTTCCCCTGCTTTCTGCCCAGTGCATGCTGGGATAGGCTCAAGCCCCCCAGGACCCTGAATAGGAATAACTGGGTAAAGAAAATGAATGAACATTACATTTGCTGTAGCCTTCTCAGATGATGATGAGTGTACACCGTTTCACTTGAAGTAAATGTAAGGTGCTTACTTTTTGGTAACCAGTCCCATGAATAATATCTCATTATAATATTCATTCTAGTGTGATGTCAGCTCATTAGTACAGTTAATGTACTGGGTTTAATGAGACTGGGTTTATTTGATAACTTTTTACATTTATTGAATGGCAGAAGCAAGTTATCAAACAGCTAATGTTACAGTAGGGAATGTTTTCTCTCCTCAGTGTTTTCCCCAAAAGTGGCCATGGCTCGTAGTTTGTGAATGAAAGGGAGGCATTTATTTTGTCATCTGTATTTATTTAAATTATTCCATTATTATTATTATTATTATTGTTGTTATTATTATCTATTGTATTTACTTATTATTATTTTGTTTCTATGAGCAGGGAGGGGAATGCTGGGGGGCTAAGAGGAGATAATGGGGGGATATTACTGTCTAAAAAGAAAAGTATGAATCTGTAATACTGTTTCATCATATGTGCAGATTGTTGAATAAAATTTGGTTACAAAAAAAAAGAAAGGGAGGCATGATTGTGAATGTGTGGCTACACAAATTCAAGGCAAATCTGGAAAACAGCTCTCCTGGAATTACTTTTGTTTTTTTAAAACCCAGTTTAAATTATCATTTTTATTTAGTTGAGAGATGATGTAGCTGAATTTTTGCCTATTAAGCACCATCTATCAATGGCAAAGTTTTTGTGATGATGAGGGAGGAGGCTGGGTCTGAAGGCTGATGGATGATGGAAGTTGAAGTCACTGGAAAGTGTGGGGTCTGGTGTGCAGGCGTTTTTCTGTAGCTTGCCCGTGAGTTGAGAGCCTGAATGATCATTAGCAAACTGACTCTCCAGTTTGGCGCTGTACTGGGACTTGGGTGCATTGGTGGCCTTGCTGAGCTGGGTTTTTGCCAGGTGTTCTTCCTCTCTTCCCATTCCTGTGAATCTGCTCTTTGATCTTCCTCAGTTTATTAAACAATTGGCATAGCATTGTAGTAGTACAATGATCTTCTTTGGTAAGCAAGCTGCCTCACAGAAAAGGATACAGGAGTAGACTGTGTGTAGGTGTCAAAACTATTGCTCACATATCTGAAGGCCTCCCTGTCTGTAGTGCTTGGATCCACCTCCAGACTGCTTTCAGCGGTTGTGTAATATTGGCACTAACTGCACCAATGCATGGTCAGAACTGCTAAGCCTGTAAAAATGAATGAAATGCACCTTTATGCCAATGGCCAATTGTCACTTGTGCAATCAGCCTCCTCAACAAAACAATTTTTTTTTTTGCTGTGTGATTATTTTATGTAACGGTATGAGTGTGACATTATAATTTATTGTACTGACCAAAGCCACTAAAAATGTGAACCCATGAACACATGCGCCGTCATTTGCGTGCGCAAATCCAACATGATCTCCCACAAATATGTGTAATGAACACAATCTCTAAAATAGTGATTTACGTGCTGTGGACACGTATTATGGGAAAATAACGTTTCTCCACCACAAATTGAATTACGTTTCCCTGCAACAAATTTAAATACGTTTCTCTGCCACAAATTTAATTACGTCCAAAAGGTTGGTTAACAGTTAAATTTAGGCAAGTAAAACAAGTTTGGTTAAGGTTAGGGTTAAGGTTATGGTAAAGTTTAAGCAAGTAAAACAACTTGGTTAAGGTTAGAGAAATGGTTTGGTCATGGTTAAATAAGAAAAATGTTTGTTAAAAATTCAGATGTGACTTACGGTTGAAATGTCCTTTGAAAACACTGGGAATCAAACCCCGGTCGCCGACATTGAAGGCTAAGGTATACACCCATCTGCCATCCTCAACCACATCGCCCTTACTTTCCACTGTGCTACTTCAATGTGACACTACGTCCTGTTTATAGTCGTGTCTCCTTCATGTAACCGTTTTGTGCTGGGAAAACGTAAATGTAATACTTTACGTTCCACCAACACGTAATTTGCTGTTAACATGTCGTGTTCATTTCTCGTTTTTCTGTGAGATTAGTCTGGCAAATCCATTATTTTCAATGTGGGCGCGCGTTGCGAGCTGTCTTCTTTTTCAGGCGCAACCATGGCGTCCTGAGATAAAAATATCTCAACTTTTTGAAACGCTGCAAACGCACCGCATGTCACATAGCCTGAAAGCCTGAAATAACCCTTGAATCGTTCACCATGCAAACGAAGGTCCAGGATCTACTGGTGATATTCTCTGTACTCTTGTATCTTTGCTAAATCCTGGTGCTCGGCCAAATCGATATGCCACGTCATCATTCATTCCGTTTGTTTTTGATATGGGATATCGAAAACCACATATGTCATCAATCAAGCATGCCAATCATATCCCAACCTCATCCCAAACTGGACTCTACCTTGTGTTTGATACCTCTAGCATTTTGACTAGTTATAATGTAATAAAATATATCCTAAATTAGCATTTTGACTACTCATAATGTAATAAAAGATATCTTAAATTACCATTTTTACTAGTCATAACGTAATTAGAGATATCTTAAATTAGCATTTTGACTAGTCATAATGTAATAAAAGATATCTTAAATTAGCATTTCGACTGGTCATAATGAAATGAGAAATATCTTAATTTAGCATTGTGACAGGTCATAATGTAATTAGAGATATCTTAAATTAGCATTTTGACAGGTCATAATGTAATTAGCGATATCTTAAATGCCAATTTACAATATCTCTCATTACATTATGACTAGCCAAAATGCTACTTTAAAATATTCCAGATAACTGTAATGAGAACTACTGGAACTACCACTACTAGGCCTATACAGCCGCAGCAGCTGTAGTAGTAGTAGCAGCAGCAGCAGCAGTGTTGTTGCTTGCCACTACTGACTAATACCACCTGGCTTAATGGTACTGCTGCAGCAGCAAAAGCAGCAGTGGCAGCACCCACTGCATTCCCTGGAGCCCCTGGTAAAGCTCTTACTGTGGACTTTGACAAGGGCCTTCAACCCTATAAGATAAGATAAGGTAAGATAAGATAGCACTTGATTAATCCCCTTGGGGAAATTCAGGGAAGCTTGCCTCCCTGTCGGGGAACTGAACCCCGGTCTGGCCACTGTGCGGTAGGCAGGGATACTAGCCACTATACTAATGAGGAGCACCAACTGTTTGGACTGGGTGGCAGGTTTGCTTCAGTGGTTGGCGAACCGAGTCTCAACCGCAACCGCCAGACCACCGTTTGGACTGGCTGGCAGACTCGCTTCAGCAGGAGGTGAACCTGAGACAGGCTCTGATTGGTAGAGTCCAGCTCCCTCCAATGATCTCATAATCAGTTAGAATGGTGAAGCAAAGCCGTGTTCTGATTGGTGGAGGAGAAACAGCGGGCCAAGCCGTCGATTGAATGCGAAAAATGAGTTTGGATTATTTGAAATGATATTTAGCCTATTACGTAGAACTTTATTTGTATTTGGAGATGCATGCATTTAAGTCAAACTTTGCAAGAATAATGTATGTAAAATAAGTCAAAATTTATGTGCAGTTGGATGTCACATGCTTCTTAGGTGTGTGTGTGTGTGTGTGTGATATAGGCCTAAATGCCTTGATGCATAAACACAACGACAAGCCTCCAGCTGCACTGGGATGAAAGTGGCCAACAGAAGAAACAAGAAAATAAATACAAAATAATAAATCTAAAGTTAAGCTGTCCAAGTAGTCCATTTTGTCCAACAATGTCTGATAGGAAATAATTACAATATTTGTGTGAAGAATTCCCTGTAAGTCTCCTGTTTCCACGGCCGTCACACTTTCTCCCTTTCTTATTGTCCTTCCCAATTGTGCAATCCTTAAAAGCAGCTTGGATACAGCTTGGTAACACACACCCAGGAGGTCGCTGTGAATGGATTGTCGCGTCTGACAGCCTTGATTGAATCTGGATCTTCAGTTTAACAATTGATTGTCTTTTTGCATTCTGGCCAATGTAAGTTGAGTCATTACATTCATTTGCAATAGGAAATACGGTCAGATCAATGTCTGCTAAATCCTATACAGCCGACTCACAGTATCCTGGCGCTCGGCCAAATTCATACGCCACTTCATCATTCATTCAGTTTGTTTGTGATAATGGACATTCACTATCGAAACCGCATATGTCATCAATCACCAGGCATGCCAATCATATCCTGACCTCATCCCCAACTGGACTCTGCCTTGTGTTTGATACCTCTGAACCCAGTGAGTGGGCATCAAGTTAGCCAGCAAAATTAAAGTTGTAAAATAAAAGCCCTCAAACTGCAAGGGACGGTAGCATTAGAATGCAGCTGGAAAAATAATCCCCTCACTCCATCTCTGTACATGGGATCATTGCTATTATGGTGTTATCGACTGTCTAATGTCATGTTCCAGCCAGGTCTGCAACAAAGAAAAATAATAGAATAAAGCTTTGAAAGGAAAACTTACAAAACACAATAACTGGTCCCATGTCATTGTAATGGGCATGGTCAGCATTCACAGACCTGAAAGACTTGCATCTTGAATTGCAATTATGAAGACTTACAGTAAGCCCAGGAAGCCTTGAGACTTGACTTGGACTTGCCCTGATTGACTTGAGACTTGACTTGGACTTGCACCAAAAGACTTAAAAACAGCTCTGCTGCTAAACACCTGTAGCCACACACTAATGGTGACTGCTGTTTGAATAGATGCATCACACACACACACACACACACACACAATGTTATGGTACCTGTGGGGTGGGGTGGGAATACTAAACTCTGTTGAATAATTTGAATTGTATCAGTCTCAAGTTCTCATTAATTATCTTCTGGATTATATTGTAATGTGCTTTTACATTAGCTTGCTCTCATGTGACTTGGTAGATAGTTAATGGAGCATTACAGATCCACAATACAATGCTAGTGGTCTTTAAACAAGAGAATGTAATATGTGTGCAGTCATGTACGTTTCATGTAGGATAGTTGGTTGTGTTGATCTTTACTCCATTGTTAAGATTTATGTAGTTATCCTTTTTTCCAATTTGGTTCCCTAATGCTAAAAACACTGTACGTGTTGGATGGGATTTTTTTTTATGTTGTTGTTGGTTAGCTCCACCCCTCCATGTTAATTAAAGTGAAACATGAACTTCTAATTTGTTAAATACTCTAAATAATCTTCTGATGTGAGACCATTCAGCTGTCATTCACTCATTCAAACAAACTGAGTATTATTGATACATTTGTCTTGCCTTGCCAGACCTTTCTACACACTTTCAACTCATACTCAAGTTCCTTGTGGCACCTTGTACCAATAGTCTACCTTCCTCCTCTCTCTCCTGATACCCTTTACCTTGTTGGTTATTGCTGTGATGACATCAACCACTCCAGGAGCCCGGTGGTGGCAGACAGGGAGATTATTCCAATTTTGTTTGACCTCCAGTGAATTATATGTGTCCCAAAGTATTCTTTACTCCATTTTAGTGCACCTTTTGTGATTTAGCCGATATGGTAATGATAAAATGAAGTGTTTCCAAAATTAGATTGCTGCTATTTTAAAAAATAAGTTGCACCCACTCTTAAACATATATTATTATTAATTGTCAGAACAACTTATAGCTTCTTTAAGGGATCATTTCTGTCCAATTGCAAGGTGTTGCACCTGTAACTGTTCTGTCTTTAGATTTTGTTAGCAGTCTTACATTTGATTTTCTTGTTGAGACAAGATAGTATCTCAGACACCCCTTCTCATACAGTGCTGCATTGCTAAGGCAGCGTGGCACTCCTAGCCATTTTCTTGCTAATCATTCTCTCCAACTTGTCTGTCTTTCTGTCTGTTATGGGTAACTCAAAAGTCCAAACTGTAGACACCACAACTTGAGTTTGTCTGTTAACATTGATCTCTATGCACTCTAAACCTCTTATCACACCTTGTCCTAACCTCAAAATCTGCTTTTTGTCTGCAATTTGGTGCTAAATAATGACTGTCTGTCTGTTCTAAACTCTGTGAGAAGTCTGGCATTCCTGCTTTTTGCACTGAAGTGTCAATTAGCTGGTTCCTTTCTGAGTAGTTTGTGATTTTTTTTCGCTATCACACTCTAGAAACTGTTTCTCTCTACACTGAGGAGGCGCATGGGCCAAAATTTAATTATTTCCTCCTGCTCTCCGCCGTGATGTGGGGATTATTTGCTTCTCCCATGTTTTCTATTATACCATCCCACTAAACTTTTCACTGGCTTCTCCTATATTGTTGGAATTGCCTATTTGTCAATGCACAACAAGTCAAGTCCTTGGTTGACAAAATGATAATACTGGCTGGCTCATCTATTAAGAGATATTGAATGACAAATTTAAGGTGATTTTTTCCCCCAAAGTGGATATATAACAGTTTGTTTCTAATAGTCCTTGAGCACATCCTATTTCTTTGGTGCTGAGTCAAACAAATGTACGATTTGTAGAGAAATGGCCTTACACAGCTCAAATAAGTGTTGGGCCAGGTGTAGACTGACAATTCTGTGAACACCTCCTCTCATGACACAGTACTGAGGTAAAAGACAAACAAGAAAACCCCCAAAAAACAAAGTTGGAATCACGGCTTGATGACACCAAAATGGCATACCTTCGTTTTGATCCTGGTTGGTTAGGAACCTTTGTGGCAGTTTAAATGCAGTCTCTATTAACAATAGGGTAAAGGCATGATGGGCCCTGGTTATAATGTGTTGGTAGACAGATAGCTTCCATTATATTACATTTTGTTGTGATTAGACTTATTGAGCAGTTACTGTAACTGCATACCACCCAATATGCATATCAATTCTGAATGATATAGATGTTATTAATGGCTATGTCATTAATGTTGACTTGAAATATCCAGTGCAAAGAAATGCTTATTGAGTGCAGTTTTTACTTTCATTGCATCACTGCTGAGAATGCGACTGACTAACCTGCCATGGCAGGTTAGTCCTACAAATCAGACCTTTACTACGTATAGCAAATTTATCAACTTTGTCCATTATACAGCCTATACAATGTTTACTGGTGATATTTCTGGTGTTTGACTACTTTATAACTACTTTTGAAAAATATAGCTGCAGCTGAGTTTGCAATCGGCTGTAAATGCATTTTTTAAACTTGATTGCCAAGTGACATTTCCTATTACTGTAATTAAGCAGGGTGTTGTCCGCTCATACTGTGTATCTGTAGCAGCCCTGCTGTATACTCTCAGTAGAGGAGCGTTTTGAGACAGCAGAGAGGTACAGTATAGCAGAACAGAATGCAGCTTGGGCAGCTTAATGCTTGTGCAGCAGAATGCAGCTCAGTGTCATTGCGAATAATAAATATTTATTTATTTATTTTTTTCTCTAACCTTCTGGTGCCTTCTACTATCATGGGCCCAGGAGCCCCACATGTCTGTGTGTTAATCTGACCCAGTCGACTTCAGTAGACCATATTTTGTTTTCCAATTACCCTCAGACAGCACTTTGTTCACCCCACCATAACCAATTTACAAGCGCTCTCTGTCTTTAAGCAATATCTTTCAAAATGCAAACAGCTCATTATCTATTACTAATTCTGTATGCGTAGATTTTTGTGTGCATTTGTTTGCTACATTGATGTAAATTTGTTAGACAGCAGACTGTAGCAGCATCGGTGGCATTGGCCAAAGCATGATACATAATTTATCCAAAATGTAAAATGTGCTTTAAATGGTAAATCTTTATACCACTTCTCGTCATCCTGTAACATGCACTGCAACATAAACTGTGCACATCGAACTTCCACTGTGAATATGCTGGTGGCTTCTGACACAGAGATGATGAGTTGAAAATTAATTTTTCTATTTCATTTACACAGGAGGGCAGAAAGCGAGTGAAAGCTGGTATGATGAACACATACCAGCTGGTATGAACAGCACAAATGTAATTACTAAAATGTGCTGCACCAGTAAATATCTCAGTTAAATGCCAAAGACTCCTACATGTATAATTTGTGGCCAGTGCTGTTTTCCTGGGCTACTGGATTTATTGAAATTGAATATGCTGCTATGCATACATCATTTATAAACCTACCTGGCAGAAATTCACTTCTAGGAAGTAGCAATAAAAACGCACATCCAGAAAATCTCATACAGGTGCAGAGCAGAAAGTGATCCAAATAAAAGACAATAACTCTCCACATTGCTCCCCAAGAATGTTAGACTCAAATAATCAAAATCATCATTATTTCACCTTTTCAAAAACAGAAAATCACCAAACTGTATGCATAGAGCTGATAGGGCTTTTGGGGGATATTGTTGTGGCTTACACTGACTTCATCAACTCATGCCTCCCTAATACAGTAGGATAAACCTGCATAAATTAAAGAAAGCAAACCGGTATCTTTTTTCTTCAGATTTGGAAAGAGTATAAACTATAAACTTGCAACCAGCTATAACCAATGTTATGTTTGTGTTATGTTTACAGGATTTGGAAGTAATGTAAAATTATTTTATCATAAGGCAACCCTGTTTCGATAAAGCTACAGTGAGAAAATAAAAATGAACATAAAACAAATTTTCAAGGTAGGGCCATTCATTTTTGCTGTTCCTCTCCTGAGAGAGTTTCACGAGATTGAAGTCCCGCCTCATGAAGTTTTTTTGGGTGCAAATTTACAGCATGTATTTGATTGTCACAAGGCCTGTATGAACATTAAATCCTGGTGGCTCAGCGGTGAGCAGTGTTGCTTCACAGCAAAAGGGACCTGGGTTTGATCCCCGGCCCGACTCTTCCATATTCATTCATATTTCAAACATATTCAAGTCAGGTGGATTGGAGACTCTAAATTCCCTATAGATATGAATGTGATCATCTGTCTATGTGTGTTGGCCCTCCCTTAACTTACAGGAGAGGCGACCTGGCCAGCTTGTCTCCCTGCCTTCTGCCAAATGCATGCTGGGATAGACTCCAGCTCCCATGACCCTGAAAAGGTTTAAGCGGTTAGAGAAAATGAATGTGCTACATTAATTTTGCATTCAAATGTCTTTGAGCACACCTAATCCAAAATGGATTCAGCAAAGTAACATTAGTTCACAGCGTTACTTCCACTGAAACCTATTGAGATAATAAATGTGGTATTGCCAAAATATTCTCAGAATAACAAAGAGAAATCTAGTTAGTGAATTATTGAACTACCGCTCCCCCTTCCATGTTTTCACAAAACAACTACAAAATAATGACTTTTAAAGAGCTATGGCTTGAGTAAGTTTTATAACAGTTTATTATACCGCTGGCTCAGCCATCCACTTGCTGCATTTTTGGATCCAGTTCATGTCCCTCTCTTGCCCTTTCCCTGCCTCTTCTACTTTTCACCATCAAATTAAGCAGAAATGCTATAAAATTGCCTTTAAAGACAGGTTACCAAGGTAACAGTGCGTATGTCCTCATCCCATGTATTTTGGCACTGTCTAAGTCTCTGCTGTCCCTGTTTTTTTTTTTTCAGAATAACCACTACCGCTGCTTGCATGATGGACTTGAGGAGGTATCCTCTTGACGAACAGAACTGCACCCTGGAAATCGAAAGCTGTGAGTAACGCAAACTAATCTATTCTTGACACCCCATGCATCACTCATAAACGAGCCTCCTCACCCCTCTTCCCTTAACTTACAGCTGCCTTCCAAAGTATCTTAACATGAACGTCAGAGAGACGTTTATACTAGTTATCACTGCCTTAAAACAGCATGGTACCTCTGAAAAGCACAGGTAGTTAGGTGTTTTTTTTACTAAGCATTTCATCATGGAATATGAAACGAAGCTGCGATCTGCAGCTCTGGAGCCATTTTAAACACCATGTGTCGGCAGAGGTGATCATTTAGCTCTTTTAAAGGAGCCATTTGTGGAATTATTGGCATCCTCGTCCCTGTGTGCCATTTGTTATACATATGTTAACTCCAAAGCCAATGACTGCTTTGACAAATGAAGAAAAAATTCAAAGTGCTCAGTGATGTGTATTGATTACTGTTCCCTCAGTCTGACAGACAGACAGGGCCACCCCTGGACCTTTGAAGGGCACAAGCAAAATTTAATTTTGGGGGGCCTCACCTGACCGTAGCCATGGTTCTGAACCCATAAATCACATGGGCCTAATGCGTTGTCTAAATCAATATAGTTTCATATTTGCTCACAGTCACCACATGTTTATCTTCAATGGTCACTTTTAATCAATAATTTGTGAGCATTTATACTGACTCATGTTCATACGCCCCACACAAAACTCTTTTGTAACTCACTGGAATCACAAATGACTTTGGATAGAATTGTTTTAAGTTTATCAGCAAAAATGATCATATCAATCACTGAGGACTGATTGATGACAGGACTGAGGTGTTCTCAGATGGGCCCCACTGTACATGCAGTGCATTATTTGTGAAGAAAAAAAAAAGGCCGCCACATAGACACCTTTATATATACATATATACCTTTGTCATAGAAACAGAAAAAGGGTTTTGTGACACTATAATAATAACTTTTATATTAAGTTTATTTGCATAGCACCTTTCAAAACAGCAGTTACAAAGTGCTTCACAGACATTAAAACAATAGAGAACCTTGTAGAAAGTCAAAATCAATTAGAATGATATAGTCAGTTTGGTGGAGAAGAATGGAAGATGCGTCTCTTTTGAGTTTTGCTTACAACACAGAACAATATTCTAAATTACTAAATAATTAGTGTATTTAAACTACTAAAAACTCAGATCTCTGTTATCAGATCAATAGTACTAGTTTGCAATCTTTGCAGGTACAACAACATCAGAGAAGGTAGAACACAGAAGGCTTATAGGTAAAAGCCACATACAGGCTTGCATACTGTAGGTTTTTCTGCTTTTCCTTCTTCTTCTCCATTCCATTCATGTTATTGGGCTTTCACTGAACAGTATTAGCTATCTGCTCGCATAACACCACCAGTGCAAGACTATCCCACTGATCAACAAGGTAAATTCTGTCTAATAATCTGAAACACTGTGGACAGAATGGGATTTTGTTTCACCTCTTTCACATTTTGACTACTGGAGTTACAACACTGCTAGTTCTGTTCTCTAGACCAAGAGCCAAGAAACAGTTTTTAATATAGCAATAAGACCTGAAAGGGCATTTTTTACAGTGATTATGGTTAAGACCATAATGTGATGCTAAAGGTATGAGACTCGGCTGAGTTTTAGTAGTTCTGCTATTCCAGGGAATTAAGTCTTTCATGCTGTTACCAACACGTGTATTGTCTAAAAAGTTTCCTTCTAAGAGGTACATACATAAGAATATAAAAAGGAGAAAACAGGAAAAATTTGTGACTAAAATCACTTACTGCTTATCACAAGTGTTGGCATAAAAACCAATAAAGCATGGCTAGTGGTGCTTTTATGGGAATTAACAGCATGGCTGGAACACATCTTTGAGCAGTCAGATTGCTTGGCTGAACCTACCTGTTGTATAATTAAGATAATGCCTCTTTCTGTTGTTGAACTCTGGGTGAATAGTTAACAAGCCATTCCACTGTGACATGATATTAAACAATATCATTGAAATAAATATTAAAAAAAAAAAAGTGCATCAATTTTTCAAAGGCTTTAATTTAGATAAATCATGTCCAGGTGAATTATATGCTAGTGGTATAATTAAAAATTGTATTTGCTTGATCATTTTCATTGACCACCCCATCAATCAACATGCCTGTTCAATATACCACATAGTTGTTGCTGTTGTTGTTCATGATAAAACTGAGTCTTTACCCTTGGGGCATCAGGAAGGAATGAAATATGGATATGCTGTGAATTAAAAGTTGCAAGAATATCTGCTATTTATGCTCATGGAACGCCCTGCGCTGCTGGGAATAGAGCACATTAACCATCAATTTGATTGATTAAGGACCAGCCGGTTGTTTCAATTTCATGGACAATGTCACGTTTCCTTACCCTGTAACCTCAGAGAGAGATTTAAAGGTAATGAATCCTGGTCCCCTAGTGAGTGTAATGTCATCCGGGTCTGGAACTAGGGTAGTAGAATGTGAAATGTAGTAACACTTCTCGGACTGAGAAATTGCTCTGCAGTGAATGCATAAACTAGCCTATTGACATAAATCTACCGCTGAGGTCACACTTGATTCCATTGCCAGTTATATTGTACCTCTCGAGAATGTGCAGGAGAATAATACGAAGTGACGCATGTTAATAAATATTCATGCATAACTTTTTTCGTAAAGCGTGCAGTGATGCAGCTCCAGAGGAATTTGGACAGCGGAGTGGGGAGCACAGACACTTTTAACTTGAGTCTGGAGTGTATAGGATTGTGAATCACTCAACGATTGCTCCGGTTTGTTACAGTACTACCCTCAAAGCTGCAAGTGGGCATGTTTTGACAGAAACGCTACCCAGAACCCCCCCCCCCCCGCCAAAACCCCTTCTCCTCTCATCATTCCCTGCTTTCCTGCAACCCCAAATGCAGCTGCCATGTGACAAATACAAGAATTGATTTGAGAAGTTGCAGATATTAAATGAAAGTTACTGAAAAACAGTGATGAGCAGGCAGTAGAGAGAGAAGTGTGGATAGCGGCATTCATTCTACAAGGCCAGTTAGACAGCATCAAGCTAGCTAGATGGCTTGATGAAAGTTACATTTTCTCCTTGGTCGTCTAATAATAGCGTGATGATGATAATGTCTGCTGGTGCTGTTTTGCCCTAAGCCAACATGATGCTTATACCTAGCATGGATTTCGTTGTGAAGTTAACAGGCATATTTCTTACAGCTGGTATTGTACAAAAAACAAAAACCTGAAGCAAATACAGAGTTGTTGTTGTTGTTTTTTTCCTTCTTGGAGCAAAGAGTGTTTCTGCGGACGAGAGGAAGATGAGTGACTGATAGAGTGACGTGTTTGCGCAGCCTCATGTTTGGGGAGCAGAGTTTCATTTTGCTTTGCTCTGCTCACAAGCTGTGCCGGATAGCGACGCACTGTATGATGTTTTGGCTTCATACTCTATTATTTTTTATGTGGACTGATAGAGTGACTGTGACATTAAAGGGCAGAGTGTCACTTTTAATTTGTGGGTGTTTAAGACTATCAGAAATTAAACATACTGCTGCTTTTTGTTCGTGGTTCCCTCATTTCTGCTTAGGATGTGGCCACAAATTCTTACAATGCAATGATTTTTAAAAGTATGCAATCTATAAAGATCACAAGACTCTTGATATTTTGTGAGGTTGCTGAGCTCTGGATGACTTAGAGGCAATATAGAATACATGTAAACAAGGTTCTGATTTGTGAAACCGACCTCCACACATTATGCTCCTGCAGCAGAGCTTCAATATAAACATGGTTAACTTTAATGGTTGTGTCTGCCTACTAATTTTGCCATTGAACTTACACCCCTCATGTTTTCATTCCCCTCTCTACTCCTCTGCCAACTCCCCCTGACCTTGACACAGATGGATATACCACAGATGACATAGTGTTCTTCTGGCAAGGAGGCGACAACGCCGTGACGGGGGTTGACAAGCTAGAGTTACCTCAGTTCTCCATTGTGGACATCCGCTTGGTGTCCAGGGAAGTCAGGTTTACTACAGGTAAGGCCTTCAGTCGTAAAACCTAACAGGGTCGAACGTGTCCATTGCATGCACAAATTACTGTTACTGTACTTGCTCTATAAATCATAACACCTCTGCATCTGTCTCTCCACCGTGAGTGGAGGCATTAAATACATCATTGTCAGTGTTGGGAACATTATTATATTTGGAAAGTATAGAAAGACAGTTTGCTTGTTTAATGGAGCACATTGTAGCTGGCCATTTCCACATAGGCCATGTTCATAAGAAATGGACTTGTATGCAAAGAAAACAAGTGTAACTGAAGTATCAAACTTAGCCTTGCTTGCTAGCTCTATTTCTCAGTAACTACAGATACACTTGTACTCAGACTGTTTAAACTGAAGTGAAAGAAAGACACTAAATGTAGCATCATTGTTGTGTTTCTATCAGAGTCAGAACTGTAATAACAATGCACAATAAACATACAGGAATTGGACTTGGTGGCCAAGACATATTGACAATTTACAAGGATTACAGCACAAACTGACACACAATGATAACAGGACCTCACATACACAGCAAAGGAACTGTGCAAGACTTACTTGAGACTATACATATCATTCTATATATTCAGCATTCAGTATGTCTATAGCTGTGTGTGTTTGAGCATGGTGGTATGCAGCATGGTTGCAGCTCTATGATCCATGTTTTAATCGCAAAATTGTCATAGTCAGATTTTATAGACAATGGCATAGCAATATTGTTCATACACTGATTGGGTTAGGAATCTTGCAAGGGGTCGGACGTTCGCCCCGAACACAAGAGCTTGCAAAGCCATAAAAAACAATAAAAAGCAGTGTGCAAGCAATTCAGGGGGGAAAAAAAAGGTTTGTGTGAATGTAGCAGTAATCTCATTCCAGCCGACCCTTACTACCCCATAAATAACTTCACAATTCCAAGAGGGAGACAAAAATAAAATTTAAGCGTCATTCCCATGTTTCAGTTAGGTGTAATTTATTAACATTTAGTAATGTTAACCACCATTAATCTGGGATGTATTGGTGTGTTCTTGTTCATTTGTCACAGACTTGATGAAATATGTATGCTAAGGTATTGATTCATTAAAAGATTTACAGGATCCTGGAGATGATGAGGTCATTTGTCACTGTGTGTTCCTCATAGGAGATAGCCTTTAAGATTAAAACCATCATGCTTAATCTTAAGCCTTTTTTCTTTGGTGATGAATTAGGCATACGGAAACTCTAGATAGAATATATAGAATGGAATATAACAATATATACTGTATATAGCAATTTATATTGTCTCCGTAGTTGTAAATATCTCACTATAGCTGAAGCAGAGAGAGCCGGGCTTGAGGATATATATTGCTTTTTTGCATCAGCATTTTATTGTTGTGCTTGTTTGAATTACAGTATATTCAACAGACCAATTAATGTCTTACCACAACCAGCTGACATTTTTCCTTGCAAAATGTACAATGACTTACTGCACCTCGCAACCATATATATTCTCCTTACTCGTGTATTGTAAAGACACGCATTCCAATTACGCACCTTTTTAAATGCCCTTTTGGTAATGTTTAGAGGACAGAGAAAGTGCTAAAGAAAAGCAGAGCAGCTCTCTGTGACAATTCTCAGAGGGATGCTGGAGCTGCCTGCTGAGATAGGGGGTTGCAGAAAAATCTGCCGTGTTTGCGACTTTCTGCCATGTTTAATTGGAATCGAACTTGTCCCTGGAAAGGAATCCATCGCTTTGGGGAAATTAAGTGCTCCATCTGAACAAATGGAGAAATGACTACCCTGCGCGTTGTCAAAGTGCAGACTTTGGAACTCTTTAAGTTGTGGCAACATTTCCCCCTTCTCTCATTTTTACTGATGTGTTTTCCCTGCTTTCCACTTCTCCAATTTATCACTCCATCCTCTCTCCTTTAAGGTTCATATCCAAGGCTGTCGCTGAGTTTCAGGATTAAGAGGAACATCGGCTATTTCATCCTGCAGACATATATGCCCTCCATCTTGATCACCATCCTCTCCTGGGTCTCTTTCTGGATCAATTATGATGCCTCTGCAGCTCGGGTGGCCCTGGGTAAGACTCAGCCACCACTGTGTTGTTTAAAGTTGCCACATTGTCACAGTAACTTAAAGCGTGTTGCTGTCACACTGAACACTGACTACATTTTCATGCACACAATAGTCAAATTATTGCCCTCACTTTGATTAAAATTTCATCAAGCGGTTTACATTTGTAGGGGGAAATGAATGGTCTGTCAATACTCCTGCTTTCATGCATTTTTCGTACTTTGATTACTGACTGACTGCATCAATCAGACACCCATAGGCTACAAGCAGCATTAATGATTTCCGTTTGGTCATATTGCGCCTATGGAAGTCGCCCAGCTCTAATGCTTGAGAGGCATAAAAACCAGGTGTAAACGCTGAAAGTAACTTTGAAAGTTGATGAGTTTCAATCCCAGAACAGAGAGATATGCTTACTCCTTATATATTTGTACATACAGTATGTAAACATCCTAACAATCATCAAATAATACAACTAATGTCACACTACTCCACAAGATTCAATCACAATCTGAATATTTTTTATAATGTTTATGACATTTATCAAATTGACATAATTAGATTAATGTGTTTACATGGCCCATGTTGTAATTGCAGTATTGTCACAGTGTCCTGTCCAATATTTAATGGCTATTTTAACATTATGCCCAGGAACAACAATTGAAAATTAGCTGTCTGGCTAATACTGGCACATTTACAGTGATGCTGATTAATATGCATTGTCCCTGTAAAAATGACAATAAAAAAATCAAACTTTGAGATACATTCATGCCAGTGGAAAATGCAGACTCTTATTGTTTTTGAGTTACCTGACTGCCCATCACAAGATGTTTGTAAATCATATGTATACTCTCCAAGGCTTTACAGTTCTGCATCTGAAGCTCTTTTGATGAAGACTTGAATCAGACTATGATGCATCATACAATACAGCCTTATTAATAGTTTATTGGCCATATGGAGTTGTGGTAGATTCAAAGATCATATGCCTAACTATGAGAAGTGAGCATGTTCTGGCACATCAGTCTTTTACTGAATGGATGACAGTGAGTTTCATAGTGCATCCACCACTGGACTAACCTCGGTCAGATGATGATTCATTCATGAATGCATGCTAAAAAGAATAAATGTTTTACCAAAGTGAAATATAACTTTGAGTTAACTTGCCGTGCCAACATGTGTCTCATTGTGAATTCTTTGTTTCTGTGTGTGCTGTACTTAGGTGTGACAACGGTGCTTACCATGACAACAATTAACACCCACCTTAGGGAGACTCTCCCAAAGATCCCGTATGTGAAAGCCATCGACGTCTACCTCATGGGCTGTTTTGTGTTTGTGTTCCTGGCCCTGCTTGAATATGCCTTTGTAAATTACGTGTTCTTTGGCCGGGGCCCCCAGCAACAGAAGAAAATCAATGAGAGGCTGAATAAAGCCAACAACGAGCGCCCAAGATACGAAGAGAAGCGCCTGAGGGAACAGGTTTGCATCTTCATCTGCTGCCTCTCTCTTCTACTCTGCTTCTCTGTGTCAATCAGAGTTCAAGTGTAAAACAACTGTCTTTTTCATATCAGATTCCTAGCCATAGTCATTTTGCTCAAAGCCTGACACATATATTCCCCAAAGTAATCTTCCAGAAGCATACTGATGCCACCACAGCCAAATATGCATTCACCACCCATCATCCATTGCTTTTTCCTCAAGCACTGACTGCTTTTTATTGAGCATAGCCTTTTTCATTGAGGTAGCGACTCATCTAGCTCAACAGTGGTATAAACATTCTCATTTCTTATTTAGGTTGTTGTCTACGTTAATGCTGTAGGCTTCATTCATTCTCACTCTGCTACCTTGTGTTTTTTTTTTTTACATGTATTTTCCAACTTTCATCTCAATTGGACAAAACATCAAAATACAGGAAAAGGCATTGAAAATGTTCAATGGTAGAAGCTAAAATGGTCAGACTGAATGAAGCCCCCATGTTTTTGTGTGTGAAGTACTAAATGCTATGCTTATTCAAAGTTGTTCCTGTTAACTTTATGTCTTATGCATTGTGTAATTTTTAGAAAATGTGCTTATTTGCCAGTATTTTATAGGCGTTTTAATGTTCTCTTCATTTTTCTTTCACATTGCAAGGACTCCATTTCCGTGCCGTTTCAAACCAACACCTTCAGGTCATTTACACAGCGAAGAAATCTGTATCTCGAGGAACAAAGAAAAGTTGGGGTACATTTATTTAGAAATCATATGAGCTGTAGGACAGCGGTCAAAATGAAGTCAGATTATTTGTGTCACTTTATTGCAAGAGAAAAATCACTATTAGATTTCTGTAAAAAGAAAATATGATTAAACTATTTAGAAAGAGGCATGCAAAAAAAAAAGACATTCCATATCATCCCTGCATTTTGCTTTAGCTTGAAAGCCTTGGGGGGGTGGGAGGGGTAACATAAGCTTCAGTAGTAAAGGGAATTTGGGGCTATCACAAGACATTTAACTCACCCCTGACCCCCAGTATCTCTCCTCTCTCCTAACAGGTGGATGCCTACGGAAACATCCTCCTCACCACGCTGGAGATGAATAACGAAGTGATGCCTTCTGACGTGGGGAGCAGCGTCAGTGACTCTCGGAATTCGGTCATGTCCTTCGACAGCTCCGGGGTCCAATTCAGGAAGCCCATGGCCCCCCGGGACGGCTTCAGCCACCATTCGCTGGACCGGAGCGCCATGCGGAGCCGGGCCAACTGCCGGCTACGACGACGCTCCTCCAAGCTCAAGTTGAAAATCCCAAATCTGGCAGATGTTAGCACCATTGACAAGTGGTCTCGGGTCATTTTCCCCATCACCTTTGGATTTTTCAACCTAATCTACTGGTTGTACTATGTGAATTGATGTGCATCCCACTAGGAATCATGGGCCATATTTTGAGAGCACATTAAATTGGCTTTGATACAGTTCCAAAATATGTATACACATATACAAGTTGAACATATGTATATGCATATTTCTATATATTATATTTATATATACACGTGTGAAATCTGAAGGACCTTTCTGCTGTACAAAGTATTAATAGGATGACTTGAATGTTTAAGAATAATTGTGAGAGAAGAATTTCAAGGCTTTGAGTTTCTTTTTCCTCCTGAAACAAACAAACAAACAAACAAACATGAGATCCCGCCGTGGGGTTTTTGGAACTAAAGACTGCATGATATTTTTGCTAAAAAAAAAAAAGAAAAAAAAGAAAAAAAGAAAGTGAAAGCTCTTGAGAGAGAAAAGATGTCTCAGAGTCCCATTGACTTTTTATTGATACTTATTGTAATCAGAATCCTCTACTGCAGCTCATGAAATCAGTGGTGGCTTGTCTGTTCAGGCATCAGCTGAGTGAGATCCTTGACACCCCCCCCCCCACCCCCCACCCCCATTACCCATGGATAACATGCACGGAAATCTCCGGTTCTACTATGTACAGCAACCTTGTTTGGATTATGTGTTGTTCCTTGGGTTTTTTGAAGTGATATCGTTCTCTTTATCAGACATCAGCTCTGGCCTAATGGTCTCCATTAGAAGGCCTTGTGGATGGGATGTTAGACCGCTGCGTTCCTGCCCCAGAGTCAACGCAAACTTCTATTCCTTTTCTCTTCTCATCTTATTTTTAGAACACGTCCTCGGGGGGTATTTTTCATTATGGTTAAAAACAAATGCTGATTATTGTAGATATGATTTTGTCTTGAAAAATACTGTGATTTCGGAGAGTGTCAGAACATGTTCTAGAGCTAGGGCATTATTAGATAAAGAGTCAAAGGTATGCATTACTCATTTTGATTGTTTGAAAAAGTAGACATATTCTGTACATTTTATCATTCGGTATTCTCACAGGCATAGTTTCAAAGTATACTTGTACTGTTTATTTCCTCCTATTGATTCACACGCTCTTTAGATGCAGTATTCATCAACATCATATCCTGCTTTGTGTTTGGCAAGGAAAAAAGGGGGGGATGCTTCCATGACTGATCTGAGATGATTCCACAGTGAAGATGTAAGAACATGTATATTCAAAAGAGTCAACATATCCGCCCACAGTTTGACCAGTTGTCACGTAGAATACGGTTTCTCTCTCCTGAATGTTGGAGTTGGCATTATAGTCCTACTGCAATTCTGATTATTTAATTGGGATAGTAATAGGACATGGGGGAAGAGGGGTTCAACCTTTCACACACAAACTGCTCAATCAATCCCATCCCACAAACACTCTGTCTTTGAAGTTGACATCCCCAAGGATCAGTAACATCAGTGTAATCAGGAGTGATACAGCGAGTCTCTGGAACAAAACAACACGTGTGATAAATAGCCATGAATTGAAATGACGACCAAAAGGCCTATAATCCATAAATATCACCTTTCTGTTTTGCTCTTCCAGACGCTGCGTTTCCAGTGCTCAGGTTCATTCACAGAAACACATTGTTCTCTGCGAGGCTCATCCCCTGTAGGACCTTGATTTTTGTCAATCTGTTAACAGGGTATGAGCTAAAAGCAGACTGAATTATCATGCTGTATGTGTTTATAGGTTCAGCGACACACACATGTAATGGGTTCCTCTGTTCAAACTAGCTTGCTTTAGATTCAGCAGTGATGCAGCATGAGGCGAATGATGTCAGCGCAGTTAAAGAGTTAAAAATGGAGGGAGATAGAAGGAGTGGGGCCCAATGGACGATCTAGGAGAGAGGGAAGAGAGGAAAGAGAAAAGGCTGTGTGCAGATCTCACGGAGGGTCTTTCCCTCGAGTTTCAGCATCTTCTGTCTTCACCTCAGTCTCCACTAGACAGGCATAGACAGGATCTACTGGGAGACCTGCAGAACAACATATATACCATCGAGTCCCACAGCAGAAAAAGCAATTGGGTTATTATAATAGTGCAGTGTGGTGCTGAGAAATAGAACTTAAGAGGAAGAAAGAGGGATTGTCATGTTTACACACACATGGGGGAAAGGAGATGGAGGGGGGCTGCAGGATAATAAGATGAAGATGGTAAAGCAGACAAAACAATTTATCATACAGCATATCCACTCCCTCCTTGAGCACAGGGTGTGTATGCATAAAGTGGCTTCAAAAAGGAATACTGATCAGAGACCAGTTTGTCTCTTTAAGTCATAAGTGAAGTTCATATAGTGATGTGATCCTACATCAGTATTTCTTTTTGTATGTGCTTTATGCATTTTAGTCATATGGAGGCAAAAACAGTTGATCACCTTTGAAAAGGGAATGATCAGGGGATGTATGCATCTAAAATGAGCAGAGGAACAGAAGGAAGTACTGAGCTGTTCTCTGTTTCTGTCCGCAGCTGAAGTCATTTGTTGTTTGTCTCTCTGTCAGTTTCAAAGTCAAAAGCATTACATGATAATAACAATCAATCCTAATTGTGAAGAAAATACATTTGTTGTTTTAGGAGAGAAGTGAACATGGGACAACAAGAGGCACAACAAAGTACTTGAGTGACAAATATTCTGTGAAACTGGTTTCTGGGCTAAATGTTTTCCCCTCTGTAAGAAAAGACTGAATCAGAATTTGCACCCAATTGAGTTACACACAGAAAATACATACAATCTTATAGGTGACTGGGAAGAGTGAGAATTGAAACAGTGGCATACATCATAGTCAATAACCTTCACACACATGGCTAAAATTGTTTCGTAGCACATGACCACTGACATATCAAATGTTGTGTAGGTTTTCATAAGGTGCTGTATGGAAGTTAGCTGTGGTTGAAATGCATACATCAAAGTGTGTAATAACTCTGTATGCATTGTGTGTTCTTTGATGTGAAGTGGGATGAAATGGCATCAGTCGTTTGAACATGTAGGCTATCACACCATGTTTAAGAGCACCAGTTTTAATTCATAATACGTACATCACATTTCCCACTGGTAGAGCTGAAAGCGATGCTCATTTGAGACACTCCAACATGAACACACTGTAATGGAAGCTTCTAATAGAAGTGGGCAGATTCCAATCTAGTCATTACTAGATTTGGTTCTCATTTTGCCATCTGCTTTTTGCAATCAGATGAAGAATAGATCTTGATTGAGTTCCCACAGATCAATAGTTACAATATAATACCCCATGGTTTGTAGAAGGATTTACGATTTGGGGGATAATAAGTGGCGTCTGAATCAGGGATATTCAGGCACTTTTGTGTATTTCAGATGTGAGGTGGTGATTACCAGTGTGCCAGCACATTCACATTCACGTTTCAGCTGACCTTGCCCTGTAGTACTGTTTGATTAATTAAAACTGAAGGAAGATGGTACCTATTAGTGGATAATGAATTTCAGTTCCTAAAAATAATATAATACACTTGAAAAAGGTAGTTTTTTTTCTGAGAAGGCAACATTTCATCCTGGTTTGGACCAAAACAGCTTGTCAAACTGTTCAAAGGCAATATGATGGATCTTTATGAAGGATCAAGTCAGACTATGAGGCCAGAGGATGCTATTTGTTCCAGTGCAAGAAGAGCACATACTGTTTGTAAAAATATGAGACATAGGGCAACCATAAGTGTTATTTTAATTAAATCAGTGGAATTTGTTCGACCAGAAGGAAGCCTAATCCATCTATTCTGTGGTTCGCTGAAGTGCACTAACATTTTATATCACAAACTAAACGGAAGACAAAACAAGTATAAATTTCTCATTCAGGTTAGTTTATTCCCAGAAATGAATCCAAACATGCCTATTCAGGTATTTCCTTACTTTTGAGGTATTTTGATGCATATTTTCAATGAACTCCAACCACATACACAGGAGAAACATTAGCAGCCCTTGCATGCTTGCAGTAAATATATCCACAACCCATTTCACTCAAAACATGTATTACCTGCTTTTTGGACATGAAATTGGCACATTCATCCCAAAAGCTGTGAGGATTTTATGTTCTATGCTTTACTTTAGGATATTTGCTTATAGGAGAGTGAAAATACATTTCTTTTGACACATATGTTCAAGGAGTAGAGGAGGAGAAAAAAACTGTTGAACTGATTTCAATGTGAATTTTCTTGCCTCTAGTGTATATGTGTAATTACATGTGAATTGTACTGTAAATATGATATCTTTCACTTAATAGTTCTTAATGCATGAACAAAAACATGGCAGTTCGTAATACCAGCTAGCCTCACTGCTAATGGCATGGACAGCTTCTCTAGCATTGGCATACTTCTGCAAACGAAACCTCTAAAAAAATGAAACACAAGAAATACATGGTACGGACAAAACAATGGAACCATCAACATAAAGTCCTCCCACAGTGAAGACGTTGCTGGTTGGCTCTGTGGAGGTGTCAGTCACATCTCTGAGCATGGCGTTGGTTCCCCTGAAGCTAATCACTGCTATCGTAAAGATTATGGATTATGCCCTAATTCATTCTCTAACAAATGGGATGGTGTCCTCCAGAATGAAAATCCCCCCCATCGCAGGGCAAAATTGTTCATTAAAAGGTTTGAAAAGTATAATAATGATAATAGGCATCTAGCATGGCTTTCCCGATCACCATATCTGAACTTATCTGGGGGTTTGTGGGAGATTTCAACGCGGTACCTGATACTGTGTTTACCTATTACCAAAGCATTGAATTGTCAATTATTGCCATGTACATAAAGAATAGACACTGTCTATATGAAAGAATTGAACTTGTCAAGAACATGATGGCGTTTATGAGGGATGTTTTCTCTCCTCCCGCAACAAAAACTATCAATGTGCAAGGCACTTAACCCCCAGTTGCCCCAGTGGAGCTGCCAACAGTCGAAGACTTTATTTGTACTGGACGGCTCCCAGATGTGAATAAGTTTAACAGTGTGAGTGTGAAGCAGGGCACTGCTAGAGAAAAGCATATGTGCTCAGTCAACCTTCCCTGGATAAATATAAATAAAAACCGTAGATGACCTTTTGTTGATCTTGATGCAAAGCCAAACAGTATAAACAGTCCGACCGTCAGCAGTTAAACTATAACATCCACTTCTTTACCAGCAGTGCTTTTGGCAGGAGAGGATTTTCTGTCTCACATTCACAGTTTTCGTCAGTTCCTCGGCCGTCCTTTGCCTCTGTAGTAAAGTAGACCCAGTGCCGTAGCACATTGAAGCTGTTTTGGTGACTCATGGTGGCCAAAACACACCGTCTGATGTTTATGTCAGATGCCATGCCATAAAACCGCCTATAATTACCAGTTGGGCTCTAATCTGGTGATAGTCACAAACCATGTTATCCTCTAACATCATTAGTACACTTTTCAAACAAGTGGATGGCTTGTGCATTCATGTTCGGGCATTTCATCCTGGATTACACCACTCCCAATCAGAAAAGACATGCATAATGGGATGACAATGAGAACACAAAACTGTTATGTTAGTTATTAATAGCACTGAAGCTGACCTCTAATGGAAGGGTGAACCAGACCATGCAAGAAACCCTCATCCACCTCACACCGGTACAGAGCTGACAGACTCCTCGCTGCTGGAAGAAGTTTTGTTGGCACCTTCATTATTTTGTATACCTTGTAGGTTTTGTTTTGCATGACCTAAGTTTTGAAAGGTTTATTTTCATATTTTTCTATTCCACACCATCAGTTTCATCTCCACAGCCAGGAAAAAGAAAGATCCAGTGTTTACATGCTCAAATTGCACTTGTTTTACAGCCAGCTCAATAAATCTTGTGAAACAAACTGTACGTAAAACTGGAGGAAAAACTTAAACATAGAACGTACATTATGATTCGTGTGAATCATGAGTATGTACCTCTATAAAATGTACTTACTGTAAATCACGCAATTTGGAATAGATGCACAAAGTGCATGCTGTAGTTTTATCAGGTTCAGCATAAGCATTAACATCAATCGCCCTTCAACTACAAAGGATGTAAAGGATGCTCACCAGTAGCATCTGAACGTAAGCCATGTGATTGCACACTGAGTGGGTGTTCCCTGCATTTTCTCTTTAATAAGTTGCCTCTGGTTATGGTCTGTTGTCGATTACTGTATGATGATACTTGCAAGAAGCTGTGCTGATTCCCAGTTATACATCAGTATACCTCCCTCTTTGAAAGAGCCTTTACCAGGGAGAATATCTTGTTAAACCAGTAGGTAAGAAAGATTTTCCAATACTTTAAAATTGGCAAAAAAAAAAAAGAAAGAAAGAAAAACACAAGACCAACAGCCCATTTATTTTTAAATATGAATTAGTCAATTATTTTATTCATTTATATGTTCATTTCTGATTTATTGTATTTGTTGCATTTGTTATGGATTGTTATTCTTACTGTTGTTGTTGTTTTATCATACGAAGGAAATGTAATTCATCTGATATACTGGCACTGGAAGAAAAATGCATTTGGTTTTTGTACTGTAATTGTTTTGTTCACATTGGGCGCTTATTTAATTCAGTTGTTTAATAAGGTGTTTGATTTCATTTGGAGTATCAGTACTCATGGAATCAACATTTGTGTAGTATGAAGTTGTATTTTTTTTGTCAGTGCAAATTAATGTTATAGTGTCAATCAGCTTTTTTAGGTGTTTGAACAAAATGTGTTTTTTACAAATACAAGGTGTTCAAGTATGTGGTATAAAAAGGGTTATCATTCAAACAACAGACTTTTTACAAATAAAGGCTTATACAGTAAAGAATGCTAATGTCTTTTCATTTGCCCTTTGAGGACTAATATACTACATTGTTTCATTTGACTTTTTATTAATTTATTTTGTCATATTAGTCCCCAAAAGGTAAATAGCATACAATGTTGCAAAATAAGAGGATAAAATCAGGTATTTACCATTGCTATTCCAGGTTGTTGTCAGAGCTCTCACCTCTTAGTTGGTGTCTTGCTTTTGATAAGGACTGTTGGATATGAAGACAGTCCGATAACAAAATTTAAGAAAACTCAAGAGTGTCTTCTTTTAATTTGATTATAAAACATTGCGCGTTTATGAGAATATACCTCCTTTCATACCCTATTTCCTGAATAAAGACGCAAAGTGACTCCTGCTGAGAAGTGTAATATTTGCCCCTTTTTCAATTCAGGCACTATTAAAGGATAAGTTTGGCGATTTTGGGCCTATATATAATTTGTCTCTTACATACCTGTAGTACTTGGACCTGCAGACATTATTGGCTGCCGAGTCAGCTGTCGGTTGAAAAGGCGAGCTCCCGTTGCTAGGCCTCCTGCTGCTAGCAATGAGTCCAAATGGGGTTTGTCAGAATATCTCCAAAAAAGCCAGTCTGTGAAAACGATATGGCGACCAACTGATGCTCCATGTGCAATTGTTTACAATCTGATGCATTTTCACCCCACAGCAGTCTGTGCTGCGGAAGAGACAAATAGTTCTGTGATTTCCTGATTAGTGAAAGTCTGTGACACAGAACTGTGTCATGAAATCAGAGCTAATATTAATTTATGTACTTCACAACTTTTCCGTTTGCTCTCAACTCCCCTGTGGAGCTTACAAATGTCTTTTTTGGAGATATTTTGACAAACCCTGTTTGAACTCATTGTTAGCAGCAAGAGACAAAAGAACTCGCCGTTTCAATCGACAGCTGACTCAGGAGCCAATGTGCTCTGTGGGTCCAAGTACTACAGGTATGTAAGAGACAAATTATATATAGGTCCAAAATCGCTGACTTATCCTTTAAATGGTAATTGTTTACACTGTTGGCAAATATAAAATGAGTAAAAAGGAGATACTACAGTATAGGCTGGACAATATAGCTTTGTGGTCCGTCTGGGGCAGTTTATATCTTATATCTCTACTTTGAGTCCTATACCTACAAAGTACTAGATCATTAATTCATTGTGACAGAAGGGCAAATGAAGCTGAAACCGTTTGTTGAGATGTTTTGTCCTCGTGTTGTGAGACTATAAACAATTGCCTGTGGTCCAGGACACGATTCTATATAAGGTATAGCAGTTATTATCTCTGGATGTTTTTTCTGGATGCATTCTGGTCTTGAACTGCAGGGAATGTTTAGGTAGTGAGGGTGAAGTGAACACATGAAGAGTATAGTCACTAACCTTGGCAAAGACTTAGATAGATATTGATGGACTACAACTAGACTGTATAGAACCACACAGAACAGTTCTGATCCGCTGAGAGATTCTAGACTTAGAGCACTAGAGGTTTGTGGGGCCTTTGGCGAAGATTACTTTGGGTGGGCCCCCTGTCCCACTTTTGACTCCCATGCGATACAACAACCTGATTAAGTTGTCTTTAACCAAAATCAACATGTACCAGAATGTCCTGTTAATTTTTTTTTGCAGTACTCTAATGGCCTTAATTAGTCCTCAGTCTCAGTCTTGATTAATGATTCATGAGCAGTGACAGTTATGGACACTAATACTTTGCTGTCATCAGGAGCAGGACCTGGGGCCCTATGTATAAACAATGCGCATGCACACAACATTTGGGATTTATAAAAAAGCAAAGTGGATGTGAGGGTGTGTGATCTGGAGCACATTCTCCACACAATCAGTATGCATGTTTTTGAAGGGATTTGGGTGCAGGATTTGGTGATGCCGAATGGTAAAAGTAGATTTATACAAGAAATGTAGGCTGAAACACACCTGCCTTTTTTCTGCCTTGTATGCCTGCTCAGATTGGCGTAATTTACAGTGGTTATTATATCATCAAATTATAGATCAAATGAGTTTTATGATGACTAAGAGTTGGAAATGCTGCTTCAATACGCAATGGGCTGACAAGAGCCCAAGAGAAAAGAGATAAAAACTGAATAAGAGCATGTCTTACTGCCCAGACTGTTGCCTTAGAAATCCTGACTCATATAAGCTACATGCATTTGAAATACAGTTGTTCTGATGTTCCTGCTGCAGCGCGACATGTTAGTGAAGATGTGTCATTCCTTGCACCTTCTGTTCAGGACAGCAGGAGATGTAACGATTACAACTAACCTACTTTACCACAGTGGATTCAGCCCTAACGTTTGTGGCAACATTGAAATCAATGTGATTCCACTGATTTGGAATGGTTGGAAGACAATGGTAGACTTTGGAGAGGAAGGGTATTAAATGACCATTCTGATTTTCTGGCCTTTGATGGCAATAATGACTGCCGCCATTATTCCTTACAATTTATTAAGTTTTCTTTCACTTGCAATGCCAACTTTTCTCTAACTTGCAGTGCCAAATAATAATTTTCTGGACTTATATTCCAGTCATTCCAATGATCAACCTCACAGTTGGCAAAGCTGTGATTGTTCAAGTTTATCGCTATAGGCTTTTTCTTTCTTTTTTTTTTTTTTTTGGCAAGACTGAATGAGTTGAAAGATAAATTGAATGCTAAACTGACACATTTTTCAACGTATTCAAATATTTCAGGTGTTTCAACAGCTATGTGGGGCTAATCAGGGTTTGACGAGGCATGGGTGTTAAGTTCATGCACAATAATCCACAACATTTATAATAACAAACTTGCACACTTGGTTGTTTTATAAAGCTGAGAATAAAAGTGCATTTGCCATTTTTGTTTACACAGCTCTGTAGTGGTAAATCTATGCAGAGTATTATACACGAGGCTTCTGGTGTTGTATGATAACAATTGTGTTCTTGGTAGTGGTAGCTGATGGACCTCCTGTCCTGTGAAATGAAGGAATAGATTTTTAACAAGACAATCTTTATTTGTATTAATCATGTATAAAGGATCTGATCAAAACAAGGCTTTAAATCAGGAAACTATGGGATGAATGCAAGGAAAGGAGGAATGTCCAACAGTAAATAATGGGAGTATTGTATCAAAAACAGCCTTAATCCCTGACAAATCCTAAACAAATCACAACCCCACACAATGTAAGGCCCATAAAACTCACCAGATCCTAAAGATATAACAGTTAGGCACCAATGCAGAACAACCCAAAATAATTCAGATATGGCCATTTATAATATTGTGAACACAAAACAAACAAAAAACAAACAAATGTGGGCTTACCTTGTTTGCTTTTCACCATTCTGTGCCAGCCAGCTAGCTAATCATTGTTTTTTTTATATTTTCTTTTCAAATGCTTAGATACTTCACTCTTTCCTCTCCTGTTTATGATCCAATAATGGTGAAAAACAGATTAGGTTGCCAAAAGTTAGGTTAGCAACTGTAGGCCTTACTCTTAACATGCAAAACAGCCACACAGCGTGCATTAAAGTAACAGCTCCAGCCTACCTTTCTCTTGTTTTTCTCCCGTTCCCTTTTTTCTGCTCCATATCAGTTCTTTTTTGAGACATAGCTATTTAGCTATAAATGATGCATAGGGACAAGAAAAGGCATGCTGCAGCACAGTTAAGAGGGGGAGAGAATAATTTTCTAAATTTCCTGTGTTTACATACAGTATGTACCAATGCATTTTGCACATAAGGATTTTTTTCTCTGTAGCCTTATGACCAGGATGACCTAAAGTGTTTTAGGAATCCTGGGTTGTCTGTCAGTAGTAAGATACAAAAGGCAATTCAGATGTCTCTGGGGACAGACTGAGGAACCCCGAGGAATTCAGGAGACAGTGTGAAAAAAAATCACAAACATTAACCTATAGGTGGTCACACAATAACAACAAATCAACATGACACTTTATTAGAAGACTCCATTGCCAGATGCTACTATGTCCTTTCAAAAAATCCAGATAACATGGATGAGTTCCATTGGCAGGACATATGTGTTTCCACAGTCCCAATAAAAAAGCAGTTTGTACAAACAGCCAAAGAATTGCCACTGCAGTACAAGGCAGGAATAATGGGCCTCCCAGTATGACGGAAACAAAGAGGAGAGCAAATTGTACAGATTTTAGATCATTTAAATTATGACACTTGGGACGAATGACAACAAACAAGAACTGACTTTTTTGACTGTAAACTGCAATATTGTAGCTCAAATTGAAATATTACTTTGGTACAAATTTCTTGTTACTGAAGTAATAATACTACTGCTAGTGAAGTAATATAGAGCTGAAAAGTACTGAAAAATATTTATACGGTACTGACTTTCTTTCATTCTTTCTTTCTTTCTTTCTTTCTTTCTTTCTTTCTTTCTTTCTAGATTGTCCACATTTAAATCTAAAATGTATAGATTTTATTATCCTCTGCTATCAAATAATTGATCAGTGACCAAAATTACTCTTTTTGATCCACGCTGGGCCCCCTGTTAATATCATAAATTACACATATTATATATTACAGGACTGATTCGAGGTCAAAGGTCAACAATTGATTCCAGGAGAATTACCTGATAAATATCGAGGGGACCTTAATACTTAGACAGAATCAATGCCACTGATTTGTGAGCAGATAAAAAAAATGGTACAAAAGCAGCTGTTTTGAGTTTACTGCAGCAGCATCATATATATCCACAGAGACAATGGAGCTGCAGTTCAAAGCTGATGCATCTCTGACCCAAACAATGCTTTGGATGATCTCTGAGTTTGGTCTTCCTTTTTTAGGAGATATACATAGAGATGCAAGTTGAAAGGGCGCAGATGAAGTGGATTTTCTTATATTGAATGGGTTAGTTTGGATTTTTTGATGCGATGTGTGTTGTATTTCTTACTGCTGGCTCTATTCCAGATATCAACAGATCTGATGCCCCTGGTCCAAGCACAGACAGCCAGCTCCAGCTAGCTACTTGCTTGTTAGCCGCGTTATCATGGCTATAAGACAGTGTGATGAAACCGCCCTCAATACAAGCGTTTTAAAACACACCACCATACAGATAAACTGGGGTTACAGCTAGCCATACTTGGATCCCATGCTTTGGGCCCCAAATGCCCCCAAATTGCGCTCTCTCGTCATCCAGGGCCACTGGCTGCTTCTGAAGCTGCTTCTGAAGCTGCTTCTGTTCTGAAGCGTCCTTCATGGCCAGAGGTAAAATCTGACCACATACTTCCTGGGTAAACTTCAAGTGGATGTGGCTACAGATCAATGGCACTCAAATTCCACAGGGTGCACATTGGATTTCCATTATCAATGTTAAGCTTTTTTCTTTCGTTGACCTGATCTATCACGTCTTCCTCTGCCACAGTAAGCTCAACAAAGAGGCAACACAATATCAGCTCAGGTCTTCGGCTACTGTACGCCTGCTTGTATTTCACTATCCCCTAGCTGCCTTGACTTGTGCCAGTTCAGTAATGATTCTTTCCTGACTTGTCCACCTTCAGATACAAAGCAGATTTAATGCACAGGGTTCTCTCTCCTAATTGATTTCTTTTAATGTACTCTCAGTCACTGCTCCCAGGCACTTCAATACTTGCTTATGCTGCCAAGTGAGTTGACCTTGCTAAAGTATATAAATATGTCCAGCTTGCAAAGATATATAGAAAATCAAAATCAGAATGTGTCCATTATGACTTTTTGACTGCTTGGAAAAAACGTAAAAACCTGAAAATTACAGTAAGAATGTGTACCACCGCCTCTGTGGCCTCTTTTACAGTTATGTTTAGCATGGAGGAAAGATAACCATAATAATGTCCACCACACCTCACGGCAGGAATGCTACCGCTGCTTTTCCCTGTATTTTCATCTTTCTTCCCATGGATAGGCTCTCGCTGGATTGGAGTGCATAGCTCTGTTAAGAAGATGGATACAGAGCCACTGAAGTAGCTCGGCAAAATGTGCCCTCCATTTCCGTGTTCTATTGTCAGCACTCCATATAAAAACATCAAATATTGAAAGGGTGCATTAACATGGGTCAGGAATTGATGGCTGCTCCTCTGTGGAAAAAAAAAGAAAAGAGGAAAATGGTCAAAAAGCAGCTTCATGGCTTATGCTTTCTTGTGCTTTCTACCGCGGACGTGTTTTTGATCAGTTGTCTTTGCTGAACCTAACCATAACTCTGCATGGAGGTTGAGCTTTAACCTATAAGGTGTTTTTTGGAATATCATTATAAAGGTTATACTTCCACAAACAAATGATATAGGTTACAATATACTGTACCTCTGATCAAAAGTGTTACTACTTGCCATGATCATGCAATATTTTACGTGAGCTATGCTTGAAATACTACATACATTGTAATAATATCAAAGTTTTGTTGTAGAGCTCACAACACAAAACAAAAGGTATAGATATCAGCTGTGCTGCTTGTATCATGTAGATAGATCTTGGGAATCCCTTTTAGTTGACTTTTGAATATAGACTGCTCCAGGGAAAAGATATGCCTTGTTAGAAATGAGACAAATTCAAGGTTTCCAAAGGATTTACTGTAAACAGTTTTTTTTCTAGGAGAGACTGGAGGGAAAATGTCCACTAAAATCATCAATCATTGGCTCAGACAAGTGTTGTATCTGTAAGCCGTTTACCATAAACCAGTAGCACAATGCTTTTAGTGTAGAGGAATGATCATTTTTGTCATGATAAAATGTCCCCACTTCTTATTCACCCAGTGAAGCCATGTTCCTCTTGTAGACTGGTGTCTCTTGCCCCCTTAGGTAGGCCATTTTGCACAAGCATGTCCATCTATTTTCCATTTTCAGGATGTTCGTCTATGTTGCTATGGAATTCTTGTTTGGGGGTTGAAGAGAGAGTGAAGAGATGAAGAAGAGTGGAAACATAATGTGTCTAATAAAATATTAAGACACAGCTCTTTTATGCAATGTGACCATCGCTGAACCACTAAATCCACCCCCCCAGGGGCATCATTTAGTAAAACCTAGGGTATAGCAAATGGGTGGTGGTGGGGGCGGTTAAAGGTGAGATTACCCTAACATGCAGAAGCCAGAGAAAATGTAAAATGCAATGTATGATGAATAGAACTAAGAAGATATGCAAACATGCAGTCAATCTCAAAGTCAATTATTACAATTAATTGATGTAGTATAGCTAACATTGGCCATGTTTGAGCTTGTCATTGTCCTCCAACATTTGCATTATCCTATGAATAATAATCAATGCACAAGAACTAATTTATTTGGAGGTGATGACCATTAAAGTCTTCTCCATCCAGTATTCTTATTAGAGGTAGAGAGAGCACCATGGGAATCACTTTAGAAATGTTGCTGCTTGAAAAATACAGACTTATTCTAGCCAGCTGTCATCGTTCAGTTAAATGTTGTTGAGATCACGACTCAAATATATGTAGAGCTAACATTATGCTTTTCTGCCAAGGCTTAATAGCCCGCTTCTCAATTTATTATGACATTTTCCCTGCCATGACAGTGTCAATCATTGAAGGATAGATTTTAGATTAGCAAAAATGCCATTGAGCAAAGTGGATATGAGAACATAATGTGTCATAACTTTTGTGGAGAGAGCGAGGCAGAATGCTTCTCTGTGCCAGTGAGGGTCAGCTATGTGCTTGCTCCTTTTTTATTGCTGATACCTTCTGAATGTTATGCTCCAAAGTTAAAACCTAGTATTGGCAGCCTATTAGGCATTTTGCTGATGTAAATTGACTCCCCATCCCTTCTCTGCCACTGGTCTCATGCTTTCTCCCTTACACAATGCATGCACCTTCGCCAATAACAGACTTCGAAAGGCAGAGATGACAACAATGTCAGGAATCGTTGCCTCTGACTCTGCCTATGCCCCACTTGTTTTAAGGTTCCTTTAGATAACTGTGTCAATCTTTGCGGAAAGCAGCGTTTTATGCTTACATTTGATGCCAATGCGAGATGATAGTTCAGTGTCACTGCATTTGGCTTTTAGTGGCGAGGAAAAATGCTATGCAAAGGAGACCTTTTCCTCCATGCAGATGATGTTTCACACTACTGTTTGCGGTCATGCGTTCTTATTCTTACATGTGATTTGGCAGTGTACCATCCCTATTTTTGTAAGTGGTATGCTCTGTGGCTGTAGGGACAGTGTGAAGTCATGCTAAATGTCTGGCCTATTTTTCTGAGGCTGCTGAAAGAAAGGGAGGAGGAGTGAGGCATGTTGAGGACAGAGTGTGGCGCTCTTGTCTCTGTTGTCATCGGTTGCCTCAAGCTCCCTGCACCCCCCACCCCACCCCCCACCACCACCACCACCACCACCCAAACACACACACACACACACACACACACACACACACACACACACACTTAACATTTAGTAGGCAGGCCTGCCATCTGGTGGCAAACTCCCAAATTGCATCCCTGCCCTGCTTGACAAACAGCAGCAGTCTCAACCAAACTGTACTGCTACAACAACAACAACAACAAAAAAAGACATTTTTGGAGAAAGTTCAGTTTCCATAAAAGCAAAAAATAAGGGAAATTCAAGTGATCACTGATTTCAGACAGTTTTCTGTCAAGGTGCTCCAATAAAAAAAGACTTTGACAGGACACAGTAGTTAGGTTGTAGTTAAGTTTACCAAACCTTAAACATGTATTCACCCTTGCAGAGCCAACAGCTCTAATTCAAACCTTCTCACAGTCTGTTGACAGTGTGGGACACAGTGGTTCTAGGGGGTGGGATGAATAATGTGTGCGTGTGAACTCTACCCATTAAAATGGGCAGAGGTGAAACCTTGTTAGGAGGACACAGTTCTGCCCAGGATTGGCTGGGAGGGCCCAACAACCCCCATTGCATTCTGGGAACCAACTTTTGTTTGTGCATGCTGGAGGCCGGCTTGGTCATAGGCCCTCCAGTCACATTCAAAATAGTAACTGGTGAGTCGCTAGTATGAGTAAAATAAGGGCAAATACAGTATGTTGAGTGATAAACCAACCAGAGAATGACAACTTACTGTACATTACTGTTCATATGGAGTTTATTTGTAATTACAGAAATACACAATTATTATGACAAATAATTTACCATAATCCTAGGTGCCAGGTAGTATGTTTTGTGGTTTGTCATACCATGTCTGTAGTTAAATTTTCATATGCATGGTTTATCATTTTATTCACATTGTTCTGAGAAATTCAAAACATTCACTAAAGGTTTGGTGACATTTAAAATTGTAGATAAAATAATGGTGTTTGCTCTGTGTTCAATATATGCTGTGTCTTTTTTCTCTTTTTTTTTTTTTTTTTTTTTTTTTTTTTTATATTTTTGGAATACGATTATAAAGGTTATACAGTGATATACAGCATATGGGGATACTGCAGCCCTGATCAAAAGTGTCACTAATTGCTCTGGTCATGCAATACAAAAAGGGAAGAGTTCTCCATGGAATCAGTCATTTTAGACTATTTTGATCTGATGTTGATGTCAGAATGGATAATTCTTGCCTCCAAAATGTAACTAAAATTATGCACAATCTATGCATTATTTATGATTTTATTTACTTTTTGTTTTCCTGCTTGACATTTGTGGAATCTGAACAGAAACACAACATCCATTCATCCTTCTCTCATCACTTATTTACTTACTTCTGGGGGTTGATTCGTCATAAATGTGCCTCAGCCAGACAGGTATCATTTTACCTTTTTTGGTTTTCAGACCAAAGCCTGAGTGTTGATTGTAGGAGTTTCAGGTACGAGTGTTTCCTCTCATGTGCTCATTTGTATGGGTGTGAGTCATGCTGTTGATAAGATTTCATTTACAAAAAGATTGCTTCTTGTTCTTGCACCGTACAGTTCTGCCGAGACACACCGGTGCCAAAGTGTGTTGTTTTTGCAGAGAAAATCTGAGATAGTCTAACATCTAACCTATCACGTAAATGTCTTCTGTTTAATGAGCTATGCACCCCTCCTTCCTCATCCTCCCCCCAGATTCCACATTATCCCCGGCTTCCCTCCCTCGCCCCTTCAGTCGCCGCTGATCAACATTTTCCACGTTGTTAATTACTTGTGTCAGCTTCTGGTAATTATAGACAATTAATCATGTGTGATTCACTGTCTCTCCATCAGCATTGTGCTCCACACTGTGCGCGCCAAAATGACAAAGGTGAAACTGCCTTTAATAAGTAAGCAGCGCCAGGGAGTGAACTCCCCAAAGATAAGCAGAGTGTTGCAGTGTTCTGGCTTACACTTCCTTGAGGCGAGTGATAAAGGCCAGGTGGAGATTAAATTACATTAATTCCTTTGCCAGAGGCCCTGACCCAGAATGACTTACAAGGCAGGGAGGATGGAGAGATGAGCAATAGCTAAACTACTGCCAAAGTACTGAAAAATGAATTAAGCATCAGTGTCATAATACATTGTGGTCCTATGAAGTCAACAACTAGAAACACACACAGAGCACAGGCTGCACAGATTGAAACTCCAATCTATGTAATATAAAATGTACACACTGAGTTTTTCTTTAGTGTTTTCTCAAGCACTTCAAGATTGTTTTTCTTTTTCATTTTCATCCGCCAACGGACAAAATTTGAAACTGTGAAATCAATGGTTTGAAAAAACAACAGAGTATACACACCCAGTCTGGCAAACATGGATATGCAAACATTGTGTTATCTACATGCACAATATCAGCCAGTCCATTAGCTGACCATACTGTAACATTACTATCCACGCTTTGGGTGCTGCTTGCAAGCGTTAAGGATTCAGAGGCAAAGAGCGGGGAAAGTTAAGTTCTTTAGAAGATCCGTGAGTGTAAACCAACATTTCCTTGAAGATGCGCTCCACATTGAGCTTACTGGTGCTGATAAGCATAATGGGTAACTATTCTTCTGCTTCTTCCTCTTGTTATAATTAATTTAAGGAAGTTCTTTGTGTAAGGCAAGGTTTTCAGCCAATGGCACTTTTAACAAATTATGTATCCGTTTTTGTTTTTAGGCTAAACAAAGCATAACGAGAGCTTGATAAACTCCTTGTTTTTTATAGGATGGGTTGAACTGATCACAGTCAGGACACCCCATAAAATTGTCAACGTTACAATGGGTGGAAGTGTCCTACTCCAGTGCACCTTTTCCACCATTGAAGAGACCACCGGCCTCACCATCCAGTGGGATTTTATCTCGACGTCCTCCATGTCTCCACAGCAGGTAGATATATGCTGTTTCTACTCAAATATGTTCTGCATCTCAATGAAGGTTTGTTCTGATGTGTTCAAAACCTTTGTACCATAATATCAACCCTCATGTTAAGATACAATGGTATGGCATATGCCTTGATTTCTTCCGTAAATGGTAAGAAAATCGATGTCAAAATTATTTAAATTAATTTACTGAGCACATCTTTTATTCTCCAGGTTAAAGCAATCTGGGCGAAGTCCAGCAGCTCATGGTGTTTGTTGTATGATCATGCAATGCTTTGTGTGAAATTGTCATTTGGTGTAACTTGGTGTGTAACTTTGTGTGCCTCAGCACCATAAAGGTCAAAATCACTGATCTTTACTACAGTCTGACTGGGTTCACAGGCATCCATATATTATTCAACTTAATTATGGAATTGCACCAGTTAGAGTTGGATTTATGGGTGAAACCTCATGAGAGAATTTAATATTTGTGAGGATATTCAAAGTTTAAAATGTCATGTAGGATTTCAACTTACTCCCAAAAAAGTTTGTGAAAAAACACCAGGCTTCAGAGGGCTTGAAAAAAAGAACAGATTGGCTTCTTCTTTCAATATGCTGGTTGCTCTTGAGAGCCTGCTGGGCAGACACACCTTGGTAAGACAACAAAGGCTGTGATTCAGAAATGAGATAAGGAGAGATTTATTAACGAAACCCTATTCATATCTCAGATTTATTCTGGGTATTTATGAGTGATTTTTTATTCACTTTTAACAAAGTATCAGAAGGAGAGCTGTATGTTTAATAAACTCCCACACTGCACACTAGTAGTACATATAAACCTGTTTAAAACATTGTTTTCTTGTCTTTTTAAACTTTTTACTTTTAAATTATTATTTTTTTTTATTGAAAATGTCAGTTTTGACAGCTACAGTCCATACATGAAATTAGTAAAGAAACAAAGGATATTTAATACCAGCTATTGACAATACTCACAACAAAAGTCCTTATTTCAAGCCCTATTTTTTTCCCAACATAATAAATCAAGCACTTAGTCAAGAATGGGTATTATTATTATCAGTTTTATTATTATTATTTTTCACATGCAGATGCTACGAATCTCTTTTCTGAAAGCCTATTTGCAATGCTAATTGAGGATATGGCAGATATAGATATAGATATAGATAGATATAGATACCTTATATCTGCGCAATTTCATACAATTAAAGGCAGGTGCTTTTTAAAGGGGATGTACAAGCTGCATATAAAATCCCCAAAACTAAACCATAGTAAAACCTAGCAACCCAGGAAGAAGGAGCTGGAGATTATTAAAATATTTCTGATGTGCCGCCAAGTCTGGAGTTTAGCACAACCAGTCTGAATTTGAATAAAATAGGAAGAGAGCCATACAAGGCTTACTTCAGCCACTCAGCACAGAGGAAGGGGGTAAAGTTGAAAAGCCTTTAGTCCTCCTCAAGGCTGAGGAAGAACCTGCATGGTCAAAACCGATCTTTTTATTGCCCTAATTTTGATTTTTTTTTTTACTTTACCCTCTTTCTCTGTGCAAGAGTACCTGAAGTAAGCCTGGTATGGCTCTCTTCCTATTTTGACAATTTCAGTATTTTCATCAAGGCTGCCTTGTAGTACCTGGAGTTTACTAAGTTTATGATATTTTTGAGCACTTCTGTTTTTTCTCCTGAATTTGAATAACTTTCACAGGAAAGCATATCTGCTGTCTGATCTGTAAAATGTACAGTACTAATGTTACTTTAATCAGCCAACTTTGAATCAATACAGATTCTATTCAGTGGTTTCCTCCCTTTCAAAAGGCAACCATCAGCCTCACACACCACAGTGTCAGCAGCACTGAAGGCTTTTTAATATTGCCTAAAGTTAACACTATAGAAGCGACACTGTAAATATGTGTTTGTTAAATGGCTTTTAGTGGTTGTGTCATTTATTCTGATGTATGGACCTTTGCTTTCAGGTCTATTACTATCAATCAGGGAAGGAAGTGATTGCAAAATCCTACGAGGGCAGAATTCAGCCCCCCACTGACCCCAGCACAACCAGAAATGCCTCAATAATGATAAGCAACATGCAGCCATCAGATGCCGGGGTCTACACCTGTGAGGTTCACAACTTCCCTGATGTTGAAGGACAATCTGAGGCCAATATCATTGTACATGTTCTTGGTAAGTTTTGTTAACTTCAAAGGCTTTAGGAAGGGAGGTTCACCAACTGGGTAATCAATAATCATATGATTCTATGATAAAGCAATTTTTTAGATCTTCTTTTATGTAAACTGATGTAGCTCCTGCAGCAGTATCTTATCCATCTCATCAATACAGTGGATGCTCCATATAGTGTCACACAAGACAAAGTACATTTAAAAACACACCAATTGAAAAAAAATGCAAAACTGAATGATGAGGGACCTTTCATAAAGAGAGAGCATACTGACAAAACACAAGGTTAGTATTGAGCTATCACTCACAAACTGCTGTCTTGTGAATTAATTCATTATAGGCGCGGCACACAAAGTAACAAAAATTGTATATTGACAAAGATCTGTAGATGCCTGAAGGGAGACTCAAAATCATATGTGTCATTTTTGTTGAAACAGATTGATGCTGCAATAGGTTTTTTAGTTAATTTGTTGTTCTCAATACAGTATATACGAGACACACCCTTCCTCTTCCCCATTTGTCTTTTTGGCTCTTTAAATATTTTATGTGAAAGAAATTCAGTAGTGTTTTAGTGAGCTACTATTTGAATTTAACTTGAGCATTTTTTTAACAAGAACTGTCAGTGTGAATTAAGCAAAATTGAACTGAAGCAACAGTACTTCAATTTCAATAAAATATCTCAGTGCTCTTTCCACCTCTGAGAATCCTGTATCTATTACCGCTGTCGTAACATAAACAAATCTATTAAAATAGTGACCCTGAGTTGTGTGATCAGGGAATTACATTCTGTCTGAATCCTCCCATTCACAGAGTTACCAGGACAACCTTGCAGGCCTCAGTATCCACAGTAGTTTCCATGGTAACTGCAGCAGTCTCTCATTGTCAGTGTTAGAAATTAGAGTAGGACTGTGACTGAATCCTTGTACTGCATACAGAATATATAACAGTATCTACTGCGTACTGCTTGTATTTCAGAACCTGGACCTTTATGAGTTATGGTTTATGTTTGCCGGACATGACAATTTAACCAGATTAAATCTGATGCATACTTAAGTACTGTATAAACATGTATGGATGCTGTCATGCTCCATCATGGGGCCAATAATGATTGTCATCATCACTGACTGTTACATGGAATCGAGGTAATTTTTTTTAAGGAGAGTAGTCAGTCCGTTATAAATCACAGATAATTTGAATAGCTTTACTTCCTGCATACAGCAGTATTCTCCCAATGAATACTTTATGAAAAATTCAGATATACAGATACAGAAGACATTTTAGCACAACTTTCAAATCAGTATACTGAAAAGCCCACTGATCAGTAAGCACTGGGGAAATTATTCAGTTATAAGCTAGGAACAGAGCGCAAGGCCACTCCCAACAACGTTCCTGCACTTTATAATCTCTAATAGAGACACATAACATCCTGTTCAGTTAAGAATGAACTAACAATTTGCAGATATTCTAGCAAACATCTAACACCAAACTCTCAAAGTGCATCATCATTGCTATAAGACACATTTCTGTCATGGTAATCTTTTTCCACTTTGATTTGAATTTGTGACCTGTTTTGTGTAAGCTTTTATGTGTTGATCGGCACTGATACTTTATACATCATACACTATCATAATAATATATTATTAAAATACAGTGGGAAGTGCTGCTCTGATATGATTCATTATAGCAATAATTTCTTTGCTGTGATTATGGGTACGACGAGGATAGGTCCAAGACACAGCTGAGCACCGTCAGCAGCAAGTACCCATAATCACAGTAAAGAACGTCCTCATGGGTATTATGGCTTTTATACAATGGCTTCCAAGGCATGTGTGCTGTCTGAAATGTCTTCTTCAATAAGAGTACACAAATAAGGAAAAAACAAGAAAGATCACTAACTAGATCTGCTTATTACAAGAGTTGGCAGCAACTAATAACACTGTGGGAACAGTGAATTTGCCTTTGACCAATCAGATTACTCAGCTGAAACCGACTGTTGTATAGTAATCGACATATAGCCTAAGCCTGCCTTGAAGTGGACTCATACTGGTTAGTTGTGGATGGCAATGACTGATGACCTCTGGGCAATATGTAACATAAAGTCAAATTTTCCAGACAGTATAGTGTTTCTTATATCCATCACTTCTTAAAACAGTCTCTAAAAACAGTTCCACATCACTAATGTTCATGGCTAAAGCTGAGGCAGTTAGCATCAATATGACTTTGATTTTGCAAATTTTAATTGACACAATGTTGGGCTTCAGTATTCATGAGCATGGCATGTAGCCGTTATGAAGCTCTTCCTCTCGTGTTATGAATGTGTAATAATCCTGAATTCATGTCAAATGTTAACAATCTCAACTGTTGATATTTGTGTCATAATGTCAAGTATATCCCAGACTAACTTGACTGGAGAAATTAACATCATAAACCCACTGTATCGTCCCTGTGGTCTGTCAGAAAAGCCCTCTGTTCCTTTCTGTGCGGTCCATGGCGATGTGGAGTCGGGCCACCTGGTCACTCTGACCTGCCACAGTGAGCGAGGCAGTCCGGCCCCCACATACACCTGGATCAAACTGGACCAGGCTAAGGCAAGGAGGCCTGTACTGGGACGAGGTGAGTAGTGTGTGTATGCGTGTGTGTGTATATGTTTATGTATGTCTGCATTCATCCCAGAGTTGGGGTCAACTCATGAATGATCAATTCAAATTCAACTGAGGAATTGGAATTGGAATTTGAAGAAACCTACAGGAAACAGAATTGGAATTGAATTGGGATTTCAGGACGTTGAATTTAATCCAATTAAATTCTGTAAAATGTTTTTTTTGTTTTTTTTCATACCACATATCAGAGATTACACATAGTGTTCTAAATCAATACTGAATATCCTAAAATGTTAAAGGTACCTTTGGTATTCAATGCATAACATATAATCGTATTACATACATTGTGATTGAATGTATTTGATTTTTTATCTTTTATTAGATTCATAATGTTTAATTTATGTTTAGTGAGTCAAGACAACCTCTCTTAGAAGTGGAATTTCATGGAATTTTATGGAATTCAATTCTGTTTCCTGTCATTCCAATTTAATTCCAATTCCAGTAATTGAATTGGAATTTACCATGCTATTCTCAACTCAATTCATGAATGGTCCCAACCCTGATTCATCCTTCTATAAACATTTGTCCTTTTTCCCGCTCAGCTACTACAACTGGACTATTGGAGATCAGAAACATATCCCAGTTTGAGTTCGGGGAGTACCAGTGTAACGCCACAAACGCAGTGGGATTTTCCATTTGTACTCTAGAGCTGAGTGCTGGTATGGTCACATTTTTCTTTCTTGAGAATATCTATGCAAAAATGCACACGTGTTTAACAAAAGCATAAAAATAGGCTGCATTCATTGCTGTGAAAATGTGTCATTGTACAGAAGTGGGAGACGGGGTGATTGCTGGTGCAGTTATCGGAGCATTGCTCGGGTGTGTGCTGATCATCCTGGTTGTGTGGTTCATTGCACACACAGTGAAGAAGCAGAAATACAGACCTGTCAAGGCAGCGGAGGCGCGTGAGATGAAGTGAGATTTTACATTTTCTCTTTTGTTGCGCTGCATGTGACAAATAGCACTGATTTGATGTTGAAGGGCGTGATATCAACGCTCTCTCTCTCCACCAGGAGGAGCACTCATCAGGCCCCTGCAACTGCAGATGGGGTTCCCATGGCAACTGCATCCAGCAACCTCCATGCTGAGGAGGATGAGGTGCAAGCTTAAAAAAGGCCTGTCAAAAACATGTATTTAAACTGGGGCGACGTCACCAGTCTGAATAACACTGTTCACAGATGTTCAAGACGTATCATTCACAAATTTAATCAATATTACATAGCTCATGTTGGTGTTTTTTTTTTTCCAAGTTGCATTTTATTGTTACATGTGTTTTTAATCAAGAAAGTTGTGATGCTTCCCTTTTTTTCCCTTTATGTAAAGAGACATTTGTCAAGTTATTTGCTTTCTGAACTTAAAATTACGCTATAGTACAGATAGGATGCAAAAAATCTGACATGGTGTTAGACCAAGAATTGTATTTCTATTTGTAGTCTTTTTGTCCATTTCATATTCAGTGTAACATTCAAACCATGTTTATCTCTCATTCATTCTTAATTAAACACAATTGGTGACAACACAATTGAATTAAAATTGAGATGACGTGGAGAGTTTGCTTCATACAAAGGTTCATTTTGATAAGCTGATCACTGCCGTCCTCTTAATGCTGACAGTTATAGTAATATTATTGTGCCACAAGCTCAAGACATTTTTTTGTTTTCTTGAATTAGTAAGGTCTTTTGGAAAATAAAACCCAATTATAAAAACATACATTTAAATATCTTTTTTTTTCCAAATTATAAAATAGTTGAAAGAATAGGAGTAGAAAATTGAATCCTGGCTTTGTTTACTGTTAATGACAATCACAAAGTAACTTGTCTCAATCCAGAAAGGGTTGCAAATGGTCACTGATTGCATATCTTTGATGTCACTCAAGTGGATAGATAATAGGGACGGTCAAGCAATTGTGGATGAAATATGAGTATATAGTTTACTAACACCTACAAGCAGTGACACATATTGTGATTAAATAAAAGGTTTTCTGTGTTGTGAATTGTATTTTTATGAAGCATTATTGCCTGTTTGTGATGGACATTAGGCTACATGTCCTATTTCCAGCACAGCATTCAATCAGTCATGTGGCTCTTCCACATGGACAATAAATGCCAATATAACGTATCTAGATAGGTGGCAGTATACTCACAGTGGGGCCAAGGACTTTGTTGTCCATGAGTGGCCAGCAAATGGTACAGGAACAATCTGTCTAGCATAGAGAAGACTGCCCATCTTCTCCTTTTACAAAGAAATTCATCCTTATGCTCCACAGACATCAGCTGTGGATTTCCACACAGCTCACTGCTCCCTGTACATGCTGCCACTTGGCCACATCCACTGTTAACACAATATATCTTTCTGTTGTTACTCCAGTGATGCAATTATATCTGCCTCAAAAACTCAGGGATCCATAACGGCTTTGAAAACCTCAAGTGATTTGCAGATATAAACTGTTGGCTGTAACATTTCTACAACTTTAAATGGGTATTAAGTAACCTATGACCTCTAACCATCGTGTCTTGAGTGTCTTTGCAATGGGCAAAGTTTTTGTTCTATAGTACAGGACAGAAAGTGAGTTTTAAAATCTCAGCGCCTGGCCAAGTAATTCATCGGCATTGATCAACAACCTTATCAACCACCTGCAGATATATTATGGCCATTTTGTGCTATGGGACAGTAAGAAACATACTTATTTCCTCTTTAATGAAAGCACATTTGAAATAGACCTTTTTTGGCACTGCTAATCTCATACATTTAATGCAGAACAAACTAGGTACTCTTCTGCCAATGCAGAGCAAGTAGCCACAAAGTTATGTTGATTTGGCAGCTCAAGAGGGCAGTGCAGACTCTTAAACCTTCAGTAGTTTAATACATCCATGACTGAGCCATCGTGCTGTACCTTTATGATTTCTAATAATCTCAAAAATATTTGTTTAACCTATATAATCTGAGATCTTAAAATAATGTAAAAAAAAAATCATCCAACAAACAATAATGTCATAATGACTCCTTTGCTGGATGTAGACTGGATGTCAATTCTCTCAGAATTTGAAAGAATAAATGGATGGGTAGAGATAAATAGATAAGTGAATCAATGAATTAGTAAATACATACATATAACAGCAAATTGTATTACAGCCACATCATATCTGTAGATGGGTGCTTCTAAAAATATTCATCAAGCCACCACTTGGTTCATGTTAAAAGCAGGTGTGCATTCAGTTTGCGAGGTGAAAGTTGCTACATATAAACCTGTCCACACTACACTATTGAATAGCACCATAATACTTTGGACCTGTATCTTTGGAGCCACTGGACTTCGGATCACATTGCAATTCTTTTTTTAATTGCTCTGTCACTTTCTGCCATAAAAGTCGGGCATATTGCTCAACTCAAGTGTGTCAGTAACTTTTCTGCAATTTGTCAGCGAGAAAATAATTAAACTTTGTCACCTTAGTGTTAGTCACCTTTGAATAAAGCATTAGAATTTATTTTTCTTCAGTTACTGTTATGAACCTCATTAGCATGAATGTGCACAGACCTTCAACCCATGCATAATTAATACACCTGCCTGCCAATCTCTCAACGTGATCCAATGGCCATAATTGTAATGTATTGAAATGATTATATGTGGAGGATAATCTTACTGACACATTTATGTGATTACTGCCAAAAAGAATAATGTCACAGGATATGACAAAATGGGAAATGCTACCTGGAAACCTGCACCATATGACTTCTACCTGTGTGATCCAATTCTCCAGTACATCATTGCATGTGGACACATATTTATATGAGCTCAACAATAAAAAGCAAAAATGGGAAAGCTGTTAGAGAATGCATACATTTAATTGTTTAAAAGTTCAAGTTCAGGTCTTCATTAATAAGTAATTCTGAATTAAACTTTAAAATGCTACTTGTATAAAGAAAATCAGCAAAAAACATACAAAATGGTTTGACAAAGTCTTCTTACCGAATGTGATTGGTTTTTTCTGCGTGATCCTGATAAGAAATGCATAGTTGACAACAGACCTGACTTTTTCTGCATCACTAAATCTAGCAACAATCCTATATTCCCAGCAATTATTACATGCCGTCTGTAAGTATTTGGACAGTGACACATTTTTCAGTTTTGGCTCTGTACTCTGTAAAAGGGGGGATTATATATAAAAAGAGCTTTAATTTCTACACGTTTCATCTGATATGGATGTAAATACCCTCAAATTAAAGCTTAAAAAAATGTCACTGTCCAAATATTTGCAGAACGCAGTGTAGTTTCATCTACAAATTTGAAAGTGCTATGCTTCATGGAGTGAACAAGGAGGAGTGCGTGAGACACAGGCCCAATCCCAATGTCCGCACTCACAGACTCACGGACGCGTTCCCGACAAGTCCGCGAGGCTTCAGGGCTGTCCCACTGTGAAATCGGTAAGTGTGCGAGGGCTCACTGGCCGACGTTATGAGCCCTTTATGCAGACTTTCAGCAAGTCGGCATTTCTATAGACGTTGCTTGAGGGAATTACCCACAGTTCATAACGTTTGTGACGTTAATATTCATGTATGTGGAAGATATCAGCCAATACACCCGATACAAAAGAAAAAACAGCAAAAAATAAACATAATTAAGGAAAAATAATCACAAAAAACAATTACAAAAGACCTTAGAGAGAAACAGGCATGAAAGGATCAAACTACATGCAAGATACAGTTAAAAGAGAAAACATTGCAACATTAAAACAGAATAAACAGATCATTTGAGAAAAAAGAAAGTTAAGTTTTCCTAAATGTTTAAGAAGGATGTTAGATACTGCTAATATAAGCAGCATGTAATATAGCCTTTATGTGCTTATTTGTGCTCATTAAGCTTTATTAAAAGTACCTGTTGCTTTCAACGTACCTACTGTTTCTTTTTTGTTATCTTTTTTTTTTTTACATATTTACATATTGTAATGATGTAGTGCATTTTTTTCATTTTAGCTTAATAATGCTGTTTAGACAAAAGCGCAAACAAAGAGTAAATTACAAATTGATTAATTAACGGGAGACAGTAACGTCTGACGTTGTCAAGGCAACACGTGATACCACAAAGTGCTGTCCCATTCCTCCTATACCATTTTCGAGCCCTCGTGACTTCTCGCACTCAGGCACTACAGCTGCGCACACAGGTGACGTCAATTATGTCTGTGAGGGCTCAGGGCTCAGTCGGTAGGGGGGACATTGGGATTGGGCCACAGTATGGAACAGGAGTAAAACTGGTTATTTGTCCTGAGTGAAGAGGATTCTTTGCCCAACTGGGTTGAAAGCTACAATACGGGTAGGTTAACCCCAGACATTATATAAAGGCACAGAGGTGAAGGGATGCTCATCGGGGATCAGGCCTGCAAACCCAAGGAGCGAGCTTTGCTGAGGACGTCGTCTCTGGTCAGGTAGCACCCGCACAGCTGCCTCAGGCCCGTGAAAGACTCTCTCCCGTGCATGACGCGCCAGTTGTCTATGAAAACCACCTCATGGAAACAGGAGAGAGGAGAATCCTTAGACAAATGTGCATTGACCCAGCAAACAGTATTGAGAGAGAAGTACATAAAGAATGATCTTTGAATGTAATTTTAAAAGACTTGAAATCATTTCTGCTGGCTTGCAAATAGGCTTGAACACTGGTGTGCAAGTTAAAGGTGTGGAATATAGTTATAAATGATTAATAAAAAAATAATAGTCAGGAGAGAGATGTACAGCAGTTTGTATGTTGGGTGTATTGTCTCTTGAACTGCATCATATTCTAATAGCTAATTGGTCGTCATGTGAAGAATCTGTTATGGATACAGCTGGTCAATTAATAATTCAAAAGGGGGGTGTCACTGAGTGTAAAAAGTCCCACAGGTGTTGTCTCAGACAGCCCTATCAATATCTATGAATATCAACAGGAAATCAAAGCTCAATTGTCTGTCTGATGTCATCAATATGTAAAGGCTGGAGCTGCTGTATGAATGTGTAGCTGATTTTGTGAATTAACAATACGTTTTTTAAAGTTTCTATGCAGCCTTATGCCCAGAAAAGTACCATGAATATTATGGATAAGTTACCTTTTGCATCTTTTCTGATTAGTTTTCAATTCTCTTGAAGCTTCAAATTGACATAAGATTTGGGACAAAGGCTTCTTTATGATTTTTGGCAATGAGATATATGAAATTCAGTGGTATTCCTTTTTAAGAAGCATTGATTTCTTACTTTCCCTGGTGTCAGTTTCACCCACAGCTCGTTCTCTGGCCGCCTCAGTTCATTGGTCAGCTCTCGATGAGCCGCATACCATCGCTGAACAACGTCGTGGGGGATTGTGTTTATCACTGAACGGTCATAGTTGTTGTATCTGTGGAAAAGATACATTCAAAGTAGCGACTTCTTGCAAAAATTTTTTCTTCTTAGACAAAAGGTCAACGTGCACAATGTGGCACGTTGTGGCACAGACACAAGATTAGATAACATGTCATTCAAAATCAAAATACTGTCATACCTGATCATGTAAACTTCATTGTTCCAAGGATACACGTTAAGCAAATGGCCGATTCCAATCATGTGGTTTCGGTGGCTGCCTGTGCTCTCAATGTACTCGTGTCTGATGGGCACCCGGGCCAGCAGCTCAAAGTTTTCAGGTGACTGCTGCCGTACTTTTTCTGCAGAATAGAATCCATCCACCAGCAGTGTCCTCCCTCCGGTCCCCTCATGCTTGAGGCAGTGGAAAACCTGCACTCTGCGGCAAAAATCAGTGGCATTGAGTTAATAAATGATGTGAAGTCAGTACAAATATAAATAAAATTAATTTAATGTAACTGCATGGTTAGATAGAAATACTGACAATAAAATGTGCATATTTCTTAGATGAATTTGTGAAAAGAATGAAAATGAAAGTACAGCAATATCATCTTTATCACACAGACACAAGAAATACTAACATCACTATAAAATATAGAATGCCAAGGAGTCCTACTCAGTATTACCTCATTTAACTTCAGACATCCAAATGGACACATATTATTCTTATGCCTTTTGACAATTCAATCTGATGACTGTGTCCAATACTTAAACTCAAATTAGAAAAGTGTTTGTAAAGCCCCCTAACTGATGTCACACTATTGCAAAGCTCACTTTATTTGATTTGCAACTGGAACTGATAAATGTAAAGGTTCAGGCAAACCTTATGTGACTTAAATCAGTTTTCATTGTCAAATGAGCAGCTCCATACCTTCGAATACCTTGGTTTAGAATCATATTTATTATGGCTGTACAAGGTCTGTATGTGTGCAGAAAAAGAGAAAACAAATAGTGTACTAGTGTTGGGATTTCTCTGAGGATACATTAAATGCATTTTGCCTGCAAATTACATGTATTTGTATTACATATTCTATTGTAGCCTGATATTTCACTGTATTTGAATAGAGATACATTTCCTCAAACATGACCTCCATTTTTGAGGGGTTTGGATAAAAGTTAACTTATGTGGCATATTCATGTAAAACAAGCCTCTTCTTTGTTATGACAGCTGAAGTGATAGCAGCGAAGCAGAGGCTTGCCCTTTATCTAGTCTTGTTGTTTCATGAAGGTAGGTCTATGTTTCACATTTTGTTAATCAGTTATTGAGCTTTTATTACGCCTGCTGCTGTTAATCAGTGATTGTGACATATGCCATTTAATATACTGTACAACAATACAGTAACACCTGAATAGCCACTTGTTTCTAGCACATTGTGCCATGTTCTATATGATCCTGTAATTGTTAAGTCTGTGCACTACTGAGAACATTTTCTAGTTGTATTATTTGCTATCTAATTTGTCAATGAAAAAACATATTGTATGTAGTAAGTATTAAATATAAGAATACATTGCCCTGGAATTGTCATAAAAATAATGACATTAATATCACTCTAGATGGCAATAATGCATTTTAAGTGTTTATTTCAACAATCTTCATCTTTTCAAATTTTTTATGGCTACCAACATACATTTAGACTCAAACAAAATGTCAACATGATCATTCATAACCACCTGAGTATAAATATTGTCCCCATACTAACCCACATGGTTCCTGAAAGTAAGATGTGTCTGTGTGGCGGTCCAGGGCCAGACTGGTGTAGGCGGTGTCTCCTCTGGATAAATCTGAAGTGAAGCACCACATTCTCCCAAACATCGTCTCTCTGGTGGGCGGAGAGTAACACACAAAACACAAAGTTGATTAGCAGCGCCAACAGCAGATGTCAAGAAAGACATGAAGACATGAAGAAAGCAGTGGCACATGTTGAACAGTAGGCCTTAATCATTTTTTGTTCAACAATTGAGTAACACATGGCAATGTTTTGGCCCGTCATTTGACAATCATTTGTCCAAAAAAGTGGTTATAAGTAAACATTCACACAGTTTGTGCCGCATTTTTTACAACACGCTGCTTCCTCATTGCTTTCCACAGACAAATATGTTGTTTTGTTTTTTTTTCCTTTTTTGCGTAATCATCACCTACCAAGTCTTTCATGAACACGTAACAAAAACAGCTCTCTCTAGTTTACTTCCCTGAAGCATTTCACATTTGACTTCGAAAACAGAATGAAAAATTGGGCAGAGAAAAACAAAATGACCCTTCAACTCTTCAGGTTAGGATACAAAATTCTACAAGCCGAGTCAACGTTTATTAACTTAAAACTGAGTATATTTAGCGTCTGAAAGAATAAAGCTTAAAGGTAAAGGTAAAAAATATCTCAAATAATTGATCATTACTTCAGACAAACTGAGCAGTTCCCCAACTTTGACATAGGCCAAACAAAGCAGGACTCAATACCTGATGAGGCTGACCCTTTGGGTAACTGCCTCTGTGGCCTCAACAGTGGCTGGGACGTCCTCGACAAAAGCGACCCCATAGAGCAGATAGTTCTGAAGAAACGTCTTCAGTTCATCCTCACAGCTCATGAACTTGTCCCATTTGGCAGAGGGTGTGTTTGAATTCATGTAGATGTCAGAGTTCCACAGGGAGCGTGGCTGTACGGTGCTGTGCTTCCTTCCTTCATAGCTGTTCTCCGCCAGCCAGCTCAGGTCGTATTTTGATTCATGACCATCAGGCCCTGGGATACAAAAATGAGAAATATTGTAAAAGAGATGGAAGGAATGAGAAGTGCTTTTCATACTGTGCTTGATTAAGACTTTATTAACAAATAAATTGAGACTTTTGACACAAGTCCCATGTCAATCCTTACCAGGTGCCTGAACCACCTCAACTGGCTTCTCTCAATGTGGAGGAGCAGCGGCTCGACTCTGCAGAGAAACCTAACTTACTAATTTACTAATTGACTTATTTAACTATCATTTTAACTTATTTAACTTTATAATTGTTTTTTATTAATGTATGCTTTAAATAGTCAATAATAAATAATCACAGAACTGGTCCATAATTATTAGGGTGGCATGCAAAAACCCAACTTAAATGCACTCTTTAGTTTCTCTTCTGTACTTTGCATGCCTCAAAAAATTTTCAAATGTTAATGTATAGCCTAAAGTTGTGATGGAAGTCCTATTTTTTTATACTTGGGCAACTCACCTCCCTTGCTGCAGGGGAATCATTTAAATGGTGCAATATATTTAAATAATATTTATCATTTAATTATTTGAATAATTTCATTATAAAAAGTTTTGTAAATTTGTTTATTACTGATTCATTATTGTGTAGCCTTTTATTTATTTCTGAAACATCCCTCCACATACTCTGAGGTATATGTGAAATATAGTTTTGCAACATAAAAACCAAGTTGTTGACATTATAAAAACACTTTGACAAAGTTTGTTTTTAAGGCGCTCCCCAGCATCAGTGAACCCACCCATCACCTTCCAAGAGTGTACAGCAGGGTTGGGCTCAATTCATGAATTAACTCATCAATTCCAATTCAACTGAGGAACTGGAATTGGAAATTGGAAAAAACCTTCAGGAAACAGAATTGGAATTTCAGGAAGTTGAATTTAAGTCAATGAAATTCTGTGAAATTTGATGTTTTCTTTGTTTTTTCTTACCACATATCTGAGATTGCACGGTGTTATATATCATCAATACTGAAATCATAAAATGTTTAAGGGACCTTTCAGATGGTATTGGATGCATAACATGTAATCGTAATACGTTCATTATGACTGAATGTATTTGATTGATTATAATGTTTAGACAACCTCTCAGAAGTGGAATTTCATGGTATTCCATTCTGTTTCCTGTCATTCCAATTCAGTTCCAATTCTGCTTCCTTAGAGCTGGGTGACATTCCAATTCCAATTCCAGTTCCAGTTCCAGTTCCAGTTCCAACTCCAGGAACTGAATTGGACTTTACCATGCATTCTCAATTCAATTCATGAATGGCTTGGTGCACATGTAATCAAAATCATGAATGACTTACATGTGAGGAGGAGATGGCCATCGTCCACCTTAGTTTTGGCCGGACGAATGCGGAGGTCTACACTTGCTGTATCCAAGTTTCTCTGGTTTGTCTCGGCGTTGTAGCAGGAGGCAGCCCGACAGTGATCCCGAAGCCACACATAGTCCAGGCGCATCGACATGCCTCTATAGCTGAGCTCTAAATGCAGGGAGTAGGTGTAAAAGCCGAGCTATGCGTCTCACAAAATGTCATAAAGAACAACTATACAAACACGGTCGTCATTACAATTAAACTCACCGAGGCAATTTTCACGTAACTGGCAGGTTGTTGGATAGGTGGCGCTGCTGTAGTGCATCTTCTGTAAGTGTCTGCATTGTGTCCGGGTCTCTCCGAGTCCAGAGATCCAGTGAGCCTGTTTCAATGCAGGTCGCAGCTTTCCACTTAAACGGCGAAACACCCCGGGCATAAACATACTCTGTACGGGCAGTAACTTAACCCTGAACGTTAGAGTGAAAGCAACGTCACTTCGTGCAATTTGTAGAACTGAGTAGAACTTGCAAAAGGCTAGTAGATTCGTGTATCGCTTTACTCTGAAACCAGTCGCTTTTTTAGACTGCGTATCCTTTGATCTCATAAAGAATGGTCAAAAGTACAGATGATGTCCAATGTTAATTATTAAAGGACGTCAGCTACCCGGGTATGAGTTTCACTTTTCCAAAGAGCCTTTTAAAGAAAAGAGCTCCGACCAGCTAGCGGCAGCGCGCATGTTTTCGCGCATTGCATTCTGGGAGGGACGCACTATTTTCCATGCTACGAGGGTTCCGTTATTTTTTACGGTCTATGGTAAGACCTATGGAGGAACTACAATATAACACATAACTAGAATATAAAAATACACAATAAAAACAGTAGACTGTAAACGATTGTGAGGTTATGTAAACATTTTCTGCCACAATTCCAGCATAAAAAATGAAAGTATGGTAAAGAAATGGATCACTAACATTTTTTATGTATTTTTCCTCAAGAAGAACAAACTATTATAATGAATAAATATCAGCAATACAAAAAATATAACAGCAAAAAACTAAATAGGTTTAGCACTGCCTCATCATTGGTACAGTGGGCATACTTCCCACTGATATAATATTGTGTGGTCACACTGAGGCTGTGAAAATATTTTCTATTCACAAAGTCCACCTCATCTATGGGGTTATAGTTGCAATCTAATGCATTAATCACTCTCTGGAATCCTATGAAAGAATTTCAGTGCACTTAATATGCAACAGTAAATTAAATTCATTATTGATATATAGCCTATAGTCAAGTCAAATTATGTAAACTACCTGCTGTTAGAAGCCCTCTCTAATAGCCAGAGTGAGTGATTAAAAAATATATAAGGGTATACTATTGAAGTAACAGATAGTAAGAAGGGTTAGAGTCCGCAGAAGCCCTTTGCGTTCCCTGATGATTTATTGTATCAGAGATATAATAAATGTTTGTAGCTTCCCAGGCCATTTTCCCGCTTGAATGCAATATTTTTGTTCATACAGTATATCTGGTTTTATGAATGGCATTTTTGCAATAAAGCTTTAGGCTATTTAAAAAAGAGTCCACAGGATGCTCTAGGAGTGGTGATGCTGTTTTCCCAGGCTTCCCATTGGTATGGAGGCAGGCTTTTTGTACGTTTGGATCCAATAGCCTGAACAGCTGTGCAGCCTATGTTACCATGGTGACTTAGGCCTACCATAAAAGTGAGCCGGTCATGAGACTGAAAAGCTGCAGGGTTAAACCCAAAATTGGCTCGTAAAACCAAAGAACCCCGCTTAGTGAAACAGGCCCCGGACGGTGTTGAGGGGAATGGTGGTGGATGGCTGCTGCTTACCTGTCTGATGGCTCCCTCTGTAGTTCACACTGGGGACTAGCACCTCCCCTGCCCCATACCTGTTCACTAGGGTTAAGCTAGCCCTAATTCCCAGCTCCCCCTCTGTGACCTGGCACACTGAGAAGAGCCGCAAACGCTCTCTGGTGTGGGCAGCTGGGGGGAGGATTGGCCTGCCAGTCTGAATTAAACAACAGACTTATTAAAGATGCAGGAGACGGTCACACAGTGGGGGCATGTTCAACACAAGTTCACACAGTGCCATACTTTTGTAACTAAGATATAAAACATGACAGGAATAGCACACAGTGTGTTTGTGTCAGAATATGGCTTAAATACAAGACACAATATGTTAAATGATAATGTTGACTATAAACAAACTATATTTATTATTTGCATTTTTTTCATTTATTTGCACTGTCTCTATAGCTTTTTAGATTATTTACATTACCTTTATTTTATTTTAATACCTATTTTCTTTTATTACTTAGGCTACTTAGTTCTATAGCCTATGTGTCTGTAGGTTGGGCCTACTCAATAGTGAGTTTTTAGTGTCCTTATCATCGGTTACTTAATCACATTTTTTTTTTCAAATCTCCTGTGGTATCGCTCCAATTTTCCTTTAATATTTCTGTAGTGACTTATATTAATTTGTATAGTATCCTTATAGCCTATATATTCCTATTCAGAGGACAGTTCTCTCTCGTAAGGGGTGACACTAGCGCTTGTTTTTCAAAGTGGAGTGGTCTGCTACTGCATCCGGGAAACGCCATTTCTGAGGAGTACAGCTGTCTGATCATCTCTACTGAGATTCACCACTGAGTCTTTCAAATGGCAGAAGTAGCTATAAATTCACCTTTATCCTGCAGCTTGGGGCTACACCGCCAGTCGGGGCCTCTGTCGTGCTACATATTATCCTTCTTCCTCACCACTTGTAAGCTCTGTAATCTACGTCACGCTATTAGTAGTACAGTAAGCTCTGCTGAGAACGCTGCGGTAATGCTGCGTTCAGGCGCCGTCGGAAATATGGGACTACATGTTGAGCGTCCATGAACGGTTCAATTAAAGCGGCAAATAAGACGGAGAAAGTGGACATTTTCGACCCGAGTGACGTTTAGGGGCGGAGAGCATGGAAGCCGTTTCAACAGCTTATGGAAAAGATTCAAGATCAGATCAGACTTTATTTATATATTATGTATTTATTTATATCCCCATGAGGAAATTAGGTTGTTGCAGCAGCAATGATAGGATTTATCAGTGAAAAGGAAAATAGAATACAAACATACAAATAGAATATAAAATCAGCTATAAAAATGTTGAAATAATGAGAATGGAATGGATAAGAGCAATAAAATAGATTAGCAAGTATAGATTATTTTCTTATATGGATTTAGTTACAGTTTTGAAGAGTCTCGACTGCTTACTTAAATATGGTTTAATCGAAATTTAATGAAATATGTGTATAGTATATATTATTATAGATATTAAAATAAAGTATAAATGTAAGCATGTATAAACACATGGAACAGGAAAAGTGTCATATGTTCTGACTTGATATGTGCAGACTGCTGAAATATGCAGAAATCATGAAACATCATATATAAATACCTGATGCCCATTATTTTCCTCTTCATTCTGTTGCTGCAGCACAATGTAGCTCTGCACTGCTTTATCTCTAAAATAGAACAAACGCCACCGAAAACAACAACAACAACATTTTTTTTTGTTACAGGGTCCATTTTGTTACGACTTCCGTTCTGGGAAGTACGATCTTACGAGGAGGCCGTGAAGGCAGCACGAGCCTGCCCCTCCGAGCAGCAGCGGCAGTCGCGTGTTTACTTGCTTTGTCAGCGGTGTCCCCGCAGTAGATAGTGACCGGACCCCACCTGCTACTGATCAAAACCTTGGACTTTTATCCCGCTGCGGTGATTTATCACAGCGCCAGGACTCTTATCGTCGTCTCCTCCTTCAGCATTATCAGGCCGGCGGCCTCTGGCGGACCTTGAGCAGGGGCACATCGGGTTCACTCGTCTTTTTTTTTTTGCCAAGAGGGAAAGATGACGTTAAAATCCAATAAAAACGAACCCGCTGTCACACTGGAGTCGACCAACAGTGTCCGGACAGCCCTCTCCGATCTGTACCTGGAGCAGCTTCTCCAAAACAAACCAAAGTCTGAAAAGGTACGGTGTCGTTTTACCTTGTTTTTTTCCCCCCGAAATTTTTTGGTGTTTGCTTCCGGGGAAGCAGAGGGTAAGATTGCAGAGGGACACATGACTGTTGTTTGTTCTGTTCGTGCGACAAGATTTCTACAGGTAAAATGTTTTGTCATAATGTAGCTTGTAGCATTTTAATATGTTCATGTCTCAAACAAAGAATTGTGCACCGCATAGGTCTGCCGTGTCATGTCAAGTCCTGTAAACTCGGGTTGTGTGTTTCCCTTCAGGCAGCCGCCACCACTGCATTGCTCGGTATTGCTTGGTCAGCTTCAGTCTTGAGTAGAGTCCAGTAGACATGTCATTGGCAGATTCACTTCTGCATTTCCTCCCCCCCAAAAAAGAAAAAAAGATGCAGACATCTGTTGACTGATGGGGGGGAAAAGCAGGCCACATCACGTGCCTGGAGGCCCATGTTCCCAGCTTAAATCAAAAAATGTTGTTTCTATAAATAGTAAATGCCATACAGCCCTAGAAGTTGAAAATATATTGCACAATTCCTATAGTATCAGTGACAACATGTTTAATGCTAGCCTCAATTCTGATAAGAAAGTAATAATTTTCCAAAGTAACATCAGTACTTTTTGGGACATTTTCACTCGACTAAACAATCCATGATGGATTGTTGTGAAATAAATGCTGATATGAGACTTACAGATATCCAACTCACCACAGTGTTAGTTCTGCCTCAGCTGAAGGCTTAGTGTCACCAGGCCTCACTGTGGTGAAACAGAAGAGCCTGGGCAGATTTTTTACCACATCATATTGTGGTGTTATTTTAAGTATTGATGTATGACTTGTTTTCACTTTAAGGCCAGATCAGTATATTGTGGAATTAATTCCAAGTGTTTAGTGACTGTGATTGTAAGGAGCTCATTACAGTGTATGAGAAGTTATGTTTTAAAATAAAACATTAAGCCTTGTACATGTCTGTCTAATGAACTGGCTTCAAAGTAAGTGCTACTTTCTTATTCATTTACTATAAGGTAGGCTGTGATTGGGAGGGTGAAACCTAACCTTTCTTTCAGTCCATTCTTTCATCATATAAGCCATTCTGATTTTGCTAGGTAAGCTACACTGGACCTTTGTTGAGGATCCCCAGGCCCCACTTTGAAAGCCAACAGTATATAGCAATTTTATGTGCTAAACTATTTCTCTGAAACTGATAAGTCAGCAGTGAGCAACTGTGGGAAATGGAGAAGGGAGGCCTTGTGAGGAAACTCCTTTTCTGACATCAGCAATTTGCAGTTCAGTAACCTTGAGCTACAGTCTTGCCAAACTGTTCCTCCTCAAGTCGATGCAGATCTGAGAAATCAGTGTCGTAAGTGAGGTGGCCTGGTCCAGTGCCTCACAGGGAATAGAGAGCGGAGAATGCTGGTCTTTCACTTTGTGTGTGTGTGTGTGTGTGTGTGTGTGTGTGTGTGTGTGCTGTTGGTGCACATACTTCTGATTGTGGTGTAGGAGTGTGTATGTTAGAGGAGCTAATCTGTCTTGGATGATTTGTTTTTTTCGTCTTGAGCTTGGTCTTGACAATAAACAAAATGAATAGGCCCATTCTTCTGATGGATGTTTTTGTTTCCCCTGTAAGTCTGACTGTGCATGTGTGCCATTTTAGTGTGCAGGCTGAGTGTTGCGCTGCTTCACACTGAGTTATGCTCCTCTGGAGAATATACCCCAAATAATTCAGGCTAAAGAACTGTACACTGCTGTAAATAGTCAGCCATGCCTGTGTGTGTTTCCCTCCCTATAGCAGTTCAACTAAAGGATGACTATGTGATTTATATGTTTTTTCAGCAGTGTCTCATCCTTCTCATGACCTCAGCCTCAATTAAAAAAAAAAAACACTCCCAACATTAAGAGCATCCCAGAAAGTGAAGGTAAATCAGGCTGCTGGCAGATGAGGCCTGGCATGAGATTGAGGGTTCGCCGTCTTATCTCACTGTCAAAGCTCCTTGGAGGCGGGACGCCTTACACAACGCTAGCAACATTGTCAGCCCTTTAAACTACTTAATTAAAGTCGATACAAATACTTACTCAAAGTTGGGAGGTGCATGTGCAAAAAGCATTATAGTTGTTTAACAGTTCATCTGATAAGGCCTAAAGTTAAATCCTACTGTCTTTACATTACCCGCACAGTAATTTGATGAAGGGAGGGTCTCCTTTTGTGTCCCTTCAAGGTTCTGGTAGATCAATAATTCTTTGTCTGTTGGCAGGAGATCGACCCTAAACCTTAGGGGGGGGAAATGGATTAATAATTAATATTTCTAGGCTGCATGTACAGATCAATCTTATCTAGAGAGGAAGAGAGGATAAGAAAGGGACAGCATTATAATGTAATCAATAAGATTACAACGTGATAGGTTACACTATATTTACAGCCAAAGATAGAACAATACATGTATAGATTTTCTTTTTTTACAGTGTATTTATTTTTATCCAGAGATACTACTTGGCATTCTGAAATGTATTGATCACATGCTGCTTGATCAAACCCTAAATTTGACTTGCTGTTTATCCTGTTTTTCCCACAACTAAAATCTATAACGGAGCTTCTGAAAGGGCTTCATGGCTTCATACAGTAACAGAGTTTGACTGTTTTCATTGGTCAGCATTTATAACATCAGGAAACCATGTTTGAAAGACAATGGCCACCCAAAGCCGCCCAAACTGCCTGTAAGACATTTTCTTTTGCCCACCTTAATAATCATGTGTTTATCTCTTCACACTCTGTTAAAGTGAGTGGAGAGGAACCGGGAAGCCACAGAGGAACACGCTTTTCTGCTGAGACACAAAGGGAGGGCCGGCCAGGGTCTTCCTCTATTCAACGACTTGTTCTGACACGCTATGAGGCTGTTTTTCCCAGATAGCACCTCAAACTACGCAGCACTCTCCCAACGTCTGAAACTGACAAAGGCTGTCGTGAGAATGAGATCAGTTTAATCAAAATACCTTTTAGTGCTAATCCAAACAAGATGGGGGATTTTACCTTAGGGGTGATGTAATCTCTCTGTTAGACTGATTGAGTGGGCTGCAGCTTGTTTACTGTAAAGATTTTGAGCTAGTATACAGTCTTGTGTGTGGGCTTTTGTAGGCCATCTTGCAAGTCTATTTAATGGAAATACACTTGATCAGCAGATATTACTGTTGAAATTTGCCCTTTAATCACTTTGTTAAAGCATACAACACCAAACCAAGTGCTTTGTCGTTTCTGCAGATCTAACCAACTTGTAGGCAGGAGATATAGTCTGTTGCGTATGTTTGAAATATGCCAACATGACATCTTCTTCAGCTGGCCTCAGCTGTTTTTGCGCTACAACAGATATTCATTATCCCAGTGATACTAATTGACCTTCAGACTTAACCTTAGTCAGTTTCCTTTAACCATGTGACTTCCTCATCAGTCCTGAAGGTCAGCACTTTGCTGAGGGGAAGAAAGCATAAATCCACTTTTCACAACCCACTGGTTCGCTCTGTATGCTGAGGAAATCAGGTTTATAATGCTTACAGGGGAACATCCCTCAATTAAAGGATTTTGTTATTCTTAGGGACTAAAATGGGCAACTCGCCTACTTTAGAAACATGATAAATGTTACTGGGAGATCAACCAGGGGGATTTTCAGGGGATGATGGTACATTTTCAGGTACTTTCACACACTTTTGTGCTTCACCACTAAGTAATTTAGTCATGAAAACACAAACATTATGTGAGTCTAGAAAATCAGTCTCCCGTTCGCTGTCTTTGGAGCAACTTCAGACAGATGAAAACAAAGTTTGACTCTGCTCTGTGGTTTGGAGAGAGAGTTCACAGACTTTGATTGGACTGCTGTAGATAGGAACAGCATGTAAGAAATCTTTGAATTTCAAAGGAGACGGAGCTCAGCGTGTGGTGTCTTAAGATAGAAGTGCTGTTTTCTCTGCAGCAAGATTATGACGCAGAGGATGTAATGTCATCAGCAGGGACCCCATCCAAACAGTCCCACTTGGTACAGTCCCAAGATATGACAGAGTCTATTTCGTCTAGCTCGTGGCTGGTAAATAACTGTATCATGTTGCACAGCAAAACAACTTGTTGACTTTCATGACTCCTTCATTTAGTCATCTCTTGACTCACCACCACTAACAAATATATATTTTTTGCTCAGTAAACTCCCCTCTCCAACTCCTGAAGTGGTCTAAATGAATCTACTCTCCACCACAATTATTGCCTACAATTAACCAAATGATGACTAAGCACATTGGTTTTCCAAATATGTTACTAGGGAAGGTTACTTTCTCCAGAAGTCAGAAGTACATGTGTGGTGGCTAATGTGAAGGGAGTCACAATAATGTGCACATGCCAACTATAGTGAAAGACAATTATCTCACCAAAAAAACCCCACCTCCCAAGCAAACAAACAAATCCCAAAGATTTGCTAAAATTTCCATAAAGAATCATAGAAAATAAAACAATTACTGCCTGCAGTTAAACAAGTGAGACTACATGAGAGGAGGAGGAGGACGATGATGATCTTTATTGGTTTATTGTAGTGCTGATGCTGGAAAACAGATAATGTATTTTTGTGCTGAGGCAGTTGTGCTGATATTGTATAGTCATGCTGAAGGATTGTGCTGATGCAGATAATCATGTCTCTGATGTCAGCAGTGAGCTTTTATTTTTTAATACTTTTTGATGTTGTGTATTTATTGTTCCATATTTTATGTGAGAGGTAGCTATCCCAGTTAAGTCCTAATCCAGTTGTTTGGAGTTTGCTATCTTTAGCAAATTCTGGGCAGCTTGCCAGACTGGTCTTGTGCTGTGTTCAACCTGTGAGGTTGTTTGCTTGTGATCTGACAAGCTGGACAGATACTGTATATTGCTATTGTTTGACTCTCTTGCCCTAATGATTTCAGAGAATATTGCAAAGTTTGTATCTTCCCAGTGATTCCTAAAACTCACAACAGCTATTTGTCTTAGAAAAAAAAGAAATAGAAAAAGTTAAAAATGAAAGTTGATTAAATGCAAGTCACATGCGATAATAGAAACACAATGATACCACTTATCTACTTACATACATTTTTCATTTATGAAAGAAATGTAAATGCATTTATCCATTTAGAATGAAAATCCACTACAAAACTGAAATCACATTACACGCCTCTGACTGGGCAGCATTGTCCTGATTTGTCAAAGGAATTCTTTCTGTTAAAGCTAGAGAAATGTAAGACTCTTAATCTGTGGATGTCGGAGACTCTTCTCTGAACTGCTCCACTGACAGTGACCTGGAAACCAACTTTGTTGACATTATGGCAGTACCATGGAAATTTTCTGGAGAGACGGATTTCCTGCTTTTGAACTCTTCATTTGGGTTCATTTGGGTGTAAAAGCACAAACAGTGTATGAATCCACAAAGTCGGCCTCCTGGTAATCGGAAATGGAGCCGGCCCAGAAAACGTCTCCTGGTTACATCACATCGCATGTGTTGGTTCTTTGGTTTCTAGATTGAACTGCAGAAGATCATTGAAATGAGGCGATCATTTGCAATATTTGCTGAGAAGAATTTGTTTCCTTACATCAATGCTGTTCTTTGAATGTGGTCCCCCAATGAGAGTGGTGGTATCCATGACCACATGAACCGGGTGGAGCAGATCACTGGACATGGTTAATGAGGTGTTATAACATTGGGTTAATTTTCAACCTTGAACATATGTTGAAACTGCAAATGAAACATAGCTGTTGGCACACATTAGCGAAAAGCTTTTGCTGCAGTTAGTGGAAGTACCAATATGATAATAATCTGATCTGTCTGCGTTATCTGACTGTGCTCCATTGGAACAGTGTTTTTACAATTATTTGCAGATCATATTGTAAGAACAATATGATTTTTTGTTTTTTTTTGTTCCTCTTTGAGCAAAACTGGTTTGTTTTGTGGGAAACAAAATAGTATATAATAATATTTATATATATATTTTTTTTTACAGGCGGCTATGCAAACCTATGAGAATAAGGGAGCTGAAGTGTACACCAATGGGAGTGCGGGCCACATGAACGGCGCAGAGTTGACCAAGATGAGAGAAGTAGAGTTTGAAAAAAATCCCTCAGAGCCAATGGTACGTCTTTCTCTCTCCACACACACAGACATGCACAGTTTTAATATTGTCAGTATTGTGCAGATTTGTGTTCCCAATTTCCTCCTTAATGACTGTGGTCTATGTTTGTAGGGGGTGACTCTGAAACTGAACGACAAGCAAAGGTGCACTGTGGCCAGAATATTACATGGGGGCATGATCCACAGACAAGGTAAGGAATCTAAGCACAAAAACGTCTTGAGTGTCATCGGGGCATTGCCATCCTGTAACCAAAAGGTCATAGGTTCGATCCCAGCTACAGCAAGTGTTTTCAGCAGCAGCCATGTGGCCCTTGAGCAGGACACTGCAAAATGCATAGAATACAATAGAATACAATGTAATGCAATCAACAGCCAATTTACATATCTGAGGCCACCAGCCAGTGGCCTTTTTTTCCTTTTAACTCTTTAGAGGTGAATCAAAGGCAAAAAAAGCCTTAAAAAGCAAGTTTTAAGGCTTTTGTTTGCCTTTGATTTATCTCTCAGGAGAATTGCTGCTACCTCAATAGCTATTAATACTAAGTACACTAATAATATCAGTATAGAAATTGAACTGGAACAAACAAGGCCCTGTTTGGTGTTACTAGACCTTTTCTGGTTTCTGCTTCTCTCCAGGTTCCTTACATGAAGGGGATGAAATAGCTGAAATCAATGGGAAAAGTGTGACCAACCAATCTGTTGACCAGCTACAAAAGATCCTGGTAAGTTAGTACCCTATATCTTGACTTTTTCTTAAAAAACAACAATGTGTTGTGGTCAACACAGTCAACAAAACTATTTTTTAATGAAATAAAAAATAATATATGGATAAATATGAGTAAAATGATTGTCATCTTCACATGCAGAAAGAAACTAATGGAGTAGTCACTATGAAGATCATTCCCAACCTGCAGAGTCGCTCCCGGGCCTGTGAGGTAAACACATGACCGACAGAGTATGCACTTCCTCATCATAGTGGAGTCTTGTGGTGCCTTTTTGTATCGATATGATTATTCTGTTCTCTTTTTTTCTAATCTTTGTTTTTTTTTTCCTTTTCTTTGTTCTTTCCAAACTCAAGTTCATTTGCATGAATAATCCAAGAACTTGATCTTTCCATTCAGACCTAATAATCTCTTCTAATTGGTATATATTTTGTTGAAAGATGAGTTTGACGGTATGACCGTTTTGCCTCTGTGACAAGTTTTCAAAGTAATCCGCTGTTCCTTGATTGAATGGCACTTCTCTCTACCAATCCTTCCTTCTGCAAACATCTGTTCAAAGGATTTTGTTCTTTATCAGGTGAATCTTCCATAAGTCAATGAAAGACGCAGGTGACTATCAAATTAGTTTCCTCTAGTGGTCCGATTTAAAGATCATCACTCACATTAGCTTTGCTAAATTGACTTGAAACACTTTGCTAGTGTGTTTCATTCTGCCATCTGCTGGCCACAATATATTATTTTCTCCAGCAGCCATTTATATGGTTTTCTGTGGCATATGAACAAAAAAAAAAAAAAGTTCACGTTTCAGATTTGATTTGGACATTTTATTGTTTACAGTGTATTAAATATAAATTAAATGAATGTGTTAATTAAATGACTACATGGAAAACATTTTTAATCTTGTTTTATTCAGTGATCTTACAACCTTATACAGTTTATCAATAATATATAATACAGTTAAGCAGTAATTGCTGTCTTTGGTGTGGTCAGTGATGGCAGTCTAATTTGAAGCTTATAGTCCATTATGAAGTAGTTAGAAAGCTTTTAATCCCATTATGTTCAAAGAGCATCATTTTTGGCGACCCAAACCCCTCCACTGGGTGAACTTATACCACTGGAGTGACTTGGGGAAACCACAAATGCCCATGAATTGATCACTAACCAATGTGATAATCTACCCTGAGAAGAATTTACATATGTTATTCCTATGATCTTAGACAATTTAGTCAAAGTATGTACATGACCTCACACACACAGACACACAGACACACACACACACACACACACACACACACACACACACACACACACACACACAACATGGAAAACACTGGGAGAGTTGAGATTCTGATCTGCCACGTCAACAAACAATACTGCCTGGAGCTGCTGAACTGACGGTTAATAAGACACCGACTTTGTGGACATGTGGGACAGTACCTAGGGTTGATTTTCCAGAGATCTTTTACATTCTCTGTTTCAGAACAGAAATTAACCTCATTTGGGTTAAAAACCTTGTTGAGACAAGTTGAGAACAGATCAGCTCCAGAAAGTGGATTGATGACGTGACAGATTTGAGGCCCCAATCCAGATTTCTATTTCCTTGAGTATGTCATTTATGTTAGCATTTGCTGATGGAAATGTACTCATAACTTTTAGCTCCCGCCATAACAATATAGGTGTGATTTGTTTTGCCTACAAAAACTACAAATGTAAGCAAACTGTTAAATTACAATGAAGACTCATTTAGCTGCCATATACATGTGTTAGTTCATTGCTAACATGGGGATTTATGTGACTCTCCTCTTGGCTGCCATGTGCTCTTCACCTGCAGATGTACATGAGGGCCCAGTTTGACTACGACCCTGCCAAGGATGACCTCATCCCATGCAAAGAGGCTGGCATGAAGTTTCAAACCGGCGACATCATCCAGATCATCAACAAGCAGGATCCTAACTGGTGGCAAGGCAGAGTGGAAAGTTGTGCTGCTGACTTCGCTGGACTCATACCATCCCCAGAGCTCCAAGAATGGTACGCCGCTCAGTCATACTGTGTCTGATGCTTAGCTCCTGCTTTATAAGCTTGTGCTTACTATGAAATACCAGCAATGTTTGATTTGGATGATATTAAGTGTCAGATGGACTTAGACGAACTGGGCCCAGCTCAACCGAACCCCCTGTTTCCCCTGCAGGAGATTGGCAAGTAAAAGCAAAGCCAAAGAGGGCCATCAATCCTGCAGCCCCTTTGGAAAGAAGAAGAAGTGCAAAGACAAGTACCTGGCCAAACACAGCTCTAGTGAGTATATTACTGTAATTGTGTTTACCTACACTTTTTCTCAAGTGTATTCTCATATGGGTTTCTGTAAAACAAACTCTCCCTTTGGCAGTTTTCGACCAGCTGGATGTGATTTCTTATGAGGAGGTTGTCCGGCTCCCCGCCTTCAACAGAAAAACACTGGTGCTTATTGGTAAGCTCCCTAGCCTGTTAGTTACCTTATTTATCAGTAGGATCATGTTCATGTTCTTGATGAATTTGACTATTTAGTAGAAAATAGTTTTTTTTTTAAATACAGATGTATTTTATTCCAATGTTCCCAAACCATACAAATAAACAGAATTCTTTTACAGCCTCAAAATACATCTGAATCTTGTGTTTAGCTGTAACAGACAGTCAGTCTTTGTATGAAAATGTCAGAGAATTAGTTTGAGACTGGAAAAAAATGAAAGCTAGAGTGGTTCAACAGATGGTGCTTCACTGCAACCAAAGGTTCAGATTTTAAGCCCTATGTGAGCAGATTTAATTCAAATGTCATTTATTGTATTATTTCTTAAATTTTGCCTCACTTAGGTGCCCCTGGTGTAGGAAGGAGCCATATCAAAAATGCATTGCTGACCAAATACCCTGAGAAATTTGCCTACCCTGCACCACGTAAGTAGATTCATCATCTTCATCTTTACTAATTATAGAAAGCAGCAAAATTTGCTGAATTGTCCAGTCTTAAGCTTGAGCTACGTATACCTCTGTCTCTACACAGACACCACCAGGCCCCAGCGTAAGGATGAAGAGAACGGACAGGACTACTATTTCATCTCCAACGAAGCCATGACCAAGTGCATCTCTGGGAACGAGCTGCTGGAATATGGCAGCTTCCAGGGAAGCATGTTCGGCACCAAAATTGAGACCATCCAGAAGATCCATGAGCAAGGCAAAATTGCTTTGCTGGATATAGAACCACAGGTTGGCATCCGCAGTTTCTTTTGCAAACATACATCATCAGATTAAAACTAGATCCCTCTTCAAGCTGTTTGTTTCAGTCTAGTGTGCCTCCCCAATCTAACATAAAATCTTCCAACTTTTTAATGCAGACCTTGAAACTCTTGAGAACTGCTGATTTTGCACCTCTCGTGGTGTTCATCGCGCCCACCAACACAGCTGCCCAGGTGCTTATTCATTCATTTTCTGAATATACTTAAGCAGTAAGCATTAATCTCCAAAACGGCAAACTTCATCAGCACAACAACTAATTAATTTGTGTCTTGTCTCTTAGACGGAATCCCTGCAGATGATCCAGAAGGAGTCCGATGCCATTCTCACCACATATAGACACTTCTTTGACGTGACTCTTGTCAACAACGACGTCGATGAGAGTGTGAAAGGAGTGGAAGAGGCCATCGAGCGTGCCACCTCCACCCCACAGTGGGTGCCTGTGTCATGGGTGTACTGACAGTCGTCTGGCCCTGACGTAATACCTTTATTGTTTGATGAAAAGTAGTGCAATATCACTCCTTACACCAGACCTCTGAGTTAGTGATGTCCCAGGTGTGTTTGGGTTTACTGTCAGTTCATGTAATTGTCACTGAGATGTTTTGCACAAATGCATTAAAAAAAAAAGCAATAGTTTATTTCAAATTCTTGAGAACCTCACCAGGGGATGTTTTACTTCGTTGTTAAGACGTTTATGCTTCAGGCTTTTTAGTGGCTGAGCGATACTTTGGGTGCCACACACCTTTTTGTGATTGTTGGAACGTGAGCAAATGCAAAATAGGACCACAACTGTGAATGAAATCCCCACTCTTAACTGACAGGATTTCATTATGTATAACCTTGACTCTGGATTCAATGTTTGTTTTCTATAATGATGAGATTGTGTTATGAAATTGAGATTCTGCGTGTTGGTTGGTGGTATGTGAAAATACAGAGAACGGTAATGTCTATTACACAAAACTTTTCAGTCAATCATTGACAACCTCAGTTGTCTCAACTCATCAAAATTGCATACCTCATGGGATACTGTAAAGGCACTTTTAAACAAAATAAAAATTCCCCTGCTCTGTTGCAACTGCTTCTTTGACTGTTATTCGTATGGCAACGTTATCTCCAGAGGCCTGGAGGAGAAATGTCATTTTACCGCAGGCCCTTGTTGAGCAAATGGAAGAGTGTTGCTCAGGCTCCCCTGTATCTCCACACTGCATACATACCTTTATCAAGCCTCCTTCCATTAGATCCACATGGGAGAGAGCAACACATAACAATGATCCTAGTTGAGCAAATCTGAGTGACTTCATTGAATAGAGAAGTGGCAGATTTGGATGTGGGCAACTGGAATTCGAACCCACTGTTTTTATAATTAAGTATTGTATGAAACCAAGACATACATTTTCTAAATGCTTTGTCTTTTGCAGTGCAAAATTGGCAGTATGTGGACATTTTGCCCAATTTATTATTTCCTTTATTTTATCTTAGCTGTTTATATGGCTCCAATTCATCATGTGGATGAATTGGAGTGGAATTTGAGTGAGTGGAATTTTTATATTATTCAAATCTCTGCAGGGTTTCCTTTTGTTTCTTGTCGTCCTCTGTTAAGAATCAAGACTAGCGGCCATTTGTTTAGGATCATTTCCCATTAATGATTGAAGTCAGAATCAACATCAACTTAATCTTTCAGAGGAAGTCATGGCTCAAGGCCTCCATCATTAATAGATCAAGACTCATGTCTGAACTGTGCACTACTAGCAGCACATCCTCCACGTTAATATTCTGTCCCTCATCCTTAGTGTGGGAGAAATAGCTGCAGGCCATACATGACAATGAATTGGTCCACAACTTCCACAGCTGTGTAGAATTTCCTGGCTGTATATTGGTTCACCTGGTGAGATCAAGATGCATCATCTCAACTGAAACATATTTTTTGTGTGTTAACTCCATCAAACCGAAAGACTACAAGTCTCATATGCATCACCATCATATCATGGTAGATTTTAATATGCATACAAATGTCATTGATGTTAGACAAACATAAAATCTTTTTATATATGTATGAGTTAGCTGTAATTATTATGCATTTGAAAGTGGAAAATAAGTTAATGGAGGACATTGCAAAAATCACATGGATGTCAGTAATAAATAATAATACTATAAACTGGTCAATTTGTCATATGACCAACACACATAAACAAGTTAATTGTGCATGTGTGCTTGTTGAGGTGGAAAAAGACTTCTGACTAACAAAACATATTGTTTGTGTAGTCATTTTAAAAATCAATGACACACATTAAATAAAAAAGGTAAAACAAAAGCCAAGGAAATCAGAAACACAAAAAAAGAAAAAAGCTGAACATTTTGCATTGAAGTTAAATATCATCTCCAAGGAACCTGAGGACATTCAAGATGAGGAAAAAAAAAGGTCAACAGCATGGCATTGTATGTACATATTGTACTAGTATCCACAATATTAATTCACAAAATGAAAAAAAAATCTCATTTCACTTTAAACTTAATTCAGTGTGCCACCTTTTACACAGTGACATCATAGAATGTGCAACGATAGTTACAATCAACTCTTAGGAATGACAAACTGCAGACAAGACAAACTCAAGGATCATACTTCTCTTCTCTTGATCTGTGTGTGAAGGCCAGCCGTACAACTGTGTATCCTCCACAGTATCATCCAGGTCCTGACAATGAGAAGAACAGGAAGGAGAACAGCAACACAACAGCTACCAGAGAGTGTGACAGGGAGTTACAATGCCCCCACAGAGGTGATCAAACGTCCCTCTTCACTAAAGAGGGTGTTGTCCCATGGCACCATCATGTGGTGTAGTCTGCACTCTAGTCTGCACAACCAGAGCCACCCACATGTATCTGTCATCTCATAAACATATGCATTGCTGTAAAAAAAAAAACACAGGTTCCCATCTGAGTTCCTGCATTTTTTTTTTTTTTTGACAGTGAAGGTTATCAAACCTTCAACCGAAATCTATTAAGGGAACCCTGAGTGAACACACTACACAAATTTGGATACTTATTTATCTAACTAATAACTGCAACCAAATGCTTCCTGAAATAGTTAATCAGTTTCTCGCAGCACCATGGAGGAATTTTGTCCCATTCTTCCATATAGAGCTTCTTCAACTCAGTGACATTTGTGGGTTTTCGAGCATGAACTGCTTGTTTATGGTCCTGCCACAACATCTCACTTGAGTTTACTGTAGGTTTGGACTTTGACTTGGCCATTGCAAAGCCTTAAATTTCTTGGTCTTCAACCAAATATTCTGATGCAGACTTGCTTGTTTTTCCTTCCCATTTTTCCTCAGTGTTTTTCTGATGTTGGAGCCATGAACACTGACCATAGCTGAGGGAGAGAGGTCTTTGGAAAGTTTAGTAGGATGACCTACTGTGTCAAAGTTCCTCTATTTGGACAGCATGTCTCTTGGTTATGTGGAGCTCTAGCTCCACTTTTAGAAATTGTTTTAGAAATTCTGGAGGTCTTCAGCAATTTCTTTTGATTATGGCATGATATGTCTTTAGGCCCAAAGTTTGTCAGATTTATATTGGGTAAGGCTGGCCAAATTGTCTGATTGTTATCTAAGGCATTCAAACAGCTGGCCCTAATTATCCCTTTAATTGGGTTGAGGGGGAAATTACTCATACACACAGGGAGATTACATGTTTGATTACCCTGCACACCAAACAAATTAAGCGTCCCATCACCTTACAACCATACATGGATAATACATCAGTATAGGTGAGCTTGAGGTTCACACACCTACCATGGTTTCATAAGATTTTGGATATATGTAGAGGAATACAATTTATATGCAAGATTGTTTTTAACATTATTTAAGAATTTCCAAAATCCGACCTTGTTACTAAAGTGGAAATTTATCAAATATTAAAAGGAATATTGCATTCCTTTACAGGCCTAACAACAATAAGTACCTTTACAAAAAGTCAGCACTTGTTTGTTGTTGCAAAAACACAAACATTATATTTTAACTTATTGGCTTTTATTTATCATTGTTTTAACACTGCTATAACACTGTTTTTAGAGTCCCATACATATTTAAATATAGTAATAATAATAGTAGTCATAGCAATGGCAGTAATAGTAATATTAATGACAAACACACTCCCATTTCACCACATTAAATATGATCAAACACGACCTTGATAAGAGCCAAGAGTAGAGGCAAATCAATCATTGCCAATGAAATCTGGGTGTTAGGCAACTGAATGAAATGAATGAGATGAATGAAAAGATTATACTTTCCATTGAACAAGTTTGAAATCATGACTCCCAAAAGAGCTGAATGAGCTGATCTTTTCCTGGTCTAGCAAGGGATGAGCTGTGGGTTTAAGAGGGGACTTTATTAAGTGAGATCTCTGCCCATATGGGACTCATAATGTGGAGTAAGCCGATATCAGGGGAACCTCAATGGATGTTTGAGTGACTGGAGGGTTATGAAACAGCACCAATAGGTCACACAATGCAATGACTTAACTTGATTAGGGATTGCTCGAGTGTCAATTACCACCCCAACCAACATAGGCTACCTATAGGCTACAAATATACTCAACAAAAAATCTCCCCCATCATCAACACGGTCATAGTGCACCATTATCAGTAGGTATACTGTATAAAACCCAAATAGCATTCAAGCATCTGGAAATCCCACTATTTAGAAAGGGGCGGAATAAACCAATAGGGCAGCAGTGACCTTCACTACTAAGCATAATCCAGTCAATGATCTGCAGTAGACCCTAAATTAATTTTATTCATTCCTGTTACAGACATGTTCATGAAACTTTTCCAAATAAGCAAGGCATAACACGCAGTAAGATAAAACCAGTTGAGGCCTGCTGTAGTGCAGATCATTGATTGGATTATGTGTTATGGTGATAGGTGCTGCCACCCTTTTGGTTGGGGATTTAATATTCTGCCTCTTTGAGCATGATAGGATTTCTGGTAGTTCAACAAACCCTACTGCTTAAAACATGAACAGAGATAGGCTATAGCCTGATTATCATCATTTACTCATCCAATCTTTCTGGCAATGTGAAAAAAGTCTCACTATCAAACTAAGAACCCTATTAAAAGCACTATTAAAAAGCAAGAATGTGTATGTCCTTTCTTAAGGCATAGGCTTATAACTTACTTTGTAGTGGTAAATAAAAAGGTGGGTAAAGTATGACCTCATCATGAGACAAACCATTACCACTATGAACAAAAATCAATTATATTTTCAGAAAAGCATTAATTTATGTTTTCGACTTTAAAACAGGGGTTCATAAACATTTCCATGTCATGGACACCAAGATAGACACACATTAGTCCACTGACCCCCATTTGATAATATTTTATCCCAAGGACTTCCATATAAGATGTTGTCAGTTTAGCATTGAATTGTGCAACTGTCTATGTTGTCACTACATGGGGAGATAATAGTGGTGAGAGTGAAACCTATGATAACACTCAATCATTCTTATTCTGTTGTGGGAATAATTTTGAGTTATTAACAATGAAATTAAACTATTCCTTATTTTGCAGAGGGACCTCTAGAACCCTCTCTGAAGGATCAGTGGGGGTCCCCATGCTTGAAAACAACTACCTTAAAAGACCCTATATCCTCATGTAAACTAGGCTACATCAGACTGATGCCATTTACTGTAATATCTACTACGAATTTATGCAGATTTATGCCAGTTTGAACAGGTGAGTAAACCTATTCCTCAATTAAAAAGGTGGGTAACCTGTTTTTAGGTGGATTTACCCTCCACTACATCCCTTGGCCATATATTTACTATGAAATAACCAGGCACCTAGTGTGAAGCTCGCCACACCCCCTTTCAAAGAACGCCATTTTGTTGACATGCACCCTTGCTGCCAAAATAAGCTCCCTCACGAGCGCTTTAAGCCTAAACGTGACCATGTTGCGCGGTGCATATGAAAGAAACATACATGTATAATCACAATGACGGCGTCGGTAGACAAAAAACGTCGCTGTCGTGATCAATAAAATGGTGTCTTTGGTGTCTTTGGCCACCCATTTCAACATGAGACTCGCCGATTGACGTCACCGAGCCATCTTTGTCCCCCTAATCCAGGCGACTGTTTATTACACCTTCATTACTGTAGAGACTCCGACGGCACCGGGCACTTATAATAGCCTGTAGGTGCAGCATCACAGTAGATATAGGAAGGGGAAAAGGTTTTTTCTAGAGAGGGGACATTATCTATCTCAGCGGCAAATACAAGCGAGTCCTACTAGGCTATATAGGCAGGAAAACGCCACAATAACCTACCAAAGGGTGCCAGAGGGTAGAGAGGAGCGCAGAAGGCAATCCACTTAATCTACCAGCCACTTACTACACGCTAACATTTCCAGTCCGGATTTCAGCACTACTGCCTAGCCTACTCTACCAGGGAAAATGTAAGTTTCACGTCGTTTTATGTTGTTTTTGTGGGGCCCTGTGTTATTAATGAGTTGCAATTTCGTATCCTCGTGACAGGTGTTATTCAGGATTTATGGCAACTGAATGGTCTCGTGAGGTTTTGGCGTAAAATACTGAGGTTATTGTACTGGTGTAAGAATACCATCTCGTTACTATGTTGATGCTGAATTTAATTTCGTAGCCTTAGTTGCCTGCTGGATAATGAATAGCCCACACGTAACGTTAGGCTAACGCTTTGGCCTAACCTTGGAGCAGGCGAGAGCATCGGATTTATTGTTGTCAAGGAAATAAGCCTTATTGCGGTGTTTACACGGTAAACAATCGGTAAAGGTTGTTTTTTTGCCGTGTTTTTGCCAGTCTCTTCCATTTTTCACCTCGTGCTTTTCACTGGAGCCAACACGCACGCATTTTCCAGATTGGACTGGTTTGATTTGAAAGGGTTGCCGTCTGTGAAATTGCCCACAGGCTAATTAAATTTACATTTTGGAAGCATCATATACAAAAAAGGATGTTAACGTTAGTCTTAACTAAACAATTTTAGGCCCTTTAGTCGTGCGTTACTTCACCGTAGGCAACGATTAGGCTAATTTGTAGAGGCAGCAAGGACATAATGTTGAACAAGCCCTATGAGCTGTTTCAAAGCTTTAGACAGCCTATTAAGACAGCCTGTTGAACTTTTAATGTTTTTTTTCGACGTGTCCTCCATTGGCCTTCATAAAGACTATTATATTATTAGCCATTAGGCTTAGGCCTAGTTTACGCGATATTTGTAACCTACAGCGGGGGGTGGGGATAGCCTAGCCTCGTATGTCGTCGATTGTCGTGCGAGGGCGGACAGCTACATAGCAGGCTATATTTTAGGCTGTTTGCTGTTTCAAGGACATCTAATAGCTATAAAATGTATATCTCCCTTGTTGTTTTCGACTGTATAGGATGCAAGTGTGTAAGTGTATAGGCTCAGGAAAGATGGCCGTGACAACCTCGTCTCTGTCAGGTTTTCTATGGCAGGCAACAGTGGGTTAAACGTTGAAACAGCCAAGCTTCGACACGCGACATGTTATTCAACTGTTGACAACGATATTTCCTCAATGGGGCTAAACGTAAAATTGTCACCAGCATTTGCTCTTAATCTTCCATAAGGAACCTCCCCGCCCTCGACATGGTATAGGCTCACACCGTTTATACAGGCCCGGTCGAGTCATGCTCAATCAGATCTTTTAAAAGACATTATATAGGCCCTTTGTGTCAGGATATACCGTCAGAAATAAATAATCAACTGTGTGGGTTAGGTTACAGTCCAGCAGCATCAAAGGGAAGCGGGTAGTGACACTGGGAAGAGACTATTTCTGGTCCAGGCTGGTGTGGCGCTGTCCAGTGCTGAAACGTCGCTCTCCAGTGCTGAAAAACACACAGCGAGCTTTTTCATGTCAGTGACCACCCAAACAGAAACGCATTAAACTGGGGGACCCCCCATTTGAAAAGATTTTGTCCAAAGGAACCCCATCTGAAGGGATTTTTGTTGTTAGATATATATATTTAGATTAAATATAGAATAGAATAGCTGTCTATACTATTGGTGGGGTGGGGGCAGTGAATCTTATGATCGAAATAGTCATCCTTACACATTTCCTCATTGTTTTTACCTCTAGTAAGTGAAATGATAACAAAATTAAACTATTGCTCATTTTGCCGGTGACCCCATGAACCCCCCAGTCAAGGCCCTCGGAGGTCCCTGGACCCCACTTTGGGAACCACTGGGCTATACTATTTTTATAGGCTCTGTCTTGAAAGGGTTGGATATATTTAGCAGTCATAGCCTATATTTGACATTGGCAGTGGACTCAGTTAGTTTACGTCTATGTTGTAGTCACAGTGAGAGCAATACGAAACCCTGCCGACCCAACATGCCAGCTCAGTCTATTAGCAGCTACTCTATTACGCCTAATCAGGGACCCAATGAGCACCATAGCACTGTCTATATCAGATCAGATTATGTGACATAGTGCTGTCATCGGGTGCCCTTTCATGTCATTGGTGTCAAATGTTAATTACTGTTACTTTTGTGATATTCTGTTAGTTGTTTGGCCTGAAAGTGATCTGGCAACAGGGTGAAAATGATTATGGGTCTCTAGTTATCACAACGCACAAAATCAGTAGCAGGATTTAGCGATTTAGAGTGGGATTCACGGGGCAACAGTGTCATGTTGCTGCACAAAGAAGATTTTGAGACAAGTGAAACAGGTTCCTTTTGGCCCTGTGACTCCCATTCATTTAGCATTAACAGTGGCTAGTTGTTGAAAAAGCAATCAATATCAATCAATCAATCATTCAAATATATTTTGATATTTTAGGTAAGGTATCTCTTCTGGGAATATTCAAACACTTTTTAAGTGGAGATTATAAACTTAGATTCAAGAAGACAATCCACTTTAAGACATAATTACATACATCCATTCTTTGAGGTTCAATAGTTTAGTCTTAGTTTGTGAATATAGACAAGTCTGTCCCAAAGTTAGCAATACGAGATTCAAGACTGTCTTGATGGTAATATTGGAAGATAACCTAAATCCTGGAACTGATCCATTAATGATAAATGGAAGACTGATTTATAAACAGAATTGTGTAATGATAATCACCCTCTTCAAAGCTAGATAAAATAACAACAATGATATATCCTTGTAAAAGAAGCATAGTGATAATTATAATGCATTGTAAAAAATATCACATGTAGATAATTTGTGTTTGGGCTGGTTTGGAAGTGATAGTGACCTACAACACTATCAAGAGAACTATTTCTAAAGGATTTGTTGTCACTTGAGGATTAGGAATGTGTGTGTGTGTGTGTACATTTAAAGGTGACCTTTATACAGAGTTTTGCCTCACACTCCTACAGGAACGTAGTCACAAGTACGATACGCTTATCAAAGGATCCTACAACATTAGCTATATTATACTGTATAAGCGTACGAGGAAGATGGAACAGCTCATAAATGATCACTTAGTCACTTCAATTTCCATAGAGCATTTTCTTAACTGGGACTTCCAGATAGCAATAAGGGATGCTGAAGCAAGCATGCTCAGCTACTCCATGCTGAATGAAAAATTAAATATATCTGCCTATTTATGCCTATTTTAAGTATTTCTTAATTTTTTTTTAAATATATTTCAGATTAAAGATTTAATGTTCTTTGTGGGTCCAGGGACGTTGATCATTCCAGATCAGCATACTACTGCTTTATTTGTTGATATGGATACAGATTTAAGGCAAAGTAATATTAGTAGGATGAGATATTGATGTCTTAGTTGAAAATTAAGTGAATCTAGATTGTGTTTACTATTATTTTCTTATGATAATTATCAGCATACTATTTTTTCTGCTTGCTTTGTGTGGTTGTAATGGTGCTTACAATGAAAGGCCCAGACCACATGTACCTATTTTGCATTTCAGGGATGATATCCATTATAATCTTTACTTTGGAGAAGCCTGCATCATTCAAATCTCCTTTGGGAATCACAAAAAAGCCAGCAATAAAATCAACTCAACAAGTGTAGTAGCACATGTAAGGTGCTTGCAGGTTGGGATGGGATCTTCAAAATACCTAATACTAGTCCATACCGGGGATGCATGCGCCACAACTACGTGCAGACTTGCCAAAAATGTGCATAAGTCCCTGCCTATGCCAATGCTCAATGCCCATGTGCAGTTTCAGATTGATTGGCCACCCATTGAGGAGCAAAACGGATGCAGACAGACAGACAGAGTTTTCCTTATTTTATAGTAGGATGTTTTTGGTCATTGATTGAATTTTATTGATACAGATGCCAATTGTGATATCTGTCTAATCTTTTATTAATTCCAAGAATTAAAAAAACATAGATAACAAAATGCATTTCCTTCTGTAATGTTGGAAAAACAAAGAAAATAGCCTACACTAATGATCAAAGAATAGCTTTATAGTAGTATACATGTGTTTTTAGTAAATATGAATCTATATGCCCAGTCTATTTATTTATAGGCCCAGCTGTTACATGACATTGTGCTCTGTGTTTTTGATTAAATCACCAGTGACTTGTCTGCATGAGTTATAACTGACTTTTAGGTCTATAGTTTTCACTGTGGAACCTACAGCAACTGTCTCTCACGACTCCCTCAAAGGTTTTCATTCATCATTCATTTAGGATTTAAGCAAGCAACAACAGTGGCATGAATGATTGAACAGGGTTAGCATGCAGCTTTAAGGGAAAAGTGATTTTGCTTCATTTGACCTACATGGACTCTTGGTAAATATGAAAAAAATCTCTATTTCCAACGCAGAATCACTGCAATTCTTAGGTAATCAAGTGCATATTCAAGTGTTTCTCTACTTTTGTTACATATATATATATATTTCTGGTGCATTTGTCTGTCCTGTTGCACAGAACAGAGAGTATGTGTTAACATCAAAGGAGGCGTTTTTCACAGAGCTTTCAGTTTCCAATGGTGAATCGCACTTTCTGTTAAGTCTCTCACTGAAGCCATTATTGAGGCAAAGTACATCCAAAAGACTGGGAGGTTAATACAGTAATAGGCATCTTCATTGGCAGTCTGTTATATCTTGACTCTGTAGTTAACCAATGAAATGTTACTTATTTTGGCTTTCCATCCTGAACATACCCATCACTATACCACCGACACTGTCCTGTCTCCATAACATTATCCTATAGCTCCCAGTACTGTTCACATCACAGCATAACTCCACAGACTGTGAGGAAATTTACCAATAAAAAAGTGAGTGAACAAAGAATGAGCAATAAACAAGCAGCAAGCAAATTACCACGATGCACGGCACAGTGTTCTTCAAGACCACCCTTACAGAAAGCATCTAATCATATTTTGTATAAAATGTAGAAATTAGGTTGTTGAGTAGAGGATGCATTTTTAGGCTGTTTCTGAAATTACATTACATTACATTCTGACAGCCACTAGAGTTTGGATGCAATCACAAAACCGACGCTCTGTTGATCCTCCAAATTTGTCTTTTTTGTTTGCCCCCTTCCACATGCAGGGAGGTCACAGTGCAGGGTCGGCCACACAGCAAAAACTTCAGCGTTAATTTAACTTAAGAGTGTGAAAATCAACACTGTGCCAGTGGTTATATAAGTCCACACCCATCAGAGGCAATTTAACACTTTAAGATAGATTTGCACACCTGGCCCAGAGCCATATCAGCTCTATGAGAGGACAAACAACTCTCCAACCAATGCTTGTCAGCTCCAAATAATTGTCACTGAAAACATGGCACAATTTGCTGTGTACCTGGAGCTGGTAGGGAGTCGGTGTTTTGCTCAAGGACACTTAAGCAGGGTGGAAGTTTGCTTATGAAATATCTGCTGCATAGAATCCCACATCTGACATTTGAATGCCCTCTATAGAATAATAATAGCATGTCATGCAACAGTCTGTGTAGGAGTTGGACAAGTTAGACAGACACCATTAATTACCTGTGGGGATACTGCATTTTGTGTAGAAATATTTAAGACCGAACAAAAGAAATCAGTATTCATACATTTGAGCAGTTTACTATGCCTCCCAACACTTCTGGCAACTTTTCTGGAAATCAAACAAAAAAGACAATGAGTGATCTTGCCATGTCATTATGATCTTTGGACTGAGACAGACGTGAACAAACATAACATCACACATTGCAAGATTTTTAATTTACTTTCAAATTTTTTTATGAGCACATTACACATATGAAATATGTTAAAATCTGTGAATACATGAACTGCTAAATTTTCTTCTTTTTTTGTCTGTGTCCTCCAATCTGAAAAATTATGAAAAAATTGGATAAATTTATCTTCAAAAATAAATGCTGTGAAACATTCAGCTGAATATGTGTACATTTAATTATATTATAAATTATGTACTATCATTTTTTCTCTATACATTGACTGGATACTATGTCACTTTTATCTGTTTTCTTTTGCCATCCTGTAAAGCACTTTGAGCTACTGTCCTTGTATGAAAGGTGCTCTATAAATAAAATTCATTATCATTATCATTATCATTTTTGTTTAATATGAAAATCTTCTGTAATAGTGGGATGATTTTTTGTTACTGAGGTGCAGCTGCATAAATAGAGTAAAAAAAATGAAATTCTTGAATAGCATCCTGCCTCATTCTGCCTATAATGGTGTGTTATCGCAGCTTTTTAAGCCTTTTCTTGGTTAGTATGTTTTATATAACTACTAAGTATTTGTGTTTTCATTGTCAGGTCTGCCCCAGCCGCTGGCGCCCCTGCAGAGGGAGGGAATCAGCCTCCCAACCTCACCAGCAACCGTCGCCTGCAACAGACGCAGGCACAGGTGGATGAGGTGAGTCCATGTCCTTGCAAAGTCACATGTTGTCGGGCTCTGATGTCAATGTTTACGTTTTTTAACATTGTTCATGAGTCACCTACTGGTAACTCAGTCCTTTCTGCTTTCTCACATAAAAACAATAGGAAAACAATATTTCTTGGTTAAGAATGGATTTGAATTGAGTTGAGTTGGAAACCATGATTGGACATGAAAACTTCCAAACCTTAGGAGGGCTTTACCTAACTAATCGTCATCTAAGCAAGCAAAATTGTTGCGGCATATTTTTAGAATATATTTAAAAAATGTGTAGCCATTGTGTTGGCGCAGATGTGTCTAAACTACAAAGCAAAAATATAAAAGAGTCACGCACTATTCTGCCGGACCCTTGCAGAGAGTCATCCCATGTTGATAGTTGATTGCACTGCTTCTTTCTCACACCTCTCGCCTCATCTCTACATTGCTTTGCATGTCATTCCCCAGGTGGTGGATATCATGCGTGTAAACGTTGATAAGGTTCTGGAGCGTGATCAGAAGCTGTCAGAACTGGATGATAGGGCTGATGCCCTGCAGGCTGGAGCCTCTCAGTTTGAGACCAGCGCTGCAAAACTGAAGAATAAATACTGGTGGAAGAATGCCAAGGTGAGGACACACAAAGGCCTTATCATGTTTTTAGGACATCGCATTATCAGTATCGTTGGTTGTTTGTATTTTATCATTGGAAGTCTCATTAGTGGGTTTTTTGGATAGAAATTCTACGTAATACCATACGCACTTGGTCAGATGTCACTGGATTATGAAATCCCCTCATGAATCCAGAACTCCTCCTCCACTTCATGCTATGGAGCGATGCCAAAAATTCTGACAGCGCTAGAGTTTGAGCCGGCTGTGATTTATTTAACCGTAGGGTTAGCTGGCAGTTGACCATCTCACACTGTGTGGACATGAATAATACTAATACAGATAGGCGACATTTTAATGTGATGCTGAAAATTTGTCAGACCTTCTCTGGGCTAAACTGGCTCTGACATCACACAGTCTAAGGTTGCCTTTGGCCTGGCTGATGGCTATTTGTGCTTTCAAGAATTAAATGTTACAGCATAAATGTAAGTATTGTTATAGTGAATTGGAGATGATCTACCTATATGATAAAAAATGACATAATTGATTAAAAGGCTTAAAACAGTCACACATGTTACTCCTTTTCTAACAATAAATTTTTTCTCAACATCCACTGTCTTTAGATGATGATTATCCTGGGTGTGATATGCGTGATTGTCCTCATCGTCATTATTGGTAAGGGTCAATGATTGTTTTATGTGTATATCAGCTATATTCATACACATACATAGAAGATTAAGCAGTATTATACACTGTATATATGTTTTTCTGCTCTATAGATAGATTAGGACTTGATGACAAATAATCTCCCCACTAATTTAAAATCACACAATAACTCAAAATACAGGAACATTTAGCACCACTGTTTGGAAACAGTACCAATGCATTGAATCAATAGAATGACTTAGTTCTTAGTTCTGATTCAATACATGTTTCATATACTGCAAGTCACTGAATGAAAAGCTAAGGCAATCAGTTTGAGAGCAAAAATGTGTTCATTTCAACAAAATAAATATAAGAAAGCCAGCAGGTGGAAAATCTTGATTCAATAGGTGGTGCTCTGCTTCGATTCTCAATTGGGCCTTTAATGTAAGAATGTTTTTACTGCTGTACTGCACTTTTCTGACTTATCACTCAGTGAGTTCTGATGCATTAAACTCTATTTTCATAATATTTTCATCACCACTCCTCTGTTCTTTCTCTCTGCAGTGTACTTCAGCACCTAAGAAGAGTTGCTCCTACCCCAGTCTCAACCCAACTTCCTTGCAACAGAAAAACCCTCAAATTGATGACAAAATTAATCACTGATGATGAATTTATTATATATCTCCCCAATTAGCCTTGATATAACACCCCTAAACCCTTCGGGGCCCCATGGCTCCCCCACTTCCACCACCTCGCCTCTGGACCCCTGTCAATATTTGTCCTGTGAGTCTGTGGCCCTGTCTCCTTTCTAGGTACTTTTGGCTTTTCTAATCTGCCATACTGAGAACCAAACACTTGTGACGATGCAACAATAGAAAAGGAAACAATGACTGGCGATAATTGTTACATAACTGATATGATATATAGTTCTTTGTAGAGTTTTATTCTGATATATACTGTTTTTGTAGGTGTGTGTGCGTGTGTGTGCGTGCATTTTGTATTTTTTAATTTTTGTATTAATTTTACGTATGCTTCAGCGTTAACTACTGCCTATTTAAAGTGTGTATCTTGCATGTTCTCATTGTCCGTCTGTCCCTTGCTTACTCTTTCTTGCTCTGTCTTTCATAGAGTATTGGTGCATCTTTGCACAATGGAGTTGTTCTCCACTAACTAAGGTACTTCAAGGGAATACCAATTGATTTTTAGAGTTCATATGTGTTATTCCTATCTAGGACAGTCCAAAATATGACAGAAACAACAGAACTGAAACCTGAAATGTCATTCAGTTGTAAAATCTGGAGCTTTTTCATAGACAGTGAATGGAGGACTGATTTTGTGGATCCGCACATTGTTTCTTTGTGTTTTAATACCGAACAGAGCTTTATTCTATCTTTATTCTATTTTAATGTCATCACTTCTGGGCCACAAAAATTCAATTGCCCTAGAAAATTCCCCAGGTTATTCCATCACATTTTCCAGCTCCAGGTTTTATATCTTGATGCTGTCAGGGGTTCAAGTCTTGGCTTCTTTCTGGCTTTCCGAGAGAGTTGTTCATGCTCACAAATGTTGATTCAAATAACGCATGAATTGTTATATTAAGAGGTATTCCCCTGTAATCATTATTCCCAGCCCTTTCCATCTTCATCTGAGTGTCATTTCTCTTTCTCTGTTTCTCTAACTTTCAGCCATAGTCGCCCTAACACCCCACCCTCATCTCTCTCTCAGCATGCTTTAACACCCCGATTTCTTCTGATGATTTCAAAACTGCCATAGTACAGTTGGACCAATGTCTGTAGATGTTTCTTTTTTTAAAACTTTTACTTAGTGTCTTATTTCGAAAACATTCCTTCATTGCAGTCTAGTGCAAATGCTCTTAATGTAGCACATGTAAGTGTAAGTATCTTAAAAAAAAAAAAAACTGAGGTGAAAATAGTGTCGCCAATATCGGTCATACAAACCATAAGAGAAAATACTGATACTTATAGCTGTAAGGGTTAGTTTTGGGTAGACCAGTTTAGAATTTGAATCTGTCCAAATTTCTTTCTTTTGTAATATCTGTGATGTTACTGTAACATTACACTTATACTACGGAGATGTCATTACTATCATAATGTAGATATGGACTTGAAAAACAATACTTATGCCAGGAGTTAAAATGGTACTGTTGTATAAATCGACTATTCATTAATTTCCATATAGTAAGGGGTTAATTCTCACTGGCCCATAACCTACATGGACTCAGAAAAGCCTTAGTCTCCAATCACTCAAAAGCTAGCCTATTAGAGGTTATTTCCAGTCAAACACTTACACTTTTAGTTTGTGTAGGGGGAGAGGCTGACTGAAAAAGAGGAATCTGTTTAAAATGCACAAACAACCTTGTTTTTGATGGCGCTGTCTGGCCGGTCGACCGCCTGGCCAAAGGAGATCCTCATGCAGCAAAACCTCACCACATGAAGAGCACATAAACAGACAATTCAGCCTTATTTGCAAATCAAGGCACAGGGACAGAGGCTAATGAGGAAAAATGGCATAAATCCACAGTTGGCTAGAGTTTTAGTACAGCAATCCGATAACTTTGGGGTCTTTCTTAGATTCAGAGATTAGCAGTTAAAGGTTATTGACGAGTGAGCATTCCAAGAAATGGGAGAAGCAATTGTTCAAACAATAGTAGCATTCCTAACAAACTAGCCAGAGTGTTTTGCTATCGCAGTGGTTCTGTCTCGATGTTTCTCCCTATAGTTAAGGCCTTTTTCTTTTTTAAATATAATAGATTATATTTATATTATAGTATATTTTTGTGTGAAACAGATAGGTAAAGAGGAGAGTGCAATCAGTACCATTTGCTGCCAAGGGCGGTAAGCTCCTCTTTACCTCTGTCTTGTGTGTTTTTTGTAATTCAGCTCTGTGCGTTATACACTGCCAAGCAACTAGGGAGAGGCTTTTATTGTTATTGCAGTTATTTCTTCATTGGTGCCCTCACTGGTTTGGTCTTAAACAATTCTTTTACTATTTTTGGCATCTATTCCTGTGCAATCTACTCGTTTTGGCTACTTTCTGAATAGGAGTGCAGGACAATATGATGCACTTGCTTTGTGGATTTTCAAATCCTCTGTCACACTAAGGCCTCGTACACATTAGCAAATTGCAACATTTTAAAAATGTTACAAGTTCCCTAAAACTGCAAAAAGCGCTTTCAGGAACTGTGAAACCATTTTACGTTGGACCTTTTTATCACATCATGTAGACTTGCCTACAATGGATGAGAACAAACAATTCTAAACAATCCTATGGCAAGTTTAGTTCAGCAATTCAAATCTCTCCTCTATGCTTTATGAAAGTAAATTTTCAACTATCATTCCAATGATGTATGTTCTATAGCTTTTGCATCTTGTGAAAATATAGGCTGCAGTCACTGGAAAGCTATGGGAACCACTAAACCAACTAAAATATTTCAAAACAAAGTTAAAACCTGCAAGTGTGTGTAAAGCCTTAGAAGCCTTGTCTCTTTTCAACATGACTTTTTATCTTCCCCACCAACTGTATAGAGCAGCATGCTCCCCTTTGCTCAACTCACTGGTTCAGAATCCACACACGTGTGTGTGTGTGTGTGTGTGTGTGTGTGTGTGTGTGTGTGCGCGCGTGCGTGCGTGTGTGTGTGTGTGTGTTAGAGTAGCTCCGCCTGTCTTGGGAATATCCCTTGTTTATCCTGACAGATTAGGCCGCTTAAATCTCAAAGTAAGGGCAAGGCAAGTTGTTTCCATGACAACTTAAGTACACAAGCAGCAAGGTTTCAGATCTGCCAACCAGCTCTAATAGGGAGGACTAGAAAAGCATTTTTACAGGTGAAAGGCCCAAACCATAACCCCCCCCCCACACACACACCCCTTGCCTTAGAGTGCCCCCTCCCGTATTTCCTCCAAGTAGAGCAAAAGTAAATTACAGAATATTACCAAAGACCAGATTTTCATGCTTATGCTGCCAATTGCCATCAAAAACAAGTGGAAAGAAACAGTTATCCAATCTCATATGAAAAGAAACCATCCTACTCTGTTTTCAAAGCTTACCTTTATCCCAAATATCTGTGATTACAAGCCCTTTTAACCCTTACACACTGTGTACACGGTGTGTCATATTGGCTAGTAAGTGTGCCACTCTAACATATGCAAGGTAAACCAAAACATAAAGACAACATGCTTCAAAACTCAAATACAATGTGCCCCCACATAAGGCTGTGTGTATCCAGGTCTGAAGAGCTACTTTAATCTGTAACAAGTCTTTAGACACATGATCCTGTAACTAATAATAGCACAACTCTTCTTTTTCTGTCTCCGTAGTGCTGACAACAGTTTTAAAATGAAAAGACATATAAACTTTAACTATAGCTGTTAGACAAAAACCAAGAAAAACCTAACAAAAAAAAAAATCTGTATTGTTTGGTGTTGTAATATGGGGGTGTTTTGGGGGGTAGGGGGTCCTATATCCTCAGGTTCAAGGTATTAGCAATTTATCACATATATATGAGGACAAAAATTATATTAACAAACTGTAAAATTGGACTTTCTGGCAATACAAAAATATCGTAGGGTTTCAAATGTGGTCATTTTCACCATCCAGCAGGAGTTATCATCACAGTGGACTGAAGTGAAAAAACACTACTGATTGGGGTAGGACTTCTGTGTTATCCATGAATCAAACTGTTGTCCTGAGGGTGCTCAACAAATTTGGCCGCAACGGCGAAAATGAAGTGAGCGCTCTCTCTTTTTCTGTTGCTTTACTGTCTGTAAGAAAAGAAGTGCGCATATTTTAACACCGTGGCACTTTTTCTGTTGTAATTTGTTAATTTGGTGGGATGGGAACATGATTTGGTGGAGAATATTGTTTTATTGTCAACCTCAAGAATTGGTCAGTGATCTCAACATACACTGCGTTCAAGTCATATGGCGGTAATCCTAAATGCAAGTTGCCGACTTGGAAAAAGTGTTCACTCCCTCTTCCAAGTTTCAATTACAAGTCGTAAGCTTGGCTTTTGTCAATAGATTTTTTGCAGGAAAAAAGCAGAAAACCAACAGAAGGTGAATTAAATGAGGATAAAACTCCAAACCTTCAACAAAGAGTCACTTAAGTACAGAGGGGTGAATGCTCCCTAATATTTGCTACACAGTTCCAGGTCCAGCTTAAGTCAAAATGACTGTTACCCCCAAATGGAGTGAATGCAGCAATAGGAGGGAACCTATTGAGACCCTGAACTTTTACTGGATGGCTATAAATGTACAATATTCTATTTAATACACGTTAACTTGTTTTATTTTTTAACCAAATATTGTGTTTTTCTTTTGTATCAATTTAGTAATAACTCCAGATGTCACTGAATTGTTTGTGTGTAAGCACTGATGGGTAAAGGTCAAGAAAATGAAAAGTTAATGGAAAAAAGTATTTTTACCTTGAAATGTCCAGAATGCTTAGAATGATTCTACGGTTTACATCAGATTTGCCGTTTGTATCTACAATATATATATTTTTTGTTTAAATCCGTTTATTTTTGAGGAAAGATTTTGATTTCTCTTTGGGACTGGGGTTTGCGGGATGAAGGCCCATATTGCCCCTGTTCGTCTGGCCTTATAGGAGGGACAGGACTGGAGGATCATGGGCAATGTGCTCAGTTTTACTTTGGTTTTTCTTTGCTTTATTTATTGATAGATTTATTGTGCTGTCATTTGGTATGGGATTAGAAACTAAACAAGGTTGATTCAACGTAAATGAGAGGAAACTGATTGAAAAACAGAAGTACATAAAATAATTGTAGTGTAAATCTATCAATGTCTTATTATATTGATGAACATCATGAAATATATGTATATTGGAAAAACAGTAATTATGACAACTTGTACTTTTGTGTGTGCTTCATGTGCTTTGTGGGTGTGCAGCAATGGGCAGATGCAATTTTGACTGCAATTCTGGGACTCTTATGAACCTTATGTGACCTGTATGAATAAGCATAAATTTATTATCAGTACAAAGATTAACTTCTTTTCTTTAATTCACCCTAATTACACCTAAGTGTGATGAAAACACGGAGCCCTGGAGCCATTAAAAGGCACGCTTCTGCATTGTGTCCAGAGTCGATTAAGACTACAGTAGGCCTTGGGGCTAATAGGTCCTTTCAAAGCCTACAAGATCCTCTCACCCCCACTCCCTGCCCCCCACCTACCACACACACACACACACACACACACAAAACCACTTAGGACTACACATACAAATGCACACAAATGGTATGTGCGTGCGCTCATTCCCCTCTTTTTGCCACATAAAGATTATAATCCTATGATATATTAAGTACAAAAAAGCATGTTATGTTGGAAGTCACAAAAATAATGAGGCTTTTCAAATCACATTTTCAGAAAAATCTATACTATTCTATACTAGACTCACCAGCTTCAATTTAATGATGTGTACAGCCTATATTTAGGTACCGGAGAGTTTATGCAGGATTTGCACGTCAATGTATTCAGCAGCTCCCACAGAGCAGCACCATTACACCTCTCATGCAGCTCACACAATACATTCAGTTAAGACTAAGACTAATTCATTCTCATTTTAAGTGATGTGACATTCTATACAGTAGGTCTACACACTAGACTAGAGCAAGCCAGACCTCCAAACCAATTCAGTGGCAGTGGTTAAACAATTTTTTTCTTGAATTCATGATGAGTAAAGAAATGTTGAAGTCAAATTGATTTGCAGCCTAGGTTCTAAGAAGATCCTTATCCCAAAGTTAGGATTTAGACCTAGGCCCTGCTGACATGCAAAAGGCTGTAGCAGTCTAGTGTCCTCTGACATTACATTATTATTTTTAGTAGTAGTAGTAGTAGTACGAAATGCATTGGTCTACAGAATTATATAATCCACAAATCCACACAATACTGGGACCCACGGGGTGCTGTAAAACAAACCACCAGCGTGTGTCGCTTCAGGGGGCTTTTATTTTGTAGTACGCCAAGCTGTCACAGAGTGACGCCCTCCTCCCTGGACAGTTCAGTGACTCACCCTCAACCCAACGGCGACGTACTGCCCTCCTCTCTCTTCCTGCCTAGTTCACATTCACTGTATGAACCATAGACCGTAGAAAATAATGTATGAACAACCAAAAATACCAAGTATGTTACGAAATACAAACATACGGTATAGACTATATTCTGCGCATTGGCGACTATGCGACTACTGGAGATGACGGAGCAACACAGCACACACACTGTAGATATGGACCCACTTTGGCATTTCGTTGTATTTCCTTGCATTTTCCCTGCGGTCCAAGATTCACAACGGGACTGCATACAGATAAAATACTCGTACACTCTGAGGTCAACGTGCGAGAAGCTACAGTAGTAAATGCTATAGGCTGCCAGTGCCAACAACCTCATGCTGTCAATATAAAATTGTATATAACGTGCAATTACGTCCTGCCACTGTTATACATAAGCCTGCAGTATAAGGGGTAGATATAAGAAAAAATAAGTGAAAAAATAAAAGGGGAAAAGGAGTGGTGAAACTGAGTGAACTGGAGAAAAAAAACAACTGAAAAAATGGTAAGTGATTTGGTGAATCATTCAAGATTTGATTCAAGCAAGGTTGATCAGATAAAAAAAAGAAAAAGCCACGTTTTATAAATTTTCTTCACTTTTTATCAGTCGCCATTAATCATTCTAACTACTAGAGTGTATCGCTTAACAAGTAGCCTCAATCTCCTTTAACTCATAAGCCGTGTGACCCCGCCTCCCATTCAGTTCCACGGCCCAACGTGTAGTTTCATGTTTTCACCACCAGGTGTCACCTCTACACAACGACTGCAGTGGGCTCCAATTATGGTGCATGGGCATGAATGTGGACCGATACCATCAACACAGAAACAATTTAGACTTACCTGTGTACAGCATTAAGATTGAAAGGTAAAAAATGTTGACCAGTTCACAGTTCACACCAGTCAATGATGGATAAATATGAGTGAATGTATATTTATGAACAGATCTATTGTCATCTTCAAAAATATATGGTGCATTTATACTATATTCTATTTTACCGATATAATACATTGTATCATCACACTTACAATATGTTCCCAAAATTACAGATAAAATATTTTAACATACAAACCAAACATTTGTGGATCAAATGATTATGTTGAGCATTTCTTTCCTCTCTTTCCCTCCATATCTGCATGAGTGCCTTGTTAAATTGCCTCATGGGTTTTGCCTTGAATAATGAACATTACTTTTCATTATCATCGTTTCATTGCAGACATTTCTCTGTATGCAGAGTGACACGGTTAATGCAGAATAATGCATGAGAATTATTTTACTATGCCAAGCAAAGGAAGGTAAAGGTGAGGATTGAGCAGAAAAAAATCACTATTTACCTGAACACAGACAGATAATAGACAGTTGAGCTGGAATAAACTGGAATAAGATAATAGATACAGGTATAAAATGATATTATCCAGTATACAGAGGTGCAAACACCTTAACCTTACTCAGTTTGCGTAAGTTCTGTTTCCATGGTAATATAAAAAATATTATTTTCATTCATGCATACAGGGGTATTTGTGAGTGGGATGTGAAGATGCTAAGCATGAATAGATATAAACAGCTTGGCACGAACAAGATTTTTATCTTGGCAATGAACTATTAGCCAGAGTACTGTCTGTGTTTAAATACACTCACTGGCTCATCTTCAGTGCTGCCACTCACCAACACATCCAAACCAATGAAGATTCACTGCATGTCAGGAAGGCCAGCCAAGGCAAAACTAAGCTCTTTATTCACATATTTAATCCATGCTATAAAAGTGTCAGCCAATCATAGTTCAAACCCCTGGCGCAGTGTCAGATTATTTGTATTTGGGATGTTTTTTAGTGATTGGCTGTACAGCATAAGGGCAAAGCATGTCATCTCTTTTCCCAAAGACATCTCAAACAACAATTCAGGGTGATGTGTTTTTAATTTCCATGGAAATGGTTTTTAAAACACATCAAAATTCATTAAATGTGACTAGCTGATGAAAATGTTCAGTAATACTACATTACTACACTGCTGTTTATAACACATTCATATTGCCCGAACAAGAGCTTCACAACATCTAAATGCTGCATACTTGATTATTACTGAACTTGGGTTGAGAGAAGAAGTCTGACAAACAGCACACATCTGAAAAACAGCTATATAATGTTATTCAGTTAAAAATGTCCAGAGGGAGTTTTATTTTGAAAGTTTTGCTCATATTAACACATTGCTCCCACTGCTATGTCACCAATGACGTAAATATTACAGGTAGGCTACTGCTAATAAAATCTTACCTGAACAAGAATGAATGAATGTATAGAGTATTATAGCTTTTATACATTGGCTACCTGTTAGTTTTGGAAAAGACTTTCAGATTTTCCTGACAACTTTTCAGGCTCAGGCTAAGTCTCGCTCCAAGCTACTTCTCAGATCTTTTAACCCCTTAAGAGCCCTCCTGGCCATTCTGTCTAGTTTAGAGATCAATGGGCATTTACCATCCAGGCCACTAGGCAAAATCATCTATTTTATTATCGTTGCATCTGCTTCCTTTATTCTTCTGTAACTGTGTCTTTGATTCATGTCTGGCATTTTTATTGTCTTTTTGGCTTTTAGCTGTCTCATTGTAAAGCACTTCTTAACTCTGTTTTGAAATGTGCTATATAAATACAATTTATAATAACATTAACAACAACAATACCATTACTATATAATACAATAACACTACTACTACTGCTACTACTACAACTGCTTCTACTACTATTACTTTGTTGTTGTCATTGCTCTTGTATATACTGCAGGTAAAGTGAGGTACAACAATGCAGCAACAATACTTCTTTGACCAAAACTTTAATGACCAAATCATCAACTATGAGGAACAACCATGCAACAGTGATAAATGAGTTGAGCAATTCCACTGTGCTTTTCATATTCGAGAATAGAGAGCACATTTTTGTCTAATACTTGGGGAAAACAGATGTTTTTATGTTAAGTGTTGCTGTTTCCATTGTGAACAGGATACGTTTTTCTCACTAAGACTTTGTCATTTCCGTCCCTGGACTTACTCAGGCAAATAGTGATGTGCCTCCTGAGCAGTTGCCATGAAAACCCAGGGACGGCTTATAGCTTTAAGTTGTGATCAAATGTTCAAATATGTGCTGAATTTTAGCTATTGATTAACATCAAACACATGCAACCACAGTGTGTCTGTTTCCTTGTGATGTCTACAGACTTCAATGCAATGTCCAGTGAATCCCAGACGGCATGTTGTGACCTGCCCTTTAGGCACAGGAACAGCATCACCCATACACTGAATGTACAAAATATTAGTGACACTTACTCTTTTCATGAAGCACACTGATGAGGTGAATCCAGGTAAAAGCCATGATCCCTTATTGTTTTCTCTCATTAAATCTATACCAATCACAAAGGAGGAAATGTAGGTAAGGAGAAGCAGACGAGTTGGAGAAGGATTTCTAAGCTTTGAGACAACTGAGATGTGGGTTGTGCAAAAGGGGCTGCAACTCAATATCAAGATGTCCCTGATGTTTTATACATTCAGTGTAGATGTACTCAACATTCCTCCTCATGCTTTCAGTTTGGAGCCTTCTGGTGCCTGCTTCCATCTGTCATGCTGTTTCAGGATCTCTCTGATTAATAGCAGGACACTATTATTCTTGACAAATCTTCTTTCTTTTTTTTGCATGTTTCTGCTCGTTTCTCAGGTCATGTGAAAATCGTGTGTTTTTGGAAGACTGTGATCTTTTTTTTTTTTTTTTAAACTGGAGAGAGTGCCTTTGAGAGAAACCACAATTACAGAGAACAGATGGGTGTACGATTGTTATGAAATCATCAGTTTCGGTTTGTTACCTTCTCAGATGGGTTCACACAACTGCACGCGTTAGGGGGCCAGTTTTCAGTCTGCTTTCCACTTCTGCTGCTCCCTCTTGCATGTTTACACATGTCAAATTGATTAGTGTTGTAATAAACTGCAGAGATTAGCTCAGACATAATAGGAGAGCTATTTGCACAGTAACGTGTACAGTAATAGTGCAGTGATCTGCTGGATCAGGAAGACATGAAAAAACTGTTCGGCTGTCTCTCTCAACTATCAAATTATGTTAAGTTTGTTTTCTGTTTTCACATTTCCTCAAACTGTCCTGACCTCACCAGTCTTTCTCCGCCTCTACCCAGCCCCATACTCCCCCACTGCTTCTCCATTTGACTCTCCAAAAAGGAATGTGTGTCCAACTTGAAGGATCCTTCAGGAGTTGTGGCAGAAACCTACACCCTTGGCTTGGATTCCTGCTGAGTGTAAAGGTCACTGTTACTCCCACACATAATGGCTGCAGCGGCGCAGTCGCGCGCACTCAGACGCCATCCGCCCCCAGCAGACAGCGCACGTCACCACATTCCTGCTTGTGCTGCCTCTTATCAGGGTTTAAGTTTTACACAAACACCCCACAGCAGGACCAGGGAATGTTCATTTCACCAGCGCACCAGGAGCAGCAAGCCCATCAATGTATTTTCAAGTCTTTGCCTGTGGCAGCAACATTATTTTAAGCAGGTTATAAAACCTTGAGGTGATTTAAGTAAGGAAACCTCAGACAAAGTCATAGGCCACCTGTAGCTGGAAACAAAATCCCTCTGTTAGAATGCTGCTATGTGAAACTCTTGGCTGTCCTGTCTGCTTCTTCCAGACTTTGATCAAGGTGCTGCAGCTCTCTAGTCCCTAAATGTGGCCCGGTTTATAGCATAATTGAAACAGCATCCCCTCTACAGGCCCCAGCAATCTAGGCCAAAGGGTTGGCTCATCAGCAAATCTGCACACACAGAGAACACTTCCCCCTCTGGTGTGTTATTCCTGCCTTGGTGGATTGCGGGGGCAAATAGAAGCTCTCTGGCTCAGATGTTACGGAGCCAAAGGAGCCCCTGGGGCTTAGGGAAATAGGGTTAGAGGAAAGAGATTATTAGTTTTACGATACCGGTGATATTTGTTGTCTAGTCCATACATAGAGCTCCTATTAGATCTGTTATGTATTGTTGGTTACGGTGCATTAATAAAAACGACTCAATAATGTTATTAAGAATGATTCTGTTTACTTAATTAAAGGTTGTGCACTGGAATGTGGAGAGGCATGGCCTTACTTGTTAAGTGCCACAGCTTCCAGAGCCTCAGGCTCTGCCTCCACCTGTGCACCCGGCCTAACGATCAGCCAGGCTCTAAGGATGGACGAGAGACATTCAGAGCTGCTCACTATCCAAACTACTACTACTACTTCAGAGTTTCTCTATCATCTGACAACAATGTTAAGGCCATAAGAGAAACTTCTGCTGTCAAAAAACACAATCTACACCAAAAACTCAAGTAAATCTATTTGCAGAAAGACTCAACCACAGCTACTGATGCTAGTTCCTCTCTACCCTTTTTTCCTCGATGCCCTCTCTGTTATATTGAAACCAGTGTTATTATAGAGGAGACATCTGGTTCTAATTAAAGCTTTTTCTCCCCTCCCTTCCCACTCACGTCATCCCCCCTCATGGCTCTTTCTCACCGCTGCTGTCCTTTCAGCATCTCTGTCTGTCTATTTATCCATTCTCCAAACTCCTTTTTCCCATTCTTCCCCGGTCATTCACTCTCTCCGCCCCTCCCAAGTGGCCTCCTCCCCCTGTCTCTCACCTCTCGCCTCCCGCTACCATCTCCCCTTTTCTGTGATAGTCTGTTGCTTTGTGTGCACGCTGCTGCATCATGACACGTGTGGGCTGCATCTGGGGTCTCTCCTTGTTCCTGTGTCTGAGTTTAGGATGGGCGCGGGCTCAGGGGCAACAACAGCAGACTAACTACACCAGGTGAGATAGTACTGTTTGCAGAATGTATGCATTTGGGAAGTTTGCCATGGACAGTATCTTCTTGACATGAGTTACAGTGTTCATTCATGTGACTGGGTGATGATGTTTTTAGTCAGGATACTATTCCTCATGACAGTTTTAACCAAAATAGAGTCATTTAGTTCATACGAGTGTGCAACGTTAAGATGAAAAATACATGCTCTGAATTCTTTCCTCTCTCAGTAAGTGAATTCTTTCCAGCTCAGTGTTTGCTTGGGCACAGAGTTGTCCTGTTGGTTTCTGGCTCATGATGTGAGGCAAGCTGAGTCTACAGTGGCTGAGCTGCCACAGATGTTAATGCTTTTGGTTCTGCCTGTGGGGTCGAATCAGAATGGATTGGCTCTGGCTGGACATCTTGGCTCGGATCAGTAGGCGTCTCACTCTGCTGGGGTCCTCCTGTCTGAGCTCTTATTTTGCGAAAGAGTTGATTTTTCCATTGAATCTGAGTTGTGATTTCCTGGATATTGATGAGCATGGATGCTATTGTTTTCTTTCTTCAACAATGATATGTCTTTTCTTAAGAATGGGGCATAGAGGATGAGTACATTTTACATCATTTTCACCTGCTGACAAGGATGACATATAAATACATCTACTCATAACAGTATAAAGAGTATAAATACACACTGAGTGGTGGTGAACAACATAATATATTTTGCATTTTTGGGGCCTGTTATGATGTTTTTGCTATTTCAACTCATATGTGGCTGTCATCGTGGACAACAAACTGTAAAATGGCAAGAAATAATAACTTTCTAAGGCATATTGTTATTGGCCCACTTGTACACAGATGGGCCGTATGTATCTCTGCTGGCAATAGTCTGAACTAGGGAATTTTCCATTCTGTGAAATGAGCTTTGAGACTGAGAGAGCTCCAAGTATTTGGAAAGCAACACACTTCATTGTTTTGCTCCCCCACATGAAGTGCCACAGTAACTATAAGGTTAAAACAAGCTGTCAGCTTTAATTTGTGGGTACTGTCAGCCACATCAAATAAATAGTTAAAGAACTGCAGCCCTTGTTTGTTCATGTTCCTCCATTTTCTCCGTGTCCCCAAAAGTATTGCGTTAGATTAAGATTATTCCATGAGTAGTCATTCTTAGTATGTAGGCCTACCCAAAACCTCTAGATGTCTGCAACCCATTAATATCACCAGACTCTTCATAATTATTTTTAAGGTTTCATTTTTTAGCCTTTTTGTATTTCATTGTATCATTAATTTGTTGAATATCTTGTAATTCAGATGTGATTCTGCTATTAAAATTATTTTGAGGTAGTATTGAGTCCATGATTATAATAAATGAATATGAGTAAGCAAGGGTCTATGTTGATAAATCATCCTGAAATCATGTTTCTGCTACAGAGCTTAGGGATTGACCTGGCAAGCTTTGATTTCTAGTTTTGTTTCTTCTTGCAAAATTTCTTCTACTTACAGACCTCAATTGGCGAAAAAAATACCCAGTTAACAATCTCTACACTCTGTTGCATGTGCATGATGGTCTGATTACTCAGATCCTTGTTTACTCACACTGATGTATTTCATACCGACTCAGAGGCAAAAGGAGGATTTAATTTATAAAGTAATACACTGAAATACAAAAAGAAAAAGTAACAAATCCCTTCTCGGTAATCTGAGGACACCAGTTCAAGGAATCCAAGAGGAGGCATGTTTGTTGAAAGCTTTAGATACAATCTGCTGAGGAAGTGAAGCAAAATACTCAAACTGTATCTGTGGCAGGGCTGTAAGAGGCCGAGTATCTTAATGTGCTTATGCACTAAGAAGATTGCATTGTCTGATTGACATACAGTAATCACTGCCGTATACTCTCCATGATATTCTCTGCCTAATATAACTGCTTCCTCTCCTCCGTCTCACTGTCCACACTCCTGGTTTGCAGACCTGTGTTCCACTGCGGAGGAGACCTGGTTGCAGACTCTGGTTTTGTTGGCAGTGAAGGGTTTCCAAGCTTCTACAAACCAAACAGCAAATGCACCTGGCACATCACCGTGAGTCACTTACCCCGGCCGCCACATATCTAAATGCTTACTCTATCATTCAGCCACAGACTCACAGGAACTCTCTGGTTTCCAGGTCCCAGAGGGCAACGTGGTCATGCTCTCCTTCCGCATTTTTGACCTGGAGGCTGACTCACAATGTCGCTATGACTATCTGGATGTTTACAACGGCAACTCCAACATGGTGCAAAAGCTGGGTCGCTTTTGCGGAACTTTCCGGCCCGGCGCTCTCATTTCCACGACCAACACCATGATGCTACAGATGGTGTCTGACGCAGAGATGCAGGGCAGAGGGTTTGTGGCCTATTTCAGCGGAGGCAAACCCTACGTAGACGGTACGCTGTCACATTTTAGAGTGTAATCACTTGATATCTTTATTCATTTTCCTAATGGAGTGCCCATGTGTTTGTTTCAGACCAAGAATTCTGTGGGGGGAAGATAACAAAGGCTCAGGGAGAAATCAAAACACCCAACTGGCCAGACAAGAAATACCCACCAGGAACCAGCTGCTCCTGGCTTATCACTGTGGAACCTGATATGGTCGCTGGCACACTCACTCCCAGCATGCAAACATGTTATTTTTCAAACAGTTTGTGCACACACACCATACAAGGACAGTTTCTGAAGTATTCATTCCAATTAAAGTTCAAATATCTGTGTTTCTGTCCTTATGTTTGGGTACCAGGTAATTCAGGTGAAGTTTGATAAGTTTGTCTTGGAGGCTGACAGCTATTGCCGCTTTGACTATGTGGCATTCTTTAACGGTGGAGAGAAAGATGACTCTCGTCTAATTGGAAAATACTGTGGTGACAGGGCTCCTGAGTAAGTAGCAGCAACTTACGCTAAAATGGATTTCTTTATGGCTGTTGATATTTTCTTGGCATTTAGTTCTTAATTGACTGTTGATAATTTTCCACCTTTTCACCTACCTACTTCTCTTGTGCCTCCCACAGGCCCATTATTACCAATGGCAATGTGATGCTGGTCCAGTTTGTGTCTGACCTCAGCGTCACGTCTGATGGATTCCTTGCCAGCTACACCAGCATCCCAAGTGGTTCTGGGACACAGACTATTGACTCCGGTGCGCGGTCAGTCCCCTCAAAACCTGCTGTCAAACCCAAAGCACCAAAAAGTCCCGCTGTCACCACCACCACCCAGCCACCCAAGCCCACCACCACACATATGGCTCCTCCTGCCCCAGAGCCCACTGACAGACCCAAAAAAGTCAAGCCAACGAGAGTCCGCATACCAGGCACCACAGGCCAGGACAGGAGGGTGGTCACGAGGCCAAATGGAAAGAGGCCAGGTAAGTGAAGTTATGTGTGTGCTGTGTCTGTGTGTGTGTGTGTGTGTGTGTGTGTGTGTGTGTGTGTGTGTGTGTGTGTGTGGTCATTATACTGTATGTATCATACTAACTGTGCATACTTTGTGTGTTGTCTAGTCCCTCAAAATCCACTGTGTGCCAAGGCATGTAAAAGAGATGGAACTATCAAGACTAGTTTCTGTGCCAGTGAATTTGGTGAGTTCCCTATACTTTCACAAATGAATCCTACAACTGACATTACGCCATAACCAATTAAATGTTGTATACTAACTGAACCCTCCTTTTCCCCAGTGTTGACAGGGAAGGTGACATCTCTAACCCCTGGGCCTCGGGGCACTGTCCATGTTAGTGTCTCCCTCATTAAGGCCTACAAGGCGGGTCGACTAACCATCACCCAAGTTGGAGAAGCCATGTCGGTCAAGCTGTTGTCACAATGCAAGAAGTGTCCATTACTGCGCAGAGGTATTGATTTCTTGGCTTTACAGATTGCATGCACTCATACACCACAAATCAATTTGCATTAGGGTTTCCAAAATGCTCAAAAATATAACACTGATCAATCTTTTGGGTCAATCTTTCTTTCTATCAGGTTTGAACTACATAATCATGGGCCAAGTGGATGAAGACGGACGTGGCACCCTGGCTCCTGGTGCATTCACAGCCCCATATAAAGCCCCACATCACAGATTATTAATGAATATCAACAACCAGCCCTGTTAACCTCACACTCCAGATAACCATACAAAGCAAAGAAATCCAGACAGTCATAAAAACCAAAGTTTCAATGTGAAATAAGGATCTATTAAAGCACTATATTAAAACATACCAGCAGTTTTATCCACCACATTAAAGGAAAACATTTCATTATTTTGTTTTATCCAAACACATGCCAGACCTTTTGTGTGTAATTTATATATGAATAAAGGATTTATAACTCTTTCAAATGGTTTTACTGCATATTCATTTGTGTGAAACATACTTGCAGCTCCAGCACTGTGACTTCCTTCCCTCCAGAAGCAGTGGTGAATACAATTTTGGCAACAGAATTAAGTTAGAGAGAAAGGTAGCAGGAGCACTACTGGTGTCCCTCAAAGCACTGGTGCTCATGGAAGGGAATACTTCAGAGAGAGAGGAAGACTGATGACCAAAAACAAAATGAAAGAAATCCAGGTCCAGGCACTCAAGGAGGTTGGAAAAAGATAAAAGGCCTTTAATTCAATGGGCTAGAATCATTAAAAATACACCAACGCGTGTCGGCTTGCGCCTTCTTCAGGGTGTAGAATTAAGTTAATGTGCTACTTGCTAGTGAGACTCAGATGCCAGATGATGTCTCTGGGTCCACCTAGTGGATTTAAAGGGGAATAGCACTATTTTTATTTTTTTTATTTTTTTAACCCTGTGGTCAAGGACTGACAAATCAATGCCTGTTAACAAGAACAATTTTCTCCCAAAGCCTGTGATGACATCAAGATCTTGTAACAGCAGCTGACCATCACTCATGTAGTCTACCATCAAGATGTAAAATCTTAATGGGAAACTAATTTTGTGGAACCACAGCTTGCTTGAGCAGCTTGCTATTCTGACTTTGTACTATTAGTTCTGAATCACAAACTGTACTCTTATCCTCATACGATTCTCCTGGGCGGTCTCACATTGACCCTGTCTCTTTTCGTTGTCTCCAGAGCTGCTCCATATTTTGCATGTTGATCTCATCACAGGCTACTTAGTTATCTGGTTAATATTCACAAATATTGATTGGGCTGTCCTAAATCTCAGGAATAACATTTCTCAGTTCTTTAACTGGGTAATATTCCCCTACAATGAATCGACACTTATTGTCCTGCTGTTGTTCCAATTGATGTGATTTCAATTCATTCATTTATGTTCATAAGTGTGAAGATTATCCTCCTGTGTGACCTGTTTTTTGTACAGACCCATTTTCACAGGCAAAGGTGTCACCATGTGGTTATTCCAATAGACCTGATGTATCAAATGGGCAAAAGTCAGAAAATGTAGTCACGTTTAATCTTCAATAACTGGCATCTGTCATTCCTGTGCTATACATTGACCTTTACCACTGTAAGTAACAGACTGATAGTAACTGAACATGTCAAGAGTGGAAAATTAAATGCTAACTAAATGTTTAATATTTCTGTCCTGTAATTGCAGTGGGCAGTGTCACATAAATCTGTTGTTTTTCTTAGTGACTCCATAGGAGTAAGACTCAGTACAATGTCCTGAACATAAATGATGTGCACAAAACTGGACAAAAACCTTAAGTATGCCTTTATGTGAATAATATATTCAGTTACAGATGGGGAAAACGGACTACTGGTCCATATCATAATGAAGAATCTGCATCATGATCTAAGTGTTTTAGAGTAAAAACCAAATCATCAGCCAGACTGATCTCATTTGTGCTACTATTTCTGTTCCACAGTTATGATATATTACAGTTTGTCCACCGTTTTCAGCACTGCAGCTCCAAACAATAGGCTGAGACCATTTGTATATGGGAACTTTAGACTGCCAGATCACTGATTTCAGTCACATTTAATGTGAATTCATGGCCTTTGAAAAAGGTCCATCAACCAGTAATATCTCTGCTGAAACAATTAGCTTGCAGCAGCTGTTACGGCTGTATGTGTTCCCTGTGCTGTTTGTCCCTTTTCCTCTCCTGTCTCTATAGCTCCGCCCAGGTCTTCTACACCTGATCAGTCCTCAGTGAGGTGCACCTGGCCCAGGAAATGAAGTGGTTAAATGCTCCAGGCTCCTGTTCCAGGGAGAGGCTTCTGATTTACAGACTGCTGGTCTTGCTGCCTCTCAGCCTGGGATTCTATTTAGTGTTGTTGTCTTTTGACAGTCTTGATTTAGTGTCTTGGTTGTTTTGTATGTATTTATGTTAATAAATCCCATGGCTTGGGTATTTTAAAAGGTGTCGGTAGAGTATTATTTTGGGTCAATGGTGGAGTGTTGTTCGCCCCATAGGGCCGACCAAGGGTGGGGCGTAACAGCAGCTTCTAAGTGAAATTTGCATATGGGCAATGTGAGTAAAATGATAATCTAGGAACCAGATTGTACATCTATGTTACAAAGTGATCAAAATGGCAGAGAAAATCACAAAGTGATTTAACTGCCCTTGGCTAAAACAGCTTGCAACTAGTGGGACATATGAGTTTTAATGAGAAATACCAACATTGCAGACAAGCTGTTATTTGGAGAGCTGAAGGACAACTGTAGAAACATGTGCCTGAGGAATAAGAGCAAGACCAAAATGTAACATTTCATCTGTTGGTATTCTGATGACTCTAACCACTAGCAGTACTGCAATCCATTGGAAAATACACTGACTTATTTTAAGCCTACATTCATTGATGTTCTCAACATGGGACACAAGTCATCAGCAATTGGCACAAATATTTTACCTATTAAATCTATTCAAAAACAGATAAAGTAACATAGCTGCTTCTCCTCTTTTAACTCCACCTCCTTCTCTCTTAAATCAAATAGTCTCCATTATGAGTCCATCTTGTTAGGGGTCCAGCTATTTTTTATGCAAAATACAAAGCTGAGCTTGTAGTACAAGATGCACTTTATTGTAGAAAGTTGTAAAAAATATATCAGGGTTGAATATAAAAAAGCAATATCACTTTGAAACAATCAATATGAATGATGAAATACAATGAATTTTTACAATGGCTGTTATTAGTACTTCATGCAGCATTTAAATTTAGCGGTTTGCTGTTTAAAAAGAGACTCAGATCAATATCAACCCAACTCTAGACATCAAACAGATACATAGTCCCTGTCAATTCAATTGACATGTGACTCTTTGACAATCAGTTTAGTACTTCCAAATACACCCCCCTTCCCCTATCCTCTCCTCCCCTCTCCACTCCTCTCCTCTCCTCTTCTCTGCTACACCCATACACTGCCTTTCCCCTCTCTCTCTGCCGCTCCCTGCTGGCCGCAGCAGCCTCCTGCACCCGCACCCCGGTGGTGCGAGGCGGGCAGGTTCTTGTAGACAGCGCGGCTGTAGGGAATGAAGCACAGGCCCAGCTGGAGGTGTCGGGCCAGGCGGCAGTAGGCGGCGAGGGCCAGGACCAGCAGAGGGGTGAGCAGCAGAAAGCCCACAACCAACAGAGCCACACAGCCGCCGTCATCCAGCAGGTCTGAACAATACAGAGACGTGCCATGGGGCTGCACCTGGAAACCACCAGGAGGAAAGAAGCATGAATATGAATATAAATAGTGGCATGGATATCAAGTCACTGACAAAGGCAAAGGAGTGCACATACACACACACACACATACATACAAAATTGCTCCCAGCTATTCATTATTCCCCATACAAAACTTCTAGTCTGACCCAGTCCTTTTCACACTGCATCTGTTCTCTCTCATCTCTCAGCTGCAATAAGCAACATTTTCTGACCACTAGAGGGCGACAGAAACCGCAACACATTTGTAAATAACACACAGCAAAGCCACTGCACTACGGAGGACTATCAAGGACAAAATTGCAAAGCACCGTGCGTAAATGCTAATAGCTATGCTAAACGTTCCTGAGAAGAAGTGTTGCCCGTTACCTCTCGCTTTGCCCGCTGAAGGTTACATGACCCACAATGACAAGTGAAGAGGTAGGAAGCAAGTTCACTAGTTTACTAAGTTTACTCCCTCACTTCTTCGATTCTGCCATTACAAGAATATTTTCAGGAATGGGAGGGGGTGAGGGCCGCTTTTAAACAGCGAGGGAGGAGACAAACTAGTTTTAAACACAAAAGCTATTGAATGGCCCGGGAAGTGCTTTGCTCTGGAGCAGAATTTGACAACAAGTTTTAGAAAAGAGGTGAACACAACAACACAGCTGGCTGCTGTGTGGATATTGGTTTATATCATTATGTCTCAGTGAAATCTCCACATAGCACACATTAGTTTCAGGATTGGTTATAAGGTCTGATGTCGCTTATTGCAGGGTTAATAAAAAAAAAAATACTCAAGCTTCCTTTCTGAATGACTCACCGTGGAGTGGCACAGGAAGCCGAATATGATCATGACGAGAGCCGGGGTGAGGATGGTGCCGAACACGATGCTGGCTAACCCAGCGTTGACCAGCGCTATGATCAGGTTCTGTGCGGTGACCAGCACAGAGCATGCCCAGCAGTCCAGAGAGCCCCTTAACTCCGGAGGGGTGTCTACGGCTTCGCTGCTGCCCAGGGAGTATGGGGGAGGCACCACGACCCCTGACCCTGACCCTGCTCCCCCCGGAGAGCCTGGCTCAGAGTGGCCCGGCTCAGATACCGTCTTCTCCAACGTCCCGTTCCGTGGCAGACTCATCTTGCTTGTGTCTTGTTCTGCAGGAAAACAAACAATGTTTTGATCTCAATAACATCTAGCTTCTGCAGTTCTATAATTAACATACTCTTACTCTTCTTCTTTCTAACATGATAATAATATCACCATAATTAACAATGGACCCAATAATTCTGGATCTTTTTTAACCATACAGTTGAAACGGTTGTGAGATAAATTTTTGGGTTACAGCTGGGGAAATACTATATAAACTGAACTTGTATTTCACAATTTTGAAATGTTATGCTTTCATAAGGGAGAGCCAAGTATTTCAAGTATATGCTACTATTCATGTCCGGTGTTGAAACAGGATAAGAATACCCATAGCATGTTGCAGTGAAACTCTGTCCATGCATGCCCACCAGTTCCACAAAAGAAAATCATGAAAAGCTTAAGAATGTTGATCCATTAAGTAATGGTTTCCTAAAATAATGTGGTGAAAGGTGTGGAAAGTCAACACAGATAACTACACTACTCTAAGTGGGAGGAAATGGACTGCCTTGACCCCACCTCCAAACTCCAGGATAACCACAACCCAGAACAATGAGCCAGGAACAGCTGGCTGGCTCTAATAAAGCCAAATAATCTTAAGTGTCAATACAATGTTTTGACATTGAATTTGAAGAAATTTCGTACTGGGTGTTGTTTCATAAATTTACTTCTTGTTTACACAATGTTAGGAGTGGAAAGGAGCTTCGGACTTTATATTTCAGCTCTCATTCCCATTTTCCCATCTCATCTCACTATTATTTTATGATCGCTCATTTCACACATTTCCTTATCACATATATCAAAATTTATGAGAAAAAGAACAGGGCAACTTCCACTATTTCATTCTGTTCTTGATTGTTTTAGTGACTGCAGTCTTGCCAAGTGCCCAGTGAACTCATGGGTTTGAAATACAGCCTTTCCTGTTACTGTTGTCCATCAGCATGTACAGCATTTGAAGGAAATTTCCAGTCACTAAAGCCCAAGAGCCTCACTCCATTATCAACACACTAAATCGTGAAGCTATATAAAGAAAAAGTCTAGCCTAAGACAGAATAAATACATATTATATGATTTTAGACAGTTGGATTAACGTTTATTTTAAAATAAATAAATAAAATAAAATAAAATAAACAAGACTAGACTATTTTAGAACATGAACAAACTTTCTCCAAGTGCTAGAAACTTGAAAACTAAGGATATGACACCATCAGAAGACAAAAGCTGGAGCTGCTTCACTGACAATGGTTTGGAGGCTGACTTTGTGAACTTATTAATGTTTGGGCTTCTTCATTCGTCATTCATCAATTGTATTGGAAACCAATATGAATCAGAAAATCTTAGAAAATCACCTTGGATTCTGTTACTGCACACAGAAAATAACACAAATAAACAGGCAAATCAGAATAATGAACCCTGGTTTCTGTTTTTTAAAGGCTTCTTTACAGCACCATAAAAGGGTTTTTCAGGCCTAAACAACCTTTCTCTTATGTAGAACCATTACTGTTCAGAGTGTGTGTACATAAAGTCCCATTCACTGTCAATTGAGCAGCTCCAAGACTTGCCTTTTGGTGACACCAGGGCAGCTTTAGCTTTCTTGTTTCTAGATGTAGGAGATACATGTCCAATCTCAAAAATCAAAATTAACTATCCAAGATGATAGGGATAACATATGTGAAGAAATGTATTCAAAATGCCATAATTTTTTTAGTAAACTGAACATTTAATGAGAATGCTGGCACAAACCCCTTCAGTTAGGATCAGGATTAAGTGTTTTTCCTGTGTTTCTTCACTATGCTTTTCTTCAAAAATAGTGTGTTAACTCACCTCGTGGTTAACCCGGTGATCTCTCTTCCCTCTCCTCCTGTGTAGACTTCGACAGCGTCTAGAAATGATGAGGCTCTGAAAGACCTGAAGCACGGTGAGCGGTCAGAGACAAAGAGAATCTCAAGAATTTCCTCTTGATGTATGTCTTCTCTGTGTAAAAATCCAGATCTTGAGGTCGGTATTCAAGTTTAGATTGCGTTTCTAACTACTGAACTAATTTTCTCCACTTTTTCCTCACGTGCTGTGGCCAGTTTTAGAGAGAAATCATCAGGTATTTGCCTGATGTTTTAAGTCCAGATTTCTACCTTAGACCAGACTCATGGGTCAGAAGAGAGCTGTGTAGACTTGAGGCAAATTTGGCTTTCCCACTGGCTGTAGCGCTTCCTTTCCTGACATTCTGTTTCCTCACTCTAACTCCAGACTGAGATATGATTGAGTGTGTAAGTGGCTAGGAGTGAGTGTGTGTGTGTGTGTGTGTGTGAGTGAGTGTGTATCAGCTTCAGTTCCTGTAGTCGCAGTGTGCTGCTAATGCGAGCGCACAGAGAGGTAGCTGGGCTGTGGTAGAGGCTGGTGTTAGTGTTTGGGCAGGGGGGCAGTGGAGGATTGCTGTGATAGCCCTCAACCCCAGTGGGGAGGCAGGGGGAGGGTGAGAGAGAGAGAGTGTTTATTTATATAGATTAGAGGAGTCAGGGCGTGCTGCCCAGACCCCAACACTTTACACAACCACTGACCACTTTCTGTCTTTCACTTTCAAAGACTGATAAGGTTAGATTCCAAAATTCAAAACAACTTACATTGTTTTGCATTGGAGTTTAAGGCTTAAAAACTGCTGATAAACCTGTTTTTTGGGCATGAAGTACTCAGATGGACTGGATTGCATGCCGCATCCATCAGATCATGTCTTATAGATGATGGGGGTGTGAACAACTGTGCGCTCAGATAAGACGGCACCCAGTTGCTCCTCCACACCCCGAGACACATCACAGAGCTCTGAAATGAGAAGGTAGGGGGCAGCGGTTAGGTCGTACACGCCGTAGTTGCTGAAGATTTGTTTTAGGAGCAGGAATGACAGAAGACTGGCCCTTGACCTTTTGATGAAAAACAGAACTCCGCATTCAGAAAATGAGGAAATGAGGATGGGGGGAACAGTGACTAATTTGGCAGGGAAAAGAGGCTATCATGGGACTGATAAGAAACCAGAGGGGCTCAGTTCAAAGAGTGAAATTAGTGAAATTTTGATATGTGTTCGCATTTTTTCAGTCCGGTCTGGGTAACTGTTTATTTCTTCTTGGGGGAGATATGTACTCCCTGGAGAGAATGGGGGCATTTGAATAGTGGGGACATAGAAAAATGAAGTGTGGTAAAATAGCCCATGGCACTACCGCTCTGGGTAAATGAATGTGCTGTTGAACGGGAAAACAAAAGAGGGTTACAAGAATGATAGAGGTGTATCTAAGCTTCCTTCTTATATAAGCGTGGATGTCAATTCTGCATTACCAATGCCATGGAGAGTATGTGTGTATGTCAATGTCTGGGGGGTTGGTAGAGGAAGAACGGTCTTCCTGTCCTTGGAACCAGGATATCCACTGCTGTATCCCTGGTCTAAGATGAGGTGTCCCTGCTTCCGCAGTTTTGGCATTCTCATGTCCTGTAACCCCCTGTCCCGAGATAGAAAAACCAGGCAAGAATAGTATCCTGAGGAAAATGTTCCTGTTTATCCCTATCACGAGTAATTCAGGAGGTATCCTGATTGCTTGCGTAAGCTAAATATTGTTTCAGGTTGACAGTTGCTGCTTTCAAAATTGGCTACCCTCTATATAGGCTGTAAGCTCCACAAGCTCCTCCATTCAAAGCATCTGGGATACATTATTGCCTAAAATTATGACAGATGATCAAGGCCAATTGTCCTTGTGCTAGAAAAAAAAACAAAAACAATTTACTAGAGATTTCACCTGATTAATGTAATCTGATTACTTTCAGTTTCTAGATTACCAAAGTATAGGAGTAGTGGCAGCCTGGAGCTTAGAGGCAGCAGTCTTGTTTCCCACAGGCTGGGAAATGTTGGTGAGGAAACTGAATGAGTAATGCGCTCCCCTCCCTTAGCAACCGCTGTCATGGTACCTTTGAGCCAACTGGTTCAGTGGAGCCTCTCTGTGGCCAACGGTATAAACCTGGCAGCTCCCAGGTGAGAATGTTTTAACTGTGTGAATGTGAAGCAGGATGCCATTGAAAAAGAGCAAGAATCTACAAATTGTCAGTTTGTTCTTGCTCTTCTAGTTGCAGCTACTGTTGTTGGAAACACAGGTTGCTACACAGAGCATGTGCACACTGCATGCCAAATGTATGCAAGCTCGCTCTCCCCCTCCAATACACTTTCAAACAGCTTAACAATAGAAAGGCCAAAAGAGCCTAATCTAGTGTCAGACAATAAACCCAAAAGTGATGACTGAATGTCTCTCCCTCTCTGCAAGATAGTTAGACTACTCTAACAACAATTAAATGGCCACATTTTCACATTGAGACAGTGACTGCCATCAAAATTCCATCAAAACTAATTTCACATTAGGCAATAATTCTACAAGATGCATAGAATAGCCAGTTTCATGGCTATCAAATTAAAGCCGTTATTGAGCTATTGAGTTTGAAAGGTGGTTATGTGACTTGTTTTTTCTGTGTGACAGAACAGTGTATCTCAGTGCAGAGTGAAAAACCACAGAGATGCAAAAAGGTGATCATGAACATGCACGATACAGCACAAGACTTCCAAATGAAACTGTGAGAGAGCAATATGCAATAGGAAAAATTTTAGTCACATCCTTGCTTTGCAGACAAAGGCAAATGTACTGAGCCACCACTGCTTTTCAGGAGACTGGCTGACCCTGAGGCTCACAAATTCAGTTTTAAACTTTTTCGATTTAGGTGGAGTGTGTGCCGGAATACTTGCAGATAGGACTGAATCAATTATAACAAGCCCTCTCCACACCAGAGGACAAATGGTGAGAATACAAAAGCAAGGAAATCAAAGGGTAATACACATTCTCAAAGAATTTATCAAAACATTTTATTTTCTTGAACAACAATACAATATGTCACAGAAAAATCACAGAGGGATTTAAGACAGGTCTGGCTCAGGTTCTCTTCTATGTGAGATCTTTTTGAAACAATAAGTGCAGCATAAATAAAAAGAGTCAAGAGGAAGAAGAGCAATATTACATCCTTCAAATAATACTTATGAGGACAAGACACAAAACAAACTAAACCTCAACGCCATTAAAAGTCACATCCCTAAAAGTCTCTGCAAAAGTGTCAAGAATTACAACTACTGCTAATGTTCATCAGAAAATCACTAATGCCTCACAATTTTATGAATTTCATACAATGGAAAAAAGTTCAAAAAGGTTTTGTGTTTATCCGTTATACAGTACAAAGACATCATTCCATTTATGTAACCGGTAAACTGTACTGAAATGGTTCTAAGCACCAACCAGTTGGTTTGAGTTGTATTCATTGACTTATTTTCATACATCATTTATATGCTGTTTAATGAGGGGCGGTGAGGCAAGGAGGGGTCTAGCACCATGAAAATTAAACCTCCCCCTGATTGCACTTCCCCTATCCACATGTTATGACCATAGTACATTTTTAAAATACCTTGTAGCCCCTTATCAAGTGAAGTACCATTGATATGCAATAAATATATTTAAGAAAACAACCATATACAGTATAAATAAAGTCACAATTTACAATTTTTCATTTTCTCTGTAATCCAAAAAGAGGGTCTAGCAACAAAAAGAGGTATAAAAGAGGGAAGAAATTCCCATTGCAATAATTAAATGTAGAGTGTAACAGGATATTTTTAAGGGTGTATTGTAGCAACAACAGAAAAGATGACTGAGGTGGAAAAACAAAACTGACCATATACAAACTAGATTTCTGATTGAGATTGAAACTACATTAGTCTTCTAGTACAACTGAAAACAAATATATACATTAAGCGGTGTGCACAGACTTACAGGGGCAGGGGGAAATCTGAAAACGGGTACTTCCTGAGGTCAGACTTCCCCAGGAAGAGACACTTGGAAACCAGTGTGTACGCATTTGTGGGGACTCAGAGAATGATTAGGATGATCATACAGCATATAGGCTCAATCTTTAATCTTATAATAAAATTATGCCTACCATATGAAACCAAATTATTGTATTGAAGAAAATATAGTATGTGAAAATTATGACAATCAAAGCTTTTTAATATATTTTGAAGCTATATAAGGTTTGCTGCCATTCTATAAAAAAAAAAAAACTACAGTTTTTTCTAAGTTTTAAAGAAACTGAAAGCAGAGTAAAATAGATTAGCATTTTCAGTAACCATGAAATGGTTCTGCAAGCCTTACTCTGAGGAATCTATGTGTATATAACAAAAGTTAACATGTTCTGCAAACAAATTAATGCATTTAAAGGCCAAATTTGGCCATGACCAAATGAGGCCTCTTTGACCAGGCTTTGACTGTCCCTTTGTCCCTTAAGGCTGCCTCAACAAAGCATGAATGTGCCCATATGTTAAAAAAGCAACAAGATGAGGTGTCTGTAGTGATGTCTGGGCTGTCAGGTCCCGCCTCCAGGCATGCGCCCTTCAACATGTTTAAACTGGCAGCATGTTAAACCCCAGGCAGCGCATGGTGCTGTGCCCACAGCCCGGCCCAATAATAGTTCTCGTCAGGATTGACCTTTGGGTGCAATTAAAGTATTGAGTCCTGCAGTCTGGTCATTTGTTTTCCTCTTGCCCCCCTTGGCTTTTGCATTAGATGATTGTGTGTCCCTTTTGGGCATTTTTGTTCAGTCTCACAAGGGCATTTGGCCACCTCAAGCAAAAAGGGCAGGGGCAATTACTCCCTCCGCACCCCTCCTATGCACACCAGTGTATATCATATAAATTAATTCACAATTTACAATTCTTTATCTTCTCTGCAATCTACAAAACAAGGACATAGGAACGAAAAGAGGTATAAAACTGGGAAGGTATTCCCATTCCAAAAATGAAATGTAAAATGACAATAGGTCTTTCAATTTAGCTGGACTTATGAAAAACAAACAAACAAACAAAAACCTAATTCACCATTTACACACTAGATTTCCAACTAAGAATGAAACCATATTAGTCCTATAGTAAACCCGTATTTTAGAGAAACTGAAAACGTTCTTGAATCGCTATTTTTAATACTTACATAAAACATTATTTGTGTTGTGTTTGATCCTCTAATTACCTCTCCTCTTAATACAGTTCACAAGGCCAATGTGGTGTACTTCTAGGCTGGTAAAACTTTTGAAATATTTAAGTCAGAATAAATAAGATTGGAATAGCACCTCAAAGAGTATACAGACAGGAATTACAAATGTCAGAGTTTACCTGAATACCAAACAAAACAGGAACCAGTACAATGCCATTGTGACAATCAGCTACTTCGCCTGTGAAGCGATTCCCCTGCTGGTACCAAAGAATCACAGCAAATTCATGGACATATAGAATAACTAGATTGGTATAAAAAGTTCTACTGGATTTGCATAAAAGTACCTGAATTAACACACAAAACCGGCTACTTGACGCTTTTGAATCACAGCAGTGTCCGTTGAACATATGACCTGATTCCCAGTGCTAGGAGTGCTCACATTTTTTTTTTTTTTTTTTGTACGCATCTGAAATGCTTTTCATGAGTAGTACCAGTCTAGTCATTCTATTTCAAAACACAAGTCCAATCAGCAGCTGGTATGGGGAAGACAGTGAGCTATTTGAATTGGCTGAGTGTCCATACCTTATTGTGTGATGTAAACAATATTGAGTAAACGTGATTGGCTGATTCAGAAAGTGTTTGCAGTAATAGATTGCCTTGAAGACAACGTTTGTGCTGCCATTAAGAAGGAGTTTTGGTTATGGCTGATAGACAACAGGGAGGAGTCCTCACTTTGAAAAGGGTGATGGAGCCTGAGGGGAAAAACAGAGAGAAAGAGACAGAGACAGAGCTCAGCTGGCGGCTTGCAAAAGCTGTGTGTGTGTGTGTGTGTGTGTGTGTGTGTGTAGAGTTAGCCCTGCTTTATGAAAAATAGAGCTGGTTGCTATGCTGTGGTAACCAGGGAGTTAGTTAATGATCTTCATTGTGTTCTCCTGTGTTATATTCTTATGTTACATACTGTACATATGAATAAAGCACTATTTTGAAAAAAACCCAACCTTTTAGGAAGTACACATGTGTTGTTCACCTCTATTAAAAAAACATAATATGCTTGAGGGCATTCTCTATTCTGATGATAAGTGTTTATCTCACTAAAGAACCCCTCTTGGCTATACTTGTACAGGCACTACTAATAACTAAACAAACAGAGGATTACAAAATACCACAAGCAACCACCAAATAAACCCACAAAACCTCACAAAAGACCTAAACAACGTAAACAGCCACAAGCACAGTGATATTTTGTAGTTGTTTATGGTATTTTGTGGTTAATTGAATTATTTTGTGGTTGCTTGTGGTGTTCTGCAGTCGTTGCTTGCCTAGATGTTTGTGGTATTTTGGTTTTCTTTGTGTTGGTTTGCCATGTTTAACATTTTGTGGTTATATTTGTGAATATTTTCTGTGTTTAGTTCATATTTGTGGTGCTATCAATATCAGCCCTGCATATCACAGCAAATGTTACAGGTTTATTACAAAGCAATAGCATGGGAAAAAAGCCAAATTGAAGTAACAATGTTATGAATAATAAACAACATATTTTTAAAACAATAATCAAACCATTAGATCATTTTTCACTAAAACAGATCAATGAAGGTACTGTTGAAGTAAAGGATATTATGAAAAGTGTTGCACTGACATTTCACTATTGTGCAGCTTCCAATGCAAGACACCAATTGTTTCTGCATTCTTTATTATATTTTAGTTGTACTTGCTGAGTAAGCTAAACAGATTGATGAGAAGTTATTTTTCCAGCATCACTGTACTGAAATTATCACGCTGTTATACAGCACTGCTCTCCCACTTTGATTGAGTAGACATAGCCAATATACTAATTAGAAAATAGTAGAGTAACTACAGTATAATGCTGTGTGATGGAAGTTAACCAATCTTGAAAAATGAAAACATCATGACGCCAGACATGCATCAATATTTGGGCCTCATTGAAATTGTCATGATACATGTTGATATTTTTCACATACTGGATGCTACAGTATACAGTGTGCTCAGTATGGATAATGCATACTGTTGAGGTTATATATGTATTAAACAGGTTTTGCTGCAGTCACTAGGCGAGAGGCTATCCCACCTAAAGTCCTCTGTATAATGATTTTCTGGTAAAATGTTGCAGATTAATGCAGGGTGAAACATTGTGATTGTAACGTTGGATATGTAAGTTGAATATAGAAAATATGAGTTGGAACAATGTGATAGAGGTACCAGTTCTAAACACTAGAGAGTGAGACTGACCAGTGTGAAGCTGTCATAGGTTCTCATCAGCTCCTCCATTCGATACTGTTCCAGCACCACCACTCCTGCCAGTGAGGGGCTCTTAGCATGGGCACAGTCCTCACAGTGCACCACATAGGTCTTCTTGCTGCTGTTTTCACTGGTCACAAACAGCAGGTCAAACACCTCTACCTGCACAAACAGTTTTTACACAGTGGTTTGTATCCTGTTTGTAATGTGTCCACACTTCATGCACCAGCGCTCGCGCTCACATGCATGGTTTACAGTACAGAAGGACAGTGAGGCCAGCAGGAAGGGGGACTTACATCACACTCGTTGCAGTAGTAGGCTGGCTCATCCTTCACGCGGCTCTGGTAACAGATCTTCTTCCCTGCAGCCACCAGCTGGTCTCTCAGAATCTGGATGTGCTTGATGGACTGCAGGAGGCAGTGTCTGAGAAAGACAAAGGAGAGGATTGTGAAAGATGCATGCCAACACGCATACACACACTTACACACACATGCACACACACACACAGACATCTCACTTGATCATCTTGTAGGTATCCTGGTCGGTGATCTTGATGGTGCGGGCCACATTCCAGGAGACGTGGATCATGGGAACGATCGACTTGACCTTCTTGACTTCGTTCCACTCGAAGCGCTCCAGGGCCAGTTGGTACTGGTAGGCTGAGAGGACAAACATCACACAGACAGCGGTGCGGCCGAAGGTAGGCAGCACAATAAGCAACATTGAGAATATAACAGAGCTTGCTTTTTCTAGTATGGATTTGTTTGTAATTTGAGATAAAGAACAAGACCTGAGCATCAAGTTTTATGTTGCTATTCTTCTCTTCTTCTACTGGACCTAGTTAGTGACTTACAGTTGAGCGGTCCCACATTCCAGGCAATGTTGTTGCACCAGCCCACTGCCTGGACCCAGTGTACAGTCCCTGCATTAATCCACACCAGGTCTCCCGGCCTCTGTATGAAGCGGTACACAGGAATATTGGAGCTATAGAGGTCTTCCAGAACTGGCCACCAGGACCCTGTTAGGTAGTCTACTCCATGTCTGAGGGAAAACAATTTGCAGCGACAATGTGATTTAGTGTGCGCACACAGCTTAATGGCATCTCCGTTGACAGTGATTTTGTGCTCATTACACTGAAAGCCTCCTCACTCACTTTTCACAGAAGTTGTTGATGGCTTCCCAGTAGTGCTCATGCACAGCAAACCACTCACAGTCGCCAGGCCCGATATTGATGTTGACTGAGCAGAAATTGTTATTCTCTTGGTGACCTGATGGGAAATACACACAGACAATTTAATGAATTCAGAAAGATATGTGCTCATTTGCAAATAGTTACTTACTCTAAGCCAAAACTGTTTCTAGAATCAGACTACATTAGGTATACATATACCATGGGACAGTTTCCTAAAAGGAAATTTGGCCTAAACCAAGATTCAGTAGAGGATTAGACTTAATTCATGGCAGCAGCTTTGGCACAATGGGCCTATTGCACGCCTGCTGGTGATGTCAGACACACACTGACCTGGTGTGCGACTGCCTGGCACCTTCATATAGAGCTGGACAGTGTTCATGCCTAGGATGGTGTGGCCAACATGACTGAGCATGTTGTTGCTGGATGCCACACGCATGAAAGCTGGCAGCTTCAGCAGCTCCTGTAGCTGGGGCTTCCACCTTAGACAAAAACACACGTTGCATCGTGAGATGACAAGGGCCCTCAAAGATATTAGAAATTAACAATGTTAAACAATTCACACCGATCTCACCTTTTAGGATCAGAGAGATCAATGTTGGTCCCAAATTTAATGATCTTCCCTGCTGATTTCAGCTCCGGGCTACAGGAAACACAATACAGTCTGAAGTCAGAAATATTACCATCAGATTCATAATGCTGAATTCTTTATACAGTTGAATAATGAACTGACCTGGGTGTGCTGGTGGCCTGGACGGGGTTGGATTTGTTGCAGACAGGGGCAGAGTTGGCTTTACTGGTAGTGGAGGTAGGACTGCCTTTACTGTTGGCTAACGTAGGACCAGCTTTTGTGGCGGCTGGGATAGGATTGGCTGATGGGTCCGGGGACTTGGCTTGCTCTCCCTCCTCTTCATTCTCACTCTCCTTCTCCTCCTATAAACACATCTACATGAGCTTAGCTGAGAGGTTGGCCAAAGCTAAAAAGCAATACAAATCTGGCCTTAGAGAACCATAACATATGTTGGACATGTGGGTCCTACTGTATTTCACTTGTACCTTGATTGAAGTGAATTGCTAAAACTGTTGTTTGGCATCTATTTCCATCATAGTTTATAATTTAGTTTATACTTTCCAAAAAAGTAATCCATAGACGAGGGAAATTCTCACACAGTATAATAACGGGATTGAAAACATGAACAAATGTTGAGGTTTTTGAATTGAAAAAGTGGCTTTAATATACAGTATGTGCTAAAAAATAAAAAGGTTTCTGTGTACCTTTATTTTTGACACTGAACTCACTTTAGCAAAAAAATAAATAGCTAAATGATTTCCTCATTAAAACTATGAGACATTTATATAGTTGTGTGTAATTTTCAGGCATTTTGGTGGGGGCATTTCTCTCTTGAAGATCACCTCTTTATAGTTTTATTCTTTTCTTTACAGGTTGTTCCTAGACAAACGTATCATTGACATAGACCATCATTTATTTACCTGGCCTATGTGTGTATTTCGTTATAGCCCATATACAACAAGATTTTGACTTGTTATTCAGAACTCTAACCCTGTTTCACATTGGCAACACATAGCCATGGGTTTACCCGACTTTCAGGAGATATCAGCGAAAAGTCATGGCTAACTCTGCTCTGCAGCAGGACCAGCTAACCCTGCGTTGAAGTTGGGGATGACCCACTTTGGAATTGGATAATATGTAAAACACCTGTGAGCACAGAGGTAAGAAACAACTTAGGTCAGACTTAACAGGACAGTTAACCATGGGCTATGCCAAAGAAAATAAAAAGTGCCAAACACACTTACATTCTATGCCTACTGTATGCCATTCTCTTCCACTCTATTCCAACAGCATCAAAAACAACAGAGGCAGATAATGAGTATATTGAACATTACTTAAAATGCTAGTATCAGCATCCCTTATGGGAACTTTTTTCGGCACTTACATCCTCAAATGGATAAATGTATTCATTCTCTGCATCCTTTTTTTCTGCTAGTATGTTTTGATGCTATTAGGAATAGAGTGGAAATAGAGACTGGTGTCAGGAAGTGACACAGAGAGAAGAATGTAAGTGTGTATGTCAAATTCACCAGGGTCCAACTCGATTAATTACACAGATGTACTGTGTATGTGTGTGTGTGTGTGTGTGTGTGTGTGTGTGTGTGTGCGCGCGCGGGGGCGTGTGGGTGCTATGACGGAAAATGTCTACCTGCAGGCTCTCCTGGAAGCTGGAGGCTTGGTACTGGGCGTATTTGGCAATGGTCGTGTGGGAGCGACTGCTTTCACAGGGCCAAGTCTGCGTTGAGCCACTGGAGTCCCAGTTCTCATCAGCAGGCTGCTGCACCTGAGTCCTCACTTCCACTGCATGCTCAGCATTGGCCTCCACCAGAGATTTAGTGGAGAACAGACCTAGGTCTCACATAGGGAAAAGAAAGCAGAGAGCAGAGATGATGGTTTTCATTCAAATATTGATGACATAGGGCCCTATAAAATTGGCCCTATAAAATCTTTAATTTTCCCAATTCTACATTATAAAGACAGCTTTCAAGACATAGCACTGCTCAGAACCAGTCCCAGACAGTTTTTGCCTAGTTTTGAAAATATCTGGAGCCTCGTTCTAAAGTGGTCGTTCTCACATCAATAGCTGAAGAGGTGTAAGGGAAAATGACATATGTTGGTTATTGTTTCTTCAGCATTTTGGCTTCATCATCATTTAAGAAATCCATGAGGATTTTTTGGTGTACTTGAAAAGGCAAGCACACACACACACACACACACACACACACGCACACACACACACACACAAACAACAAGCCAGCTCTTCTCCTCACACCTCTTGCCATCATATCTATGATATATCTTTCTATGATAGAAATTGCTCAAAATATCAAATGTCTCACTACTTCTACAATAATTCCCCCAGAACCAACCAGTTTATGCATATTCTGCATTTATATATTCTGCATTTATGTCTGGATTCCAGATTGTACGATTTGGGCCACAATATACAAGAAATGTCCTATACTGACTGGTGACTGGAATTTAATACATTCTGTTGGGGTAAATTGAATTGATTAACTTCAGTGTGCTTTTGTTGGTTGGTTAGTTTGTTGGTAGGCAATATTTCCTAATATCTGGAAATGACTGTGTTGTGCTGGGATGAGTGTGGTATGTAAACTTACTAAGGCGGAGGGAGCCAGCAAGGCCTCTGATAACAGTGACAGCGTTTTTGGGGTCAGTGCAGAACTGGAGCAAAACTGGAGAGAAGGCATCTCTCTTGCTCTCCAACTGGAGAAACAACACAGGTTGAAAAAAAACCCCATATGTGACACTGCAAAAACAAGTGAAAAATTCTGCCAATGGGTGAGGATGAGGAATCATGCTTGTTTCTAAAGTAGTTATATCAAGAATTATGCAGAAACAAGGCAGAATAAGGAAGATCACTGCTATCAAGAAACTGTATTGAAGAAATGTATTGAAAATGTTGATTTACATACAAAAGAAGATAATTATCTCACTTCACTGGCAGACTTTAGACTTGAAAAAAGATTTTAAGACTCAATACTATATTAAATGACTATATTAATTGTCTGTGTGAACTCACATAGATGCTGGGTGTGGGTGGGTTAAGCTTGTCTCGAGGGATGGGGGTCTCAATGTTAATGTTAGGCTTGACAGAGAGGGCAGGGAGCAGGTATGACTCCTTGAATTTCCCCTTCAACCTTGCCCCCCTGGAAGAGAGAAGAAGAAAAAAAATCATCTAGATGTAGATGTAAATTCCATTTGAACATTTCCCTCCAACTCCAGCATCTCAGCTGAGACACCCAGACTAAGAGTGTCTTCGTCAGACCTACAGTACTCACTTGCAAGCCCTGATCAGTTCGCTGGCTGTGTTTTCGATGCTAATCTTGGTCAGTGGGATTCTTCGCTCCTCCATCTCTGATGTGATAAACGTCTCTCTGCCTCCACTCTCCACTTTAATCAAGTGGATCTTCAGCTCCTTAGACAGGCCCATGGACAACGCCTTCAGCTTGAGGGGGTCAACTGGAGGTAACGAGCAGGGAGGTTTACTCGCCGGTGTGGGGACACATGATTTGGATGTACTGATTGTTATGGTTGGGGTTGAGTTCGAGGTCTTGGTATCTGTGTTTCCAGCTGGTGAGGATATCTTATTTTCTGACTCACTGACCTCTTCTTTCTTCTCTGCTACTAGTGTCACCTGCTCAGCAGTCCCTATGTGCGCTTTTTCTCTCTGGGTGTCTTTGCCCTGTGGATTTTGATTTTCCTGAGGAAGCTGGTCCTTCATACTATCTTTGAGCGGTTTGGATGAGTTACTAGAGAAGAATGGCACTGAGGATGAACCAGGTGCTGTTTTACATTCAGCCTTTTCTCCCAACTTCTTCATTTCATTTGCTCCATTTTTATGATGGTGACAGACAACACTGCTTTCTTCTTTCTTTCTCTTGATCTTGACCTCTCCTTCCCGTCCCCCATCCTCAATCATTTGTTTCCTCTTTCTGTCTACGCGATTCTGTCCCATCCTTTCACTGTTTGCTCTCTCTTGCTTGGTGGGGACAGGAAGGAGGCCAGTGATAGAGGCTGTGTGTGTGGTGGTCAGTCTCAGCTCAGCACTCAGTGACCCAGACAAAAGGGATGACTCTGTTCTCTCAGGGAGAATCTCCATATCACTAACCTCCCTTTTCTCTCTTATATCTTTCTCAATCTCTTCTTGCTTCTGGTCCAGACTCTCTGTGACAGACTGACTGAGATCTGTGGGACTGTGGGATTTCAATAGTGTGTCTGAGGTAGTGTGGGTTGGTGATTGGTTGGTGGGTTTAGAGGACACTGTGGGATCTGATGTGGGAGAGGAATCCTGATGCTCCTGACACTGGATCTCTGGCCCCAGCGCAAGAGAAGAGGAGTACTTCACCCCTCCTGTGGTGCTAGCAGGAGGGCGTCCAAATGGACCACCCCGACATGTGACCCTCTGGCCACCCAGAAACGTGGCCAGGCTCTTGAAGACGTCATCCAACCCTGTCTTATGGTGGCGAAGCCGACGAAGGAGAAGTGAGCCAGATGTGTCTGTGCTGTTGTCCATCTCTTCCTCCTCTTCTTCCTCAGAAATTTGTTTAGCTGTATAAGGTAGACCGCAGAGCTTAGCCATGTCGTTATGGCACAAATCAGACATTCTACCTTCACAGGGCTCCTTATTTGCATCATCAACCCTCTCACTGTCTCCATGAGGAGGAGAAAAGCAATGGGTGGGACTGGGCTGGAGGACGGGTCGTCTCATCACTCCCTTATCTAGCTCATCCTCATCTTCTCCCAGAGTGGATACTGGAGAGCCTTGCCAGCTGAGCACAGGGGGGCTGGCCGCGGGGTTGTCTCCCAGCTCTAGCACATTCCCCATCACAGCTGCAGGTTGCAGGTCTGGGGCATTAAGGACCCCTCCTTGTCCGCCTGCTTTGCCATGGATGGGCTCCTCTAAGCTAATGGAACTCGCTCTACTAAGAGGTGCTAAGGCTTTATATGAAAGGGGAGGGAGTGTATCATCTGGCTTTACTTTTGATCTGCCTTCTGATGGGGATACGCGGATGGGGCGCTTCTTGCTGGTCTGGTTGGGGCTGGTGTTAGCGAGTAGAGGCCGTATTAGTTTCTCCTTGACAGGGAGTTTGGGTGGGCTACAGCGCTGTTCTGACATTTTGTGATTTCCTGATGGGTGTGGTGAAATACATCTGGGATGAGGAGCTCCACCAGGGGATGAGAGATTCTCAGAAGTATTTTTAGTATCTATAGGTGCCTGATGTCTGTGTGATGTCCTCTCTGCTCTGTCGCTCCTCGGCCTGTGTTTGTGTTTGGATGGGGTGGGTGGTGTCTGCAGAGACTGGCCTTGCTTCTCTGGCCTCAGAGGTGCAGTCTGAATCTTAGTCTGGCTCGTTTTGGCCTCTCCTGCTGAGTAGCATGTAGAGGGGGATGTAAACATTTGCTTTTGTGTTTTTTCTGTGATTTTAGTTCTTGAACCTGACTCATTCTTTCCCTCCTTCGCTGATTTCTCCTTTTTCTTTTTTCTGTCTGCTTTGTAGCTTTCTTCTTCCAATTTACATGAAAAAATCTTCAAGCCATCCTTCCTTTTGGCCTCTTTTTTCTTCCGCCTTTTTCTCTCCTCACCTTTTCTGTTCATCTTCCGCATTTCATCCTTTCTTTCCTTTTTCCCCTGTTTATCCTTATGTTTGCACTCAGGTTTTTTGTGTTCTCTGAACTCTCTCTCAGGCTTGCTGACTCTTGATCTGCTGTTGTGTGGGGACTGTCGAGAGCCAAGGGGCTGTGAGGTCTTCCTGAATTTGACCTCTGAGATGAGGAACCCAGAGTTTGGACCAGTGGAAGATGTTAGACAAGCGGTAGATGTAGGACTAGGGGTAAGAGTATGGATGGGGCTTCCCTGGAGTTTCTGCTGTCCTCTGTGTTGCGGTGTAGCAGTGCCTGCGATCTGGCCAGGGTTCCGCTGATGAACGACTGATGGATCTTTTCTCCCGTTGGCTGTGGTGTATGTAGAGGGACTGGAAGGAGCACGAGGACTGATGGCAGCAGAACTTCCATCTTTGGGGCTGGAGTGGAGGGACGGATACGGAGGAGGGTCTGCACCAGACGTCTCGGAGAGGGGCGGACTCCTTAACTTGCCCCTTACATTAGTGCGCTGAGCTTCCTATGGAGTGAAGATGACATATATCAAGATATCTCTTCCGGACTAGAACACTCAATAACACAAAACCATAATGATACTAAATTGAATATTAATAGCAATCTGGGACTGGTGACATGTCACAGAAACAGCTTTTGATGTTGATGTTTCAAAAGTCTAAAACAATGGAATATAATTCGGGGAGAGAAAAGCAATTTTATTTGATGGGAGGGGCGCGGAGGGGTGGGATTGTTAAAAAATCGGATGTTTCTTTTGGTTAGAAATGTATATTTACTCCTACTAGTGCAGCATGTGGTCACCAAGAAAGATACTCAGTTTTCCAGGAAGTAAAAGTAATGGGAGTTAATTTCATGGGGACTTTAAAACATGCCATACACACTGTAGATAATAAAAGGATAGTAAGTATAATAGAAAACATTATGCATCCCACAGTTGCCAATATGATTTTCTGTGTTCATGCTCTTTAATTAAATGGTTCCTCACTGTGCTTTGCTTGTGGTGGTGGCCCCGGCTGTCCCTGCCCTCCAGAGGGTGCAGCAGGGGGTTGTGCTGTGGGGCTCTAGGGTGGCCTGTGTGCCGTTGATAGTGGTAGTGATGGTTTTGACGGCTGTAAGGCACACGGGTGTGGTCTGCTGGTGAAGACGGGATTTTCCGGTCAACCTTCCCTCTGCTGCCATGGTGTGGTGATCTGCTGCCGCAGCTCTGGGTTGGTGGAGGATGATGAGGGTGAGAGGAAGAACAGCTCTGGCCTTGACCTGATAGGCTACTGTTATACAGGCCTTGTCCTCCAGTTCGCAGTTTAGAGGTTTCCTGCGATTTTCAAGACCAAGGAATCAAGCAGATATAATAGAAATCAGTCATGAGCAGTTCTATCACTAGCAATGATACTTTTAGTAATAATTTACTGATGTCAGTAACAGCTTATACAAGCTTACCTGTTGCTGTGTTGGTGAGGTCCTGTGGTCAGAGTGGTGGCAAGGACCTGCCCTGTCATTTAGAGGCTTCCAGTCATCCTGGTTGCAACGATGGTAACGAGGTGGTGACGGGGCATGGGTGAGTAAAGCTAAATGCTTTGATCCAGGGTGAGATGACTAAACAGGGCACAAGGGAGAATATCTAGTTGAACTGGATTGTTTTTTGCCATTAGGTGGTGCTATTGTTCAGATATATTTTGAATAAATCAAGATTTGTTGTACAACTAACATCACCTGATCAGGGCCAGAGTTCCTTCTCCTCTTGGCGGGGCACTCTTCCCGAGGGGATAAGGGGTGCTGGGGGGGTGGACTGTGCTGGTGGAGCTGGTCTCGCCGCTGGTGGAGGGCCGGCCGTTTCCAGGGCCCTGGTCTGTGGTTTATCATTCTGCCTGGGAAGGTCCTGCGGCAGTCTGAGGGGGCCCACCTCTCCGGTGGGGACAGCAGCTCTCTGTTGTGATGTGGGCGAGGACCCCCATACTGAAATGTACACAGTTATTATCAAAAAGTTAAAATGATAATAGACTTCTAGTTGCAAAAACATCCGCCTTCTAATATGAACCTAATGGTATGCCATATTCCAACAACTCTCACCGTGGAGTTGTTGACATTGTTGTCCCAGTTCATGTAGCGTTCTCCCGGTCCTGTTGAATAATCACTGTGGCTGCCAGCTCGGTTGTGGAATGAGCGTGTGGAATTGTGGTGCCAGCTCTGGCCCTCATAAGGCTGGTCCTTGCAGTCCCAAGGTCGTAGTGGCAGTCTGTGCCCCTTCGGAGGACCCTTTTCCTGGGCATGATTGGCTGTTCTCTCCCCCCTAAGAGCAAGACACATATACCTTACGAGCAAAAAGTATCTATCATGGTAATCTCACTTGGCACATCTAAGACACACAGATTTTTAATCATGCTGGCAGAGAAATGAGCACTCATGTGTGGACAGTCGCCTCTGGAATTTTGAACACATTATGCGACAGCATAACACATCTGAGACTTGTGCACAAAACCAATACTTATTTCCATGGTAGCATTATCAAGTGTTCTATTGTTCTGTTGCTCTATCTTCAAGGTACCAGCTATGTTGCCTTTCAAGTTGATTTTAATGGACATTCTCTCTCTATCCATTTAAGTAGTTCTATGACCAGATAGAATACAGTACACACGTTCTGTGAGACACGACATTGTAAAGGTGGTCTACAAGCAGCAAAACTGCAAGATTTGCAACATGATTAAGTTATCTGTAAGTGAAAGGACTTTTATACTGGGCTGTTGAGGTGTTTCACTCACCTACTATAAATATGACTTGAGGTTGGATGATGTGATTGATTGCGCCCTCCTTGACATCTGTAGCAAAGGGGAAATGGCAATTGTTTTTAATAACAATCATACAGAAAACCTCTATATAACTGTCTCAAGTGAGAGCTGAGAATATATTTTTTGGCAACGAAATACAAGTGAGCATGAAACAAGTCTGGGAGCTCCCTCTTTTTAAACTGTATGGTTTGCTGACCACGTACACTCTTTCTCAACAACGCCCTTCACATTCATACAGTTACACACATTCACACCTGGGATCTTCCCAGTACAACTAAAGTCTTGAGCAATTGCATTGGAGCAATTGGGGGTTAACTGTCTACTCAAGGGTACATCAACGATAACTGTTTAGGAGGGGAGGTTTCATTCACTGTCCCTTCCCAGATTTCTAGGTTCAAAATATAGAACAGATTTCCAGCTACTTTGCTCTTCAAGGTGCTTAAACAAAAGCATGAACCAGAAGAAAAGTGTCCAGCAACACTTGTTGGTAGAATATGGAGTCCTTTATTTAAACCACCACGTTTCGGCAGTAGGACCCTGATGAAACGTGTTGGTTTGAATAAAAGACTCCATATTCTATACCAACAAGTGTTGCTGAGCATTTTCTTTTGTTAGCCATTCCCTACCCTTCGACTATTGCTGCTCCATGTCACTCACCCAGTTCTATCACCTTTCTTGGGCCCTACATCAACACTCCAAAAGGAAATGTTCCTTTTGGAGCCTTTCATTACAAGAACTGTGATGAACCGTTCAAGACAAGAACAGAAAATTCCATATGGAGCCAGTCTAATAGTATAGAAAAAAAACAGATCCACTTTTAAAGCAAAAAACAGATCCTCCTGAGAGCTCAGTGACCACAGACGATCTGCCTTGACCTCACTGACCATGAAGTCATTTGAAAGGCTCGTTAATAAAGAGCTTGTGAGTATGGCTGAGAGCTCGCTCAACCCCATGCAGAGAGGTCACAGAGGTCACTGTGACCCTACTCAGCTTTCTGAACAAGCATCTGGATAATCCAAGAACACATGCTAGGCTTTTATTTGGTGAATTTTCTTCTGCTTCAAATACAGCCACATATTTTAAGCCAATAAAGCGTTGACTCATTTTAACTTAGATCCAGGTTTTCTATGTTGCATTGTTGATTTTTTTTAATGAGCCATTCCAGCCAGCTGTTTGTGCAGTGGTGTTGTGATGAATTTTCTCCCCTCAATTTACCCAAAACATACAGTAAGCTATGGCATTTGATCTCAGGAAAAAAGCCCTACTTCCATTTGCAACTTTATATCAATGACCAGAGTATTGAATTCATGGACACTTAGAAGTATTTGGGAACTATTAATGACTGTAAAATATATTTTTCTAATATTGATGCTATTTGTAAGAAGGATCAGCAGAGATTATATTTTTTAGGAATGGTGTGAGTTGAACATCTTACAGAAGCAATCCTCACTTTTTACATTGTGGCCTGGTTTGGAAATTTGAGTGGGAAAAACAAAAAACTGACTCAACAGTAGAAGACCATCTTTACTGATGCATACAAGAAGCCCAGAGCACCATACACCGCCCTGGTCACACTTTGTGGTGAGAATTTGAACCACTTCCTTCAGGTCATATGTTCAGGCGACAACAGGCTGAATAAAACAGATTGAAGTTTATCCTATATGCCATAACCTTGCTTAACTGTAACATATAATCCCCACTCCATGCCCCCATTATCCCCTTCATTCACTCTACTGTTCTTCAATTGTTTTATTTAAAGAATCATGTATGTTTTTGTATTTTATTTCGTTATTGAACATGATTATGTATATGCCTTGCTGTAATCCCATTTTCCCATTAAGGACAAATCTTGAATTTTAAAGGGAAATACTGGTGCTATTTCTCAGCTGTATCATTGTTTTTCATACATCCGACCAACCTAGATTGTTGTTCAATGCAAAGCTTGTCAATATGCAGTGTACAGCACTTACAGTAAATGCATATTAAGAAATTCACATATTCTATACTTAAATGCACATAGTCAAGCTTCAAGGGGTTCCAGAAAGTGCAAAAACTGCAATATGCAGAGCTCACGCTTGAAAGGTTTTAAAGACAGCTCTACTCTAAGAGGAAAAGATTCTTTGAGGAATCTTTAGGGGTTCAGAGTTTATCGATGACACATCTCGCTACCAAGTTGGCCTCATCCTGGCTCTAATATAAGTCGCTGAATCTCTTACCAATCCTGATTGTCTTTTTTATGAGAGTCACACTTATTATACTCGCCAAAAGCCACAACCAGATACACTCTTGAAGCCACAGTCACAATCATGTTCGTTAGAGCCGTGATCATAACTGCTGCACCTGAGAAGCCAGATTAAGGCTTGTCTCAGCTGCTCAAGAAGCTATGGTTACATTCACCAGAGTCCTGCTTGATTAAACTGCAGATGGATTCATGCTCCCAGCTGCAGTCGGAGTGAGAGCTTTTCAGAAGCATGCTCATCACAGTTACTGTTAATCAGTCAGCATAGAGTGGTGCTTATCTTGCATCAACACTGAGCAAGAAAGGCTGCAGAGTCGCACCTGCGGGAATGACCCTTAGTAGTTCAAGCGGTCGCAGTCTTGGTCAGCAGAGTCCTGCTCACCACAGCCATGGTCAAATTGGTTTCTCCTCACTGCCAGGGTTTAATTTCTCCCCGGGTGTGCTCCTGTCAATTGTTCAACTCTTGGGGCATCAAAAGCCTTTTTATCTTATCTGTTTTCTTATCTGTTAGATGCCGCCTTTGATTGCAGTTTCCTGGGTCTTTTTGGAAATGTAGGCTGATGGTAGCATGATGGATCATCCTTTTCTGATCCTACCGGCTTATATCAACGGCAAATATCATCAAGGCCACAACATGTCAAAATGTATTCACTTTTTTTCGAGCCTTGGTGATGAAAGTGTTGAACGAGTAATTTGTAACAAGGAAACTCAAGCATGAAATAAACGCTCCTCTGATGCACCTGCTCTGTATCATGCGATCACAAAGCAGCCAGTATATCTCCTGCCTTGGACTTCACTCTTTTTTGTTGCGTTGTTACCCTACTCCTTACCAGCCTCATCAGTAACATGGCTCTCCCATGGGGGCGGCGGTGGGGGTATCAACACCACCAGCTAAGTGGTCCATTATTGCTGTATTGATAGCACTGGTGGTCCCACCCTAACAGTATCGTGTTCACACTTTCATGCAATAAATATTGTGATATCATATCTGCTGGTATGAATGTCTCTGATCTGACAAGAATTGTCTATGTCAAAAAAGTAAAGAATGGTAATTTTAAACAATAAAGATACAGAAAAAAATACTCTGGTACAGTGATATAAAGAAGCACAAAGTGTGTGAGAGTGCTGCTGACCTGTGTGTGTGGCTCCAAGGGCGGCTGTTCATGGGAGCCCATTGTCCTCTGTTAGGTCCTCCAGCTTGGTAGGAGTCCCATGTGTTACGGCCAGAGTACAGCTCTGCTGGGTGATACATCCAGCCTGAAAAGGAGATGTTGTTTCACACAGATGTTGTTACGACAAAAAAAAAAGACAAGACAAGATAGCTAAATGGAAGCGAGTATTGTCAGAAATTGGCCATTTCATCCAATCAGACCTCGGTGTATTCATTTGCTGTTGCTATGCAATGATGATGCTCACTACTCTGCATTGCAAAGTATTGAATTCTGAATAATTCTGTATAATATATGATCAAATAACTCAGAAAACCCAAATAATTTTGCAATTTAAATGTAAGCACAACCAAACCTTGGCTGTGATTAGCTGTTTGAGAGCTAAGCTGACTCCAGTTCTTGGATGCTGATTCAGCACTCGCAGTCTACTCGCTTATTCATTTTAATTTGGAAAACATGGCCTGAGGTCTAAAGTAAGAGCCCTCCAATAAAAGTTACACCCAATCACTTGCGTGTGATATTCTTGTGGGGCAGCAAGTGAACGCAACACAGAAATACAATTTTGACAGTTGCATGCAGCGACTCATTCATGCATGTTTAAGGGTTCTTAATGACATTTTTGCCATGCAAACACATATTCTTGTGCATTCCTGCATTTTCAACATTTTACCATGTATTTCAGTAAAAATGCAATAATTAAAAAAATCTGTTATAGTCTACTCTGATCATCAAATCATTTCACTATACAATATTCTTGTATTTCACACCTGGCAATTGTGCTACTACCACAGAGTGACTGTGATAGCTGTGATAGCTGTGAGCAAAACTTCGAACATCAGTTTAAAAAAACATGAGGAAGAAACAGTGTGCAGGCTAGATAAATATTTCTTTACAAAGAATGCAGGGTATATACAGTTGTAGTAAGTCATATTTTATCTGTCCTTTTTATTGCTGGCTAAGCCATCTTGCCTGCCTCCTCTGCTCTTTCCCTCACTCCCCTCCTCTCCTCTCCTCTATATCTTTTCTAACCTGCATCCCTGCTCACTTCTTCAGGGTCTCCTCTTCCCTTCTCCCTTTTCCTCTGCATATCCTCTCCTCCACTCTGCAGTGTCTTCTCTCATCGCTACCTCATCTCTGCTTCCCTCTCTTTTTGCTACGTCTTACTGCCATGTCAAGATTTCACGGGGAACGGATGAAAGTCTGATTACAGTGCTTGAAATGAATGAAAGGGAGAGGATTGTAGGAGAGTAAACTTTCAAGAGAAGTCTAAAAGGTGGCCAATTGTTCTTTCTAAAAGGGCCTTAAAAAGGCTAGAGCTGGCTGTTTTAGAGTTGTATGAATGTCACTTAGGGTAAGACAGACATGTGACTCATTAAGAAAAGTATGCAGATGAAATGGACGAAAAGGTACTGAATGTACAAAGGGACATCTTCCTGATATTGAGTTGCAGCCTCTTTTGCACAATCCACACCCAGATAACACACACACATACACACACACACACACACACACACACACACACACACACACACACACGCACACACACACACACACCGGGAAAAAGAGTAATCAGATACTATTCAGTTAGAGAAAACAAGTGCTCGGTTACAAAATGACTCGCTATTTACATCCATAGTTTCCTGGTTTCTCTGGACAGCTGACAAATAGCTCTGTTTTCATACATAATGTAGTTTATAGAAATTGATACTTTCACATGGTGGGCACAGCACAACAAAAAACAAAACACACAAAAGAACAGAGAAAAATATGAATGCTCTGTCTTTACCAGTCTTGGTCTGTGTCTGGGAAGCCCTCCACTTCACACCTGAAAGAGCAAAAAAAAAAAACTACCTGTGGACAACAGACAGAGTAGAGTGATACATTCTGTGCATAGCTGCTCTACGCAGTACATACATACACAGAGAGAGAGAGAGAGAGAGAGACAGAGAGAGAGAGAGAGCGAGAGAGAGAGAGAATGACATACATAACGGCCGCTGTATACCATGTCTACACAATAATTGCTGCTTGTGCTGGCCTCACAATAAATTAGCTTTATACCCTCATGGGTCTGTGATTTGCATCCACACAAAAGTGTCATATTGTCTATCTGTAGGAGATTTTATATCCTCATGCTGTATTTTCTGCTGCACTGTGTCTGGTTAGTGGTCATATCATCAGTCAGCCAGAGCTGCAGTGTGCATTCAGCCTTTCTCTAATCACTGCTACCCAGCAGCCACCACAGCCAGTGGCCAACCAATGATAAAAAAAAAACATGGCACTAAGATGAAGGACCATAGCAATCTCACTTTAAGAACAGAGAGGAAGGGAGAACAAACCGGGTGGGCAGTGCTGCTGAACCATTTCTCTCACCCTGTGCTTTAGCCCTGACCATGAATCCCTAACTCCTGAGGAACCTGGTAGTGGATGTGGCTAAAAAGCCACAGCACCCATGTTACACAGGGCTGCTTCCTGGCCATCCAGTCTCACTGCTCAGCATCATTTGCTAATTCAAGTTTTTTCCTTCCGTTTGTGTCATCTACTGCATCCTCCCATGGTACAGTGGGCTCTACTGTATGAAGCAAACTGCCCACTGGGTATGGACCACAGTACCAGGTCGGGCTGGTGCAGACTATTTCAGAAAGAACTGTAAATTGTTGGTCTATGTCTGCTCGCATTTTCTAATCCCTAGCTTCTCCTAACTGCTCTAACTACCTGCTCTTTCTTGGCTTTAAGTACAAAACCAAATTGATGCATAGGGCCATCTCTCCTAAGAATAGACTTCTAACTCAACTTTGTATCCTGACAGGATATGTCTAAGCGCTACTGTATCTAAACACATAGGACATGAGGTCTTCACCTCTGGTCTGGTTGTTTTAAGATGACAGTAGCACTAATGAATTTACAGTATTCCTACATACCTCCATATTCCGTAATTATATTCCGTAATAATTATTTCTAAATACGTTTCTTCCTCTTTATACTTACGCTCCCAGCTCATCCACTGTCCCTGTTTAGCTTGAAAAACGTCTTTGGCACATTTTACCACTTCCCCCTGGTGATGTATTTACCAGTTTATACCAATTTCTTTTTCTAAGTGTGTTACTTTGTTACATATAGGTTTGCTTGTGCCAAGACCAAGGGCTTCACAGCTCTGTTGCAGCTGCCCTATAATAACCTTACTGTGAGTCTAAGTGCTGATTGAGCTAAGTGAACTACTTCTTCAAGGGTCCATTTCCGTCCAATTGCTAGAGCAGATGCTACACTTCTCACTGCTCCGGCATCAGTCTGTATTAGAGTCAAGTTTTATTATTGTGATTCTGAAACTCTCTGTTAGATAGAGGTAACTCAAAGGCCCTTCCCATACAGTGTCACACTGCTAAGATAGTGTTGGACTCTAAGACATTTCCTAATATACAAGTGAATCTGACTTCTCTAACTTCTCAATGGGTATCTCATACAGTACACTGTCAATTGCCACATAAAGCTGAATGGTAGACACTACATAACTGGTAATATCCACTTTAATCCTCATATCATATCAAAACCTCAAAATTTGCTCTTTGTCCATAAGGCTGGCATCATACCATCTTCCTTGTAGAATCCTTTGTTTGATAGTTTCCCCTTAACAGTAGAGATGCTACTTGGTTTTCATGGCTTTATTTTCTTCCTTGCCAGTTAGAGTTTGTCTAACCCTAACCCTAACCCTTCATAAACTTTTTCCTCATATTCTTATTTAAAGCTACAACCTTTGGCCAATACTGTGAAATGGTATTGATAGAGATCTCTTGTTGATTGTAATAGTTTGGTAATATGTGAACTATGTGCCCAGTTTCTATTTGTGTTTGTCCCTCTATTTGGTTTGTGAATACCCCCAATGAAGGTATATTTGCTAAAATAAATAAATAAAAAAAAAGATCTACCAAAGTGAAATGAGGCTTTATGACTAACCAAAAATGTGACACATTTTCAGTCAAGCCTGGTCTGTTGAAATGAGCATGATGTCTTAAAATGCAAATATGTACTCTGTGCATGAAAAGTGAGAAAAATATGTTTTCTCAGCATGAAAGGATTATGTGAAGGAGACACGACCAGAAGTAGGCAGTAATTCAACATTGAACTAATGTGGTGGAAAGTAACCAAGTGGGGTGTTGGGGTCGGAGTGGTGGATGGGTGTCACCTATAAATCAAAACCTTACCTTAACCTTAACCAAATTGTTTTAGTTGGGTTGGGGGGCTCAACCGTTAGCTAATCTTTTGAGACAAATGGCGTGTGCAGTTTATGTTCATGTCACATAATTCAATTCATGGTATTGTCACATAATCCAGTTTGTAGGCTAGTTGAGGAACTTAATGTTCACATAATTTGTGTCCACAAAACGTAGTTTGTATTTTCATGAAATTTTATGAGACTGTTTTGCAATTTCCCTGTTTCTTTGACAAGAACAGATGGCTCACCCCAATTTTAACTCTTAGCTAGTCCTGTATTGGAGCGACATAATGCAAAAAGCACCATGGATCATGTGTTTTTACAACATTTCTGCACGTCTGAATTCCATTTTGTTACCTAGTTGTTGTGGAGCTGTCAATCAACAGCAGCTTAAAATAGCATTCAGGCTACTTCTCCAATCTGCTGCAGCAGTAGTTAAGCTAAAGTGAGAGACTGTACTCCACAATGGCTGTGTACTTCCAATATTACTCCCAACTAGGATCAACTTGAGACATCTTTAGTCCAAGGCCAACTGATACAATATAAAAGAGGTTAAATTGGTCTTTGCTTTGCAGTAAGATAACTTTAGCCAAAGTACGTGCACGCTAACAACATGTATGTAGGAATGTGCTGAGCCAATTTTTTTAAATCAAGTATCCCAAATTCAGTCCATTTGACAAAACAAATACAATGTGTTATAAAAGGTAGTTGTAAAATCATATATGTGGCAAAATAGAATTTGGGCATAATGTAATCCTTCTTTGTTCAGCTTGTTTCTAAAAATTAGGTAGTAGTACAAAATAATTACAATTCAGTTTCTCACTTGTGTAGAAAGATATTTGCCAGCTATTTTGCACAGATGGGTTAGTTAAGGATACTTTGGTCTTCAAATACGGATTTAAATTCTTTAATGCTGGTGGCCGATTAGCTCACACCTATTAGTTGGTTCAACCCGCACTCTGCACCCTTCAATCTGCTCTGCAAGCCTTGCTCCCTCCCTCTTGTCACCAAGGAAACCCCGGTCATCATTGTCACTAGGGAGGGATAGCCATGTCTCGCATTCACAGCTGTCTGTGCCTCTGTGTGTGGCTGACTAACCTGACAAAAAATATTCTAATCCTGTTTCAAGTGTGGATAGGATGCATTTGTATGAAAAAACAATAGCGTGTGTGTGTGTTTGTGCGTGCATGTGTCTACAGTGGCCATACAGCCAATCTTACCTTGTGGATGAGTACTGAGAGAATAGGGGAGACAGACTCTCTGGTCCCTATTCAATGATGCCGTCACTCAGGAAGAGAAAGACAACAGTCCTGTGCAGTCTCAGATCCCTTTAAATAGACATCTTCACCCCCTGCTAGCTGGCAAACGTGCACACACACACACACACACACACACACACACACACACGGACACGCACACGCACAGCAGACAGAGTGAGGAAATACCACAGTCAGTTGGTCCACAGATGTACAAGACATGGAGGTTTTATTGTTTCAAAGTGAGGCAAGTATCTTTCCTCCATCCTTCCATTATTCCTGTCATGCTCTCCCTTTCTTTCCTTGTCTTGCACTCCCTCTCACCCATGCTTTCACACACACACACTCACACACACACACACACTTGCACTCTCACAATTCTGCCCCTCTAGACAAAGGGGAAAGGGGAATGAAAGGTGAAGTAAGAGAAAGCAGAGAGAGAGAGAGAGAGAGAGAGAGAGAGAGAGAGACAGAGAGAGACAGACAGAGAGAAATAAAGAGAGAGAGAGAAAGGAAAGCATAGAGAGAGAGAGAGGGAGAGAGAGAGAGAAAGCAGAGAGGGAGGATGGGCCAATAACCTTTGACAAGCCAGCAGGCTTTCTTTTCTCTTGCCTTCCTCTTCTTGGCCCCGCCCCATTTGCCCCTGCTACCTTTGCTATCTTCACTACTTATTTCAACAAGGCTCCTTTTCTCTTTCTCGACACCTAATATCCTAGCCTCTTCCTTTCTCTTTCAGTCCATGTATATGCCTCTGCCGTTGCCTCACCCTCCCTTTTTCTCTGCACGCTGTGTCCTTGTATCCTTGGCAACCGATGATATCATTTACTCCAGAGCTGGGAGCAAGGCCTCAAGCAAGGAGGGGAGTGTTTGCATGTGTGTGTGTATGTGTGTGTGAGAGAGGGAGATAGAGAGATAGAGAGAGAGTATATAGGATTTAGTGTATAATCAATAAATGCAATTTCACTAATTCTTCACATTTCTATCTATCTTCTTTCTTTTCTGTTTGCTCTTCTCAGTCTGTCTGCAATGGGAGCATTCATACAGTAACTCTGTTAAGAGAAAACACTATTCATTAGCACTGAGCAGGACAGGATATGCAAAGTGAAATTTCCCAGCTCTGTTTGAGCATAATTCACAGAAAAATACCCTGCGAGGCCAATTTTTGTTTTAATTTGGGCATAACTCCAGTCTGTCACATTCTAGCACACCTCACACTATCTGGAGCTCCCTGCTAGCTGCAGTGAAACACTGCAGATGTGCATCCCTTGTTGAGACCTCAAGTGTGTAGTATGTGTGTGTGTGTATATACTGTATGTGTGTGTGTGTGTGTGTGTGTGTGTCAGGAAGGATACTGATCCTATACCATAAAAGGAAGGATGGGCTGCACCAGACAAGGCCTGTCTCTGGTGGCTCCCACAACCAGGCTAGCTAACACGAGGAACATGAAGAGAACAGATGGAGGGAAAGGGACAAAGCATCTCACAATAGTGCAACCTGTAATGTATAATACAGACAGACAGTAGCTGGACACAGTCACACACCCCACAGACATGGACACACACTGTAGCAATAAGAAATGGAATATCTCCACGATCACAGAGAAGAACATATGAGCTGAATATCAATCACATTTCTAAAAATAACATCATCCCTGCAGCCCCGCTCCCCTCCGCTACATCCCCTTCTCCCTTTCCATAATGGAGGCTTCTCCCGGTGTATGCTCCATAAAGCACAACCCTCTGAGGGGTACTGGAATGTACCAAGGCAAGGTCAAGAAAAAGAGAGGGGGGGTCTTTTGCAAACAATACAAAATGTATTTTGTGAACAATACCAGTGGACCAGGTGAACAGGTTCAAAGACGGCACTGGATGCACGTGTGTGTGTGAGTGTGTGTATGTCGTCTGTGTGTGTGTGTGTGTGCCAGACAGCTGGCTTGTGTGCTGCATGTTAACCTAGAATCGCATGTCCAGGTGGTTGCCTGAGCTGTCTTCTCACTAACCAAGCTGCCCAATATCTATGGAGAGCATACAGTGGAAGCAGTTTGTATGTTAGTCATAGTAACCCAGGATGTCCTTTACGCATCCTATTTTAAGCAACTCAAGAGTGAGTCTCTGAATCAAGACAGTCATAATTGCTTGAGGCAGTGATTTTATGCAAGGAGAACACAAGGCTCCTGAGCTGTAAAGGCATAAAAACACAACAAAGCCCTAACAACTCCAGTGATTTCTGTATAAAATACATTAAACGAATAAAGCTGAACTTTCAATGAAGCACTGGTGTATAACTTAGTACACAGCTAACACATTATTCTATATGAGGATAAATCAATGCACTTGGTCACACTTTAGCTCTTTACTACTATATACTATAAACCCTCCCAACGCGCGTGAGCACACACACACATACACACACGCACACACACACACACACACACACACACACACACAAATGTTGACCAAACGCTGTTGCAGACAACCACAAATCGTAATTGAGTCTAAACACAACTGTTATTCTTCACAACATTCATCATTTTGAATTAGTATTGGTGTACTATGTGTGTACACATGTGTGCTTGTGTCTGTGTGTGTGTGTGTGTGCGCGAGCGTGTGCTTCATGCATGAATGTGCAGCATAGTCTGCAGACACATCCTGCAGTATGTTCAGCCAAGACAGATGGTCCAGAACAATGACACACTGATATGTTTAAAAAATACACACAAATGAACATACACAGATGCACACAAACACAGAAACACACACACACAGTATACACCACCACCACACCACACACTGCATGCAGTAGGCTATATTTCAATTCAGTCAGTGAAAAAATGGCATATCAAGTTGCACATGTGCAGTCTTGTTTTACCTCTTTTTTTCTCGGTGCTCTTTGGTCCACACACCCCTCCACTCGCCTTTGCCCCTTTTCCTCCCTTTCACTCCTCTCCACCTTGTCTCACCCGATCCTCTCCTCTGTCTCCTTTCTTCCCCTCTCCTCCTCTTCCTGTTTCCACTCCACTCTCTGATGCTCGGGCTCTCACAGCAGACCGATCCATGTGCAGAGACCAACAGGGCGGGCCAACACGCTGCCAATCACATCGCACAGGCCAATGAGAGGAGAGGATCTCTTATCTATCACATTTTGCAGTATACAGAGGGGTAAGGAGGAGGGGAAAGCGGCAGACGGAGAGATGGAGAATGGAGAGGCTCTTTTTTCCCTTCCTCTCTCCCTCTTTTGCTGTGTGTGTGTGTGTGTGTGTGTGTGAGTGAGTGAGTAAGAGAGAGTTGGAACATGGCCAATACAGTAAAAGAGATGTTTTAAATCTCTACACAGCTGGAAAAGAATCCATTTTCTCAAGCAGATATGGGCATGTTTTCCATCAATGCTGAACATTTGCTATTTAAATATATTCTCCCCCCCAAAAAATATACATTGCAACAATGATCTCAGTATAAACTATACTACACTTGAGTAAAATAAAGATCACATCCTATAACAATGCCTCTATGTAGCCTGTCTATAGCCTTAAGTCTCTGTTGTAATATTACAATAATCTGTTTACGATTCAGTATTTGTTTATATATTTTCAAATCCTGTTGTCAATTGTTTTTTAAGTCTGTTTCACCTCTCACCTTTTTGCTGAAAAAATTACTGTTAGGCTATTTAGTGACTTAGTGACTGATAAAATAATAATTTAATGTGGCTAGATTTATTCACTGACATTGTAAACTTGCCTGGCATAGGCTACGTGTTAATTTAAAAAAGGAAAAGAGTGCTAAGCCAATAACTTTCTAATATGCACATCCCAATAGGCTTCCCAGTATTACTGATATTGATACATACTGATGGGTTAAAAGTAAAAAACAAACAAACAAAAAAAACCTCTGCATCCTTCATCCATATTTTAGATGCACAAAATCCTCGTCCATCTGGTTGAAAGCGGAACCTTCCATTTTGATGGACCTTGGTAAAACAAAATAATTACCTAGCTACAGTATGGCTACAGTATGTTTCTGGTGAAGTGAGAGGTGAGTGGGAGTGCTATCAGAGGAGAGCTGGCAGACAGGCTGAGTGCTGGCTGGGCTCACCAGGCCTCTAAATGTCAGGTGACAGGATAACCAGGGGAGGTGGGGCTACGGCACTGGGTTCATGAGGGAGGGCCTTGTCTTTGTGACTCAAAATGCAAACCCACTCCTCTGCTCATTTCACCCATCAGCGACCAATAACAAGCCGGCAGCGCTGACAGCCAGTGGATACATGGTTAGAAAGAAAGGCAGAGAGAGAGAGAGAGCTCATACACACTAGAGGAGTAAATGAGAGCGTGAGAGGGAAATGGTCGAACCAGCCTGCTTACAGCCCCTCACTTCTCACTTGCCATAGCAACAGCCCCTATTCAGCCCAAACCCTATTGGCCACTGCACAGCCCCATGTGGGTATTTAGACCAATCAGCAGGCTTTGGTGCAGAACTGAGTGGGGACAGATTCACACAGGCCAGACTTTCTGCTAAATTACGCCACCTGGTGGCCAAATGAAGGTCCAGAGGCTCCATATTTCCTAGTTTACACATAGAATAGCTTGGTATCCTTGGCATTTCCTACTAATTATGGAACAAATGGTGTTGTCAGGATGTTTTAACATTTAGTGCCTAGACTTCAGTAGCAATTCTAAATACTATTACAAACACTTTAACATTATAGTTCAATAATTAAGTGCTCATTCAGTGAGCAATAACTAATCATGTGTTAACAGTTCTTTCCACAGTAACTCTTTCAATTATGGCTCTGACAATAGAAATGAAGTTATGTGGTGGTAAATAATGAAGTATTTTTCTCAATAAATAAACAAGTAAATAAATGAACTGTTGGACAGCCCAGACCATCCAAAAAGTCGAAGACACGATGTGAATTGTAAATACAAAATGTACTCTTGATGAATAATGTATAAACTTGTATAATACTGTCAGATGAATATACAAGGTTTTGATCTATTTATCATTAAGTGCACAACCGGACTATTGTCATAAAAATCCCTAACAAGACTGGATTCATTATACTGCTTTAAAGACATCAAACTAAAAGAAATTCAACAATGCATACAAATTGATATAATTATTTTTTTCCTGAAACACACACATTTGGTTGGATTAAAAAAAATTACATTTACCTTCATAGAGCAACAGTGTTACTCATATTCCAAGTTTCCAGCCAAATGCAACAAACAAGCCTGCACTGCCTCCAAGTGGGTGATATACAATACTGCAGATAGAAATACTGGGATTTCTCAAAATGTGCAGAGCATGAAGTAGCTCTAACAGGCATGTTCAATTTATCATCTAATGAGTACATGGCAAACAAAACAAACAACAAAAATATAATAATAATACAAATTTTATTTTGTTTTTTTTTACATTTTGAAATCACTGCATTGGCTCCCAATCAGCTCGAGAACTAATTTTAAAATTACCTACTTACCTATCTGATATACTCATTCCATCTCAGCTAAGTAGATGTCTTATAGATCATGTGCTGCTTAACCATCTCTACAGTGAGAACCAGAAACACTATTCAACTCTAGGATGCAAGAGAAAATTAACTTACTGCTGCATGTGATTAGATTATTTTAACCATTTACAATATAGCCTACATTTTATACATATTCTTTTATACTTATACTTTCAGTTGTTTTTATGTCTCTTTTTTGATGTTTTTAATCATGTTTGTAAAACACTTTGAGTTGCATCATTGTTTGAAATGTGCTATAGAAATAAGTTCACTTGTTTCATGGACTACTGTCACATGGACTACCACAGGACTCACCTGAGTATTGTGAAGAACTGTTCCATTAAAAAGGATTTCATAATTTAACGTATTCTATGTATATACCTAACTTCTAGGATAGTCTAATAAGTAGAAACAAGAACGATTCCTCTCCAAAACCAAAAACCAGAGACTTGGAACTACTGTCGTTTTTTTTTCTGTGGATGAAGATACATTTTCAATAAATAAATAAATAAATAAATAAATAAGCTCCTTGTTCCACTCACACTGATTGGCCCGGTCTACCTTGCACATGACAACAGTGGTAAAATGCTTTCTTGCTCTTTTGTTGAAGATAAAGAGGCAAGTGGCAGCTGAGTGGGTGTGCACTTGGTTTCAAGTTAGCATAATTTTAATTGGAAATGTTGACAGCTAAAAAATGTCTGATCATATAACTGCATCATTAGCCACAGCTATATAAGTTATGATTGTCATAACTCAAGATTAAATCAGTGAGGCAAGCTGGTCCCGCGATGAATAACAACACTCAATCACTCAAACTGACTTATTAGGGCAGAGAAAGATTGTTGCTCCAGCTAATCTGACAAACAATTTTCCATTCGCATGAGAGAGTGCTTGACCAGAAGGCAGTATGGGACAACAGCAGAGAAAACTCCCCGGACACTCCAGTGGACTGATATTCATTTACATTTCAGGCATTTAGCTGACGCTGTTGTCCGGAGCACCTGACAATGAGTGAGCAGCGTCTTGCTTGGACACTTTGACAGGATATTTGGCTGTTGTGGGGATCAAATGTGTGACCTCTCTGTTATGGGACGATCGCTGTAACCACAAGGCCAACCTGGCGCCCAGGATTTCGACCCCAGCCAAATGATACTTTGATATGCGTCAAATCAAGAAAGCAAGTGCTGAAAAAACTCACAATTCTCAACTGCAGTCCTTGCAAGGACGTGTCCTCACTGTGCTAAATAATGGCTACAGCCGTGAAATAAAGGTAGACAATATGTTTAATCTAAAAGAGATAAGAATTTGCATAATGTGGCCAAGATGTTATGAAACACATAAGTACATTTTGGAATGAGGGGGTGCTCTCTATTCTTCTTTGCCAAAAGAGGTCATGCACTCGCCTCTCTGCAAGTCAAAGTACTTGTACTTTGTAACAGCTTTGGAAGGTGTGTGAAGTGAGAAAACGGGTCTGTGTGGGTGACAAAGCTACTATTACAGTAGCTTTCTATATATTTTTGAATAAAGACCTTCAGTAAGTTGCAATTTCATTTTCATTATTGTTATCAGTTTGTTGAATGAATACAATTCACATATATATTTATCAACTGAAAATGATGCGTCATACAACAATGTATCACTAGTAGTCAATTTTGTGTCCTGTGTCTTGATTATCTCCACAATCCATACAAACATATGTATTTTTTTGTCTGATATATTTGCCTTGCTGTGTATCGGCCTGTTGCTTGTTGAATAAAACTTCAACATCAACTTCAACAATGTGTTTTTTGTTTGCTTCCATCGTAATGAAAACACCTGTAACTATAACTATTGCCTTTGATGATGTTATAGCAATGCACACAAGCAGGCAGCTATGCACACACCTCGATGTGAAAATGTCTGCAGCACATATGCACATACAATCTTTGAACTGTTCAAAGCCTATACATAGTTAAACCTTTGTGCTTTATCTTTTTTTTTTTTTTTTGCCTATGGGCTTATCCACCTCTGAACCACACCTGTCACTGAAGGTCTTTTGTTTCTCAGTGAGACAGATTAGACAGTTTTACATTTTACTGTGAGCTCTATCAACCACACTGATACAGGACACATTTATGAAAGTCTATGTGACGGACAGTTTTACAAGTCTAGCAGTCATAGTGATACGGTGTACTATGGAAGTTGTAATTGGAAGAGAAACTGATAGAGACTGACAAGCCAAAAAAGGGCTGATGGCACATTCCTGAATGTCCCATTCCAATGTCCCATGTTTAACTGGCCCACACAGCAGATTTCAGGGTCCCATGAGAGTGGTTTGCTAGTTATAGCTAAAAAAGATGACCTGCCATAAAACAGGAAACTAATGCACTTACATCATTGCAGGAGTAAGAGCTTGCAAGAAGGCCAGAAGGTCAAAATGTTTGTGCAGGGGCAAGCTGTTGAGGAAGGTTGCTCTTTCTGTGTTCAGAAAGTGAGATAGTGATTGCTACAAATTCCAGGTGGTACTAAAGCAAAAATGTAACATAAAGACATGGTACAAGTCCACACTTAGAGAACAAGTGTTTTATTTGAGATTTAACTTACAGCACTGCATCCCTTGAGCAGTCAAGGATTAAATGCCGTGTTCCCTCACCATTTAAGTGTAGTGGGGACCATCAATATAACACCAGCCGCCCTGGTTGGCCTCTAACCAAAAGGCCAGATTGTAATCCCATCAAGAACTCTGAGGGCTAAAACTGTCATGGATCCTAAATGCCAAGGGAGATGATGCACTTAACCTGACCAGAACAAGTCCAAGCAATTTATAACAATAAAACATGAAATAATCTGATTTGAGATTGTATTATGGGCAGTCAAGAGAACAAATCCTCAATGGCAGAATAAGGGCCTTCCTCATTCATTATTTTAAGATTAGACTCTAATAACACCAGTAGCTCACTGATAATGGGATGAGAGAAACAGAATAAAGATTTCCCCGAACTTACAAGGATCAACACCTCTAGCGAATCGGCCTCTGAAGGAACAGGGTTTGCTGTTAAGGGCCACAGTACGGCTGAAACATATTGTGGAAAAAAACATAGGAAAGTTCCATGATATTAAGTCTTATTCTTGCCTGGTAAAAAGTCTAATTTTTTGTCTATGGGAAAATGAATGGGGATTTTCTCAGGAATAAATGCAACCATCTATCTTCTCTTCTATATAGGATTAAATATAAGTTCTTCTCTATTCTTCAATACCATTTTAAAAGTGTTGAATAGGATGGAGCAATGCGACTCCCTGCACATCCACGCCCACATGGGTTAGGTAGCCTGTCTTTTGGCCATACTCTCCCTGCTTTGCATATCTGCCCTGTTACATTTAAATCATAACTGAACACCTTTTCTATCATTGATGTTTTGCAGACAGAATAGTAGGAGCCTTTGAGGAGAAGTTTACGCCATGAACATTTCAAGGTGTTGTTTGGTTTTTGCTCTTTCGCTAATCTATTTTGTGCTTCACACTTCAGCAACAGTTGTTCAGGATTTCAACCATGTAGAAAGATGCAAGGACTCCCTGTACATGGGAACACCGCCACGGGGGATCAGTGAGAGCAGACTGAAGAAGATCTGCCAGCGTTATGCAGACAAACCTCGATATGTGACCCTCTATGACCCTCAAAAACGCATACCAGTTTACTCAGCATATACCTTCAAGAAGACAGAGGGAGACAGACGTGTGGACTACCCTTGGATGTATGAGCCACAGGTCAGAGATTCGCCTTTGATAAATTGTTTGAGTTTATTTTTCAAATGTGGAAAAAATTATATTCTTAAAGTTTCATGCATTAGCTTATATTGATGACAGTGGTTTTTTTTTTTGGTTTTTTTTTTACCTTTATTTAACCATATAAGTCCCATTGTGATAAAAAAAATATCAAATTTTCAAGGGAGACCTGGCCAAAACAGCAGCTGCTCAGAAAGTTACAGACAGACATGACAGCACATAAGGATACAAGGATATAAGATAATATACAATAGTGAATAGTAGAGTGTGAAAGAGAGAGAAGCAAGGAGAGACAGAGAGAAAGAAGATGAGAGAGACAGAGAGAGAGAGAGAGAGAGAGAGAGTGTGGTGGAGTACAATTAAAAGGCATGGTCATTATCTTAAAACACTGACAATTTCCAATACATTCATTTTCCCTAGACCTGACAATTGCTTTAAACTCATCAAGAGTTTAAAGAGACCCATTCCTTTAGTTTAAAGACTTTCCTCCCATACTCTGTTTGAGTTTTGGGGTCAAATAAGTCAATTGAAGTCATTTCTAAGAGACAGATTTAATGCTACTGCCTGTGTGGTTGTAGGGTGGCATTTTCAGCAGCTGAGAGCAATAGACACAGTCTAAAAGCAACTGGAGAAGGGGAAACTCATAAGCATACTGGCTTTGCGTTTGCCAACATATCCTAAGTGCTCTTCCATGTCTCCTCAGCTGGCAGAAGTTGATGGAAATGGGAACATGCTGCCCTTCCCCACTGGTTACCTGCACATGAAGTTTGAGGACAGCCAGGCCGTCCTGGATGATTACTCTGATGTGGTTCTCTATGAGAGAGGTCACCTGAACCCAGACCAGCACCAGTCCGACGCACATGACCGCGCTGCCACTTACAGCCTGACCAACGTGGTTCCAGAGATTCGGGAGTTCAACATCGGGCCTTGGCGTGAGTATGAGGAGCGGATCCGCATCCGCCTGAACAACTTCTGCCGTGGCAGCGCGTTTATCGTCACTGGAGTGACCACCACCGGCAACATGATCCGCCGCAACAACCAGGACCGCGTGGCCATCCCTGAAGATGTGTGGTCAGCCTACTGCTGCACCGACTATGACCGCAACGCACCTCATGATGTTCGCATCCGCTTCCCCTCCCAGGGTGCCTTGGCCAAGAATGCCAAGGAAGGCAACAATGTTCAGGAGATGCCGGTCCAAGAACTGGAAATCTTTCTGAAGAACCATATGGATGTTGACCAGAACCTTCAGATCTTCTATGACAACTGCATCTCCCCCTCACCCCTCCCTCTTTACCTCCACCACACCATCTGAGAGCTTTCCAAGTTTTACTCCTTCTGTGTGCACATTCTATTTACTTTCACTAAAATGACAAATGACATAGTATGTGCTATTTTTGTTTCTTCTGACCAGTCAAGGTCAAAATAACATAACAAAATATGGAGATATTATTATAATTATCTATTTCACTTAATTTGTAGTTTCACTTGCAACTCATATGTTCTTAAAGGAACAGCAATATGATTGGTTGTGCCATGAAAAAGATGCTATCAATCACTGTAAAGGTACTGACTTCTTTTCTCTTCAGCTTAGGTTCTCTAAATAAATTGTATTTGCAAATGTATTTTTCATGGTCTTTCCTTCCTACAAATGATCATAAACTTCAGACCATGACTCTTAATATTTCACACAGGGGTGTAACTGTTAACAGAGGGATTATAACACTGAAGTGTGGGAAGTTGTGAGTAATTGTTCTTTGAATAAAACAACTAAATCCACTGGCATGCTTTGTATTTGTGCTACTTAACCCTTTAACAGACATCTCAACCGAGTGGTAGAGCTGACTTTGAGAGTGAAAAAACACATGTGAAGAAAAAACAATGGGTCTACGGGGAAAATGCTTTCTGAGCCACATTGAATTTAAGATACAGTACTGACGTCAGTGACTGTGCCAAACTGGCAGCCAGTCTGCTCAGGTGCAGACGTCTGCCAATTTCTTTTTTTGGATTTTCCACAATTCTTTGGACATTAAAGGTATACAATGACCTAGAATGTATATTTTCCTGTCTCTATGGGTGGAGGCAAAACTGTCACAAATGTAAGTGATTTTAATCTTTCCTCTTAAAGTATATTTTATACAAATTGTTGACATACACAAACACATGGCTGGATTGGTGAATAGCAAATATTCTTTCATAGTGTTCTCCATGGCAACAGAAGATGAAGTGGCAGGGGTATGACGCTGTTGCATTCCCCTTTTTATTCTGGTTCACTCCTCCTCCTTGTTAACTTCCATTCGATATGAGTGTCCCTCCACATGACGTACACAACACATCACACAGAGGCTGCCTCAGAGTGGAGTGAGGGCTTGGAGTTCACACACTGCTGAAATGAGATTCAAACGATCAGAGGATGATTTTCTTCTGCAGGTGGCTTTTTCTGCAGGTTATATAGTTTACAGGCAGACACTGCCATCTAGTGAAGGAGAAGGCATTTTATTCTTTGATCACTGCATATGGGGAAACCAACAGTAGGTTATATTATCTGCAGAAGTCATTCGGTGGAGTGCAGAAGAAAAATGTTGTCAGCCATCAGCCATTAAACAATGGTGTCTTTGAAATAAATCTTTGAAATAAAAATAAACAATGAGTAAACAATTATTACACCCAGTGGGGTTCAGACCTGTTTCCTGTAGTCCAGTAGTGCATTAGCCCAATAATTAAAGAATGTTAAGGAAAAAAAAAAAAAACATATTTGGATGCAACCTGTTTGAAGACACTTGATGAGTGCCACACAAAAAACAAAGAAACCTATAAATGCTTTATACTTGTGTAATTAGTGCCTGAAAAAACCATGGTGGAAACAAAGTTTTTAAAATAGAAGTAGAAGAGTATGCACGTCCAACCCAAATCAGGCTCAGTTGCAGGAAATATGGTGTATAGTCAGACAGGCAATGACATCACCATTACAATCAAAAATGTTATACAGACTATATTAACCAGAAGTGAAGAAAGCAATGTACAAATACGCAATACATAATATTCTTCAGAGGCACACACTTTCTGAAAATAAAATACATTTCATATTCCACTTGTCAATGGTTATATGATGTTAGTTACAGTATATCACTTAGATGCAAATGCAAACATGGGTCTGGACACCAGGGGGAGACACATGTGCAGACAGAGCATTATAAAAAAAGGCTTAATGCATTGAGGTACATTGGTGACCTAGAAAAACGCTTCTCCAACCTGAACCTTTTTGGATTTCTAATCTCAATACCATGTCTCCTAATGGTCTGAATGAGGAATTTGATAATGCCCTGTCTGCATATGTGCCTCCCCCTGGTGTCCAGACCCATGTTTGCACTTGCATGTCCCATGTGATTTAAGTAACATATCTTAACCATTGGCAAGTGAAATATGTAATTTAATAATGAATTTGAGCAGTTGTGTGCCTCTGAACAATATTACATATTGTATATTTGTAGCCTACATAGTTTTCTTCGTTTCCAGGTAAGATAGCCTGTATAGCATTTAATTGTCCTGAGTGACTGTAATGGTGATGTCATTGCCTGTATGACTATGTACCTTGTATTTCCTGCACATGGGTGAGTGCCTGACCAAGACCCTGGCGGTCGAAACGTTGCAGTAAACTTGCTGGGAGCTTGAAATTTAGCATGCAGATATTCTTCCATTTTGCTGAAACAATGTTTTTCACAGGACAGTTGTTATAAGCCTAACAGTATCGTGCTTGTGACAGTATACTGATTGATGTAGAAATAAAACCATTCATCAACATATGTATGCACCTAAAATAATGAATTTTTGCTTTGTCATATTTTCTTTAGGGGAGTCTTGTTTATTATCCAAATAACTGCAAAGAAGTTTCAAGACTGCTGGAAATAAACATAGCTGATTTCCAAGTTTGATTTTTAAAATACTTGTAATGTTATGTTCATTATCTGTATAGCCTACCTGTGACATTTAAAGAACAAGAGGTTAGAAGAATAATCAATTGTTGATTTAGGTTGCAGAATGAATCTCCCATTTGGAGTGTAAAATGCGATCATACGGAGGTGAAACAGAGGTATAATCTGGTCTCAAATTGCCTATTTACCAATGATAAGACAGGGTAGTGATAGATTTATCTGTAGCAAACCATTTTATTCAAATGAGAAAATAAATTATCTCCACATTAGGGCTTGCATGCATGGAAGGTCATGCATTTGCACAAATGTTTTATCCAACAGGACTGGTGCATCAGTTTATCCCAATATATTTGCTGTACTGTTATAATGTTGATTTAATGTGTACAACAGCTGTGTGATCACAGAGCAATCAGTGGATGTTTGCCTTCATAAAACTGAGGTGCTGCCAAGTTATTGTAGGCTTTAAAATGATGATTCTTTTGATAACTTAAACACCTTGTGTAATGGAATCAGAGTGTGGCTCTGAAAAAGAAAATATGGGCAGAAATTATGTATTGGGAGCGGACATTGTGTTGGTGAATGCTAACTAAATATGTATACAGGCATACTGGTGTATGTAAACACCCTAGGAATGACATTTGCAGGATACAAAACTTTTGATATGTATAAGTTCCTGGAAAAATCATCCATTTCTGTGGTGTTCAGTAAATGGCTCACAAAGACCCCCCTTAGCTTGAATTTACATTGACAACCCTTATATTCTCAGAGTGGCTCAGGTCTCTACTTTCTGGCTGTAAAGTTTCATGAGGCTTTCGTTGTGCTAGAGGACACAGTAGGTTATTTTGGACAGCGATGTAAACTGCAGAACTGTTGTTAGCATTTTGAAAGGGCTGCCAGGACTCACATCATCACACATGAAGGCAAATGTGCTCTTTGAAACCACACCCTTCCAACTATGCTCTTTTTTTTTTTTGGCATTTTATGCTTTATTTTGAGATATATAGTGAGAGAGAGACAGGAAGGTATGGAAGAGAGAGTGAGGGGAGGACATGAGGCAAAGGACCACGGGTCGGATTCGAACCCGGGTCGCTGCGGGAAGGCCTGAGCCAAATGGTATATATAGTATAGGGCTTGCAGCATGTTTTGTGTAGTTTTTAGATTTGGTATTGCAGCCAATACAAGCAAAGTTCAATGGTAACCTTTCACTGTGTGCAATATAGGTCAGTGCTTTACAGTGTGTCAAACATCAATGCAGATAATGTTACAAATGAAGAGTAGCATGACTAGATTGAAGATATATAATAAATATCTCAATATGTCAATATGTTGACATTGAGATATTTGATTCCTAAACAAAGAAAAAACTACTTGTGAGCCATGCTTACCCCATTTCCTAGTGATCTAGCTTCACATGCTTGGTTCCAATATAATTCTTCAAATCTCTTGAGTTTCACTCTGTTGACTTAGCATCATCTGGCAACATTCACTTGCATATATTAAGTCAAATATTGCTGTATAACTGGCATACATCAAACTCTGAGGGATTTGGAGTGTGATCAGTTTGGCTTTACTACAATCTTCTAGTTTGTCACTCTTGTTTAAAGCTGCAATATCAAAATAAAATCTGAAAGTGGGGCTGCAATGCTGAAGTCCCCCCTGTAGAATAGCCCTATTTACCCAAATGAAATTCTGGTGTTGGGTATGAACTTAAGAGTGAGACTCACCAACACTGGATCTTTTCCCTCTCTTGTCCCTTTAGTATACTTTGGTATAAAGCCTCACTGACTGGCTGGGTTGATTAACAGGAGTGTGCTGTGTGCAGTTTACTGAAGTTATATTACATGATTTCTGGGTATTGAAGTTCACATTTTTCAAACAGTTACCTCTCACTGCCATTTGGTGGAGTGGAAGAGTAGCCATACATACTCAAGGGATGGGATGAATGCATTTGTATTTATAACTCGACCGTACCCATAGAGTGGTGCTGATTGAATCTTTTAGTGTTTTAATGAGTTGATGATGTCTTTAGGATTAATCCAGAAAACAACAGTCAGTCAGCTCAATCATCTCTGCAACACTCTGCACACTGCTGCAATCAATAGTGAATCAAAGAGTAACACTTGAGCGTTGGGGGAGCTTTCCTGATGAGCGAAGAAGTCCAAAATGAACCAGATTTTGGCTCACATATCTAGATGACCCCTTACTTTGCATTGTCTGTTAGATTGGAAATAGTAAAAAAAAAAAAAAAAAAAAAGACAACCCAAAAAGGCATTGCTAATAATCAGTCTAAATGTGCTTACAGCTAACACTTGATTAGGCAATTGATTGGTCTAGTGGATTTATCCCAGCCACATGGTGTTAAACATTAACTGTAGCACAGTTTGCAAACTTTGCAAAAGATGCCTCTCTAACCTTCTCCCATCACCCTCAGAGGTAACAGAGCACCGAGTTTAGTCTTGCTCAAAGGCCTCAGACCTTGACAAAAGTTACTGGATTTATTTGCTACTGCTATTGTTGTTATTACTATTGATATTACATTGCCAACTGTTGGTAGTCCCTTTGATTGAAGCTTGTATATTAGTCATGTTCCACCCCAGCATGTGTTGATATTAATTTTGTTCTACATCAGTCCAGTTGTCCCGCGCACATTTAAAGACACTTTATCACCACCTGCTTCTATACAGTAAGTTCAAAAGCAGGTATACAATTTCTAATACTAATGAAAATAAAGTTGTATAATTTTAATTATTTTTAACTTCAGCCATTTTAACAAAATAATTCAACATTCAACAGTCTGCAAATAATAGGTGTACCTGGAAACAGGAAAAATATTTAATAATACAGTGAGTATTAATAATGTATACAAAAATGTATACCTACTTTTGAAACACCAGATATGACTAGATTGACAACCATGGTACCAGATGCACTACAGCAATGCTACACTACTCCTTCAGCCCCTCTAGGATTTTAATCTGTAATTATGAACCCAAATGACTGGTAAGGGAGTGTTGTGCCAAGACAGATGTGTTTTATGGAGGGATCTTGGTGTTAGCTGCTGTCTTTTGTTATTATTCTTAAGATATTGGTTTGTTAACAACCACTATCAGTACTGCCTCATTTTGTCCCTCTTTACCCATGTGGACCATTACATCTTATTCTAATGAGCCGTATCAACTGTTTCTTTCTTTACAAACAAAACCAAAACAAAAAACAAAGGATCATCATCACATTACATCATTAACATTACATCACTAACCATGTAAGAACAGTAATGGCAAAGCAATGGTGGCATTTGTTTAAGAATGTCTTTTAATGTTTTCCAGTTCAGATACACAACATACAGTGTGTAATAGCCTCTATTTGAAATAGAAATATTAACTTTCATTCTTTCAACCCCTTCTGGTCATTATGCTCTCTCACAGTATCTTGAGCTTCAAGCAGGTTACTGAATCAGACTAAATGAAAATAGAGACAAACAGGTGCAAGCCTTTATTTTTCCAATCCAGCATTAAACGTTGGAATAAGAAGATATTTGGATCCTTGCAATGCTTTTTTTTTTTTTTTTCGTTTTCTTTTTTTTCTTACCTTAAGCCAACATCAAAACTGTAGTGTAAACATGTAAACTTGGTGAGTGTGCTTCCATATTCTGTTGGCTGTCCCAAACCTATAGTTTCCAAAAAATACTGTCTTTGTAACACTGTTTTTGGAAGCCTGGGCAACTCAAATTTACAGCAAACAGGTGGGTCGATAATCCCAGAAAATGACTTAAACAGAATGTGCATGAGACATAATTGTAAAAGATAGCAAAACAACCACAATGAATAGAGTCTGAAATAAGACTAAAAAGTACAAAGGATTTCACAACCTCCCAATTATGGGTTATACACTGTATGTCAATGCTCAAGACAATGTGAGACACTAACAATTACTGTACCTTCAAAAGCATCACAAGTAAAACTCCTTTTTTTGTGGTTTGTTTGGAGCACATTTTAAACCATGGCTCTGTCTCTGTTTTTCTGCCTCATTTCTTTCATCCTCCCTGTTTTCCTTTCCTACATCTGCTTTCTCTGTAGCTGTTCTTTGGCTTTTTAACCAATGAAAGGACTCTTTTCACTCAAAAGCTGCCTTCATGATTGATGGGATAGTGCCAGATGTGTAAGTTATGCTTGAGACAGCCATATGCAATAAGAGCCGTATGCATTTATTTCACCACAATATCTAGGCTAACCTGAGCCATAAGCATTCCTTTTCATATTTATGTTGACCTCAACCATGCTGTGATTTTTCGTTGACAGATTATTCATGTATGTTAATAAATGTATGCATGTGCCCATAACCTGTTGGAATTTGCCCTTGAGATCTAGGAAAATGAAAGAGAATCAAACATACACATAAGTGCTAAAATCATTTAAATCGTCTAAACTTGCACCTGTTGTCACAAAGAAAAGATTTTGGCCAATCACTCGAACCAAACAATAAACATAATATTTACAAATTCCAGTTTGTTCTCTTACACTTAAAAAATGTACAGTTTGTTTCATGTGTGGTTTTGTTCTTTTGTCCTCTCAGCTCTCTCCAGTCCAGTGTGAGGGATGGCAGTCTGGGTCCAGAGTGTTATTATCCTGAGTAGACAGGATACAGAACAGGACAAGGAGGAGGAAAGAATCCCACTAGCCTTGGTTTTGTAGTATATGGTGTATGAGTAATGTCTGTCATTAAAGATTTTTTTCTTTTTTTACTCAGGTTTTTTGAATGCATCCTCTGTGCATTGACAGATCACTGTTGAGGAGCTATTTCATCATCACCATTGGATCACTGTCGGCATTTCTCCAATGTTGTCCTAATGTCACTTTCGTATCAAGTGTTGTTTCATTATTGTCCAGAGTGTGACCCGTCTCTGTGTTCAATTGTGCGAAAGATCTGAAACGCGCGTACAAGGCTTTCTCCCCGTTTGATCGTCCTCGGTCTAGCTTACCCTTACCCTCTCTCCCACCTAGTAGAAGGGAGAATCTTGAAACAACAAAAGAGCAGACAAAAAGATAAGTGTCAGGCAGTCTTCAAACACTTGAAGCATGTGGTTAATGTCAGTCACAGACATAAACCTTGTTTTCGGGAGAATAAAATTCTATTCATTTTTACCGTTGAGACTATTCATGTAAAGTAGTCTTTTTTCTTTTTTTTTAGAACTAAAAAAAGTGCTATCTTCAGGTGAGATTGAGAGACAATGACTGTGCAAACTTCACAGTTGCAAAGATAAGAGAAACAGAGCAAAAAGAGGGGGAAAGAAGAAGGCTTTCATCAGTCTTTCTGGTGGTTGTTTGCGGCACAGCCTCAGTGTTAGGAAATGAAAAAAATAAAGAGGAAATATTTACTCTCTTTGTTATATCATAGTTTTACACAATATTCATCTCTTAATACTTTAATACCTTTTGAAGTACCACAAAGTGCAGTTGATATTAAAAAAAGGAAATGAAAATGATTTTCAAAAAAATCAATGATCAAACAAGGCAAAACATGAAAATCAAAATGAAAAAAACAAAAAAACAAAAAACAAAACAAAAAAACTTCTCTGTCCACACTCTTTAGAAAAAAATCATGCAAATATCCCAGACAGCAAACTAGTTAATAAATGTTCATATTCTCTTTTTTTTACGAGGATATATTGAATCTGATTTCCCTTGAAGAAGAGACCAGCCACAGTGCAACACTGAGTGTAATTTTAAAAAAGTGTGTGGATCAAAAAGAAAGATGAAGGGGTTGGCACTTTTTATGATGGTAATTCCTTTTGTAAGATAGAGTCAGGATGGGCCTCTCTAGGTGGTCCATTGGACCCCAGTGAGAGAGGAGCTTTATCACAGTACTTGGCACCAAGAATGCTGGTAAAAACGAGATATCAGAATATCACTTTTTTCATTCATATCCTTACAATTTATCAATAATACATCATTTACATTTGTGTTTTTGTATAAAAGACTCCAACAAGGAAAAAAGGAGTCTAGAAGTGATTGTGAGAAAGAGGAAAGAAGTGGAGATGGAAATGAAACTGGAGCGATCATGTTAACGATGTGATAAAAAAGAGCTACAAGAGCAGATGCAGAGAGAAAAGAGTGTGAGGCAGAGAAAGGAGAACATAATATTGGGCTGAGATGGGGATACAGACAGAGATAGTGAGTGAGGAACAAATAAAGTGATGGACACGGTTAGAGCCTGTGTGGCAGAGATGGAGTGAGTTCTAATGGGCAGCCTGGATTCCAGGTTGCATCCCACAGACTGAGTATGATTCAGTCATTTCCTGTACAGCCCAACAGTTAAAGCCCCAATCTGGAAATGTTTTGAACATAACAACTATGGGTATACATATTTTTCAAAGGTGGGACTAGCTGATGGGAAAATCACAACTCGCAGGTCCCGCCGTAACTCAAAGCACAGGTAAATTTATTTGTAAATGAGACAGATGTAAACAAGAAATGTTAAGTTTTAAAATACATTTAAAACTCGTGCTTAGCTGTCAGATACTGTTAGTCCTTGTATCCACAGCTCAGTCAGTACATTTCACAGTAAAATAAAAAAGTCTTCAAAGTCAGAACACAAGGCCAGCTGTGTGGCAATAGCGCTCAACACAGGGTACCAAATACCATTTCCAGATTGGGCCTTTAAAGCTGCAATTTGTAAGTTTCAAGAAATCACCGCTTATGACAGACGGCTTGTTTGGGCATATGTTGCCTCCTACAAAGCTGCTAGCTACTGTATCATCCTTTCGCTAAATGATGAATGGGAATGAATATTTGTATTCCATGTTAAACATAGTTTTACACTGACACAACAACACATGCGTTCTAAGCAACCAAACTACACACAAGTTGCCTGATTGTGATCAGCTCTGTACCTCTTTAAGAGAGAGCTACAAGCTTAAAGCTGCATTTTTGGTGTCTTACCTCAGCACCAGATACTGAAAGTGCTCTAATGGGGCAAAGTAGTAACCAATGATGACAGGCTTTTGGCAAAGGAGCGTTTTTAATCAATCCCCTTTGATTCATGATTACATTTTAGAGGTATTTCACTGCTTAAAATCTTACAAACTGCAGCTTTATTTGAGGGCTTAATGAGAAAAGACAAACATATAGAGAACAGTAAAGAATAGAGGGTGGTGATCGTGAGAGGAGAGGAGAGGAGAAATTTGTGTGGTGCAGTTTGTGTGGTGCGTCTCTGTAAGCCCAGAGTTGGGTACCAGAGGTTGTGCCTGGTCCTATACACGGGTGGTGGAGTGTTGGTGTGGTAGCGCATTGTTGCTGTGGCTGGGGACAGGCGTAGTGGAGGGGGCCGGGACAGGGGGGTATGTGTTGAAGGGGTGGAGGGGCTGCATGCCGCTGATGGTGCTGGGGATCATGGTGATGGTATTGGCTGTCATCAGTGGCACGTCCTCTGGAGCCCGCCGCAGGGCCAGCGTATAGTCAGGTGGGCACACGGGTGGCCGCAGGGGCTCCAGATCTCCATGGACACCGCGGGAAGGCAGAGGCGTGCCGTGCTCCAGCTCCACTCTTTGCTGCTTCATCTGCAGTGACATAAGCTCCTCTTCCTGGCTCAGTGCCAGGTCATTGTGCGGCGGGGCCCCTACTACTCCCATGCCGACTCCCATGCCCATCGCAGTGCCACGTTGTGGGGACAGGCGGCGGTGGCGTCTCTGCAGAAGTTCGTGGCGCTTATCCCGTTTGTAGTAAAGTGCGGCAAAGGCTAGCACGTTGAGGAAGAGGAGCGAGGCACCCACAGCCACCGTCACGCTCAGCTCGGTCGAGTAGTCCCGAGTCTCGCCTGGGAAGGGAGAGTAGCGGGGTCGCTCTGAACCATCGGGCTCGGGATCAGGGGGATAGGTGGAGATAACAGGCTGTCGGGTGGTGCGGCCGCCAGGGCTGTGAGGGCCCTTCCATCGGTTGGTGCCTCCAGGCGGCAGACGGGTGGTGATGGAGCTAATGATTTCCTCATGGAGGCTGTGGAGGTGTGGCACCAGCTCCAGCCAGAAGGCCACCTTGTTGGCCCGGTAGTTGTCTCTGACACGAGGCTTCAGGCCAATATGCAAGTACTGCTTGTCTTTGGAGCTGAACTTGGTCCAGATAACCTCCTCAAAGCGGTTAGGCTTGGTGTGGATGAACTTGGTGTCCTGAGGAACTGGGAGGTTAGGATCCCTGCAAGAGAGAGAGAAATAACAAAAACATTATTCGGTTTTTATACTGAGAATTAATAATCATGGCTAAGTTTTGAACTTACCTTTACCTGCCTTGCTAATTACTCAATATACCAATACACAGGATCTGATGTAGCTATCCCATGTGCTATTTGGGGTGAGCACCTATGTAGAAATCTGGCTTGGATGTTAGAGGAAGAGAGTGAAAGCAGGTATGTCATTGTGCACCTCCCAACACAGATGTTTTGTTAAAATAGGCCCCAACACTTCTGGAATCAAACCCTCCCCCTCTAATCACAACATTTATCAGACATACTATATTCACCTACACTACCCCGACTTTGTACCCGTACTTAAAATCACTTAGCAAACAACATTTAATCCAATCAGCAACACCAGGCTAAAGGAACAGGCTACTCAGCATTTCGGAAACCCCACTGTACAAAAATATGTAAGTGAAATCAGTGGTGCTTGCATACTAGACCAAACATACAGTACTGCATAGTGCACACAAAGGAAATTCATCCCTTGCTATTTTAATAAGCTTGCACTTGATATTTTAAGAAACTCCTATATTTGGCACTATACTAACCCTGTCTTGGCGAAGTTGGTCCAGTAGGTCATGACTACAGCACTGAGCATCACATCGTTCTTGGAGAAATTACAGGGAAACAGGTCAGTTGCTCCCACCATGGGAATCCCAAACACATAGGGGATCTCATCTCCATGGGCTGCGTCTGCCCACTCCGGCCTCGCCTCAGTCTGACAGTGGTGGTGGAAGGTGTAGAAGTAGACGGGGGACTGGAACTCAGCGTGCAGCTTGGCAGTGGCTACAGCTGGCGCCACCCACTGGTGGTCTGTGAACAGAGCCAGGAGGGTCTTCCTACGCATGTCACTGTTGTCCCTATCAGCCCAGTCGGTGTACATGAACTTTATAGTTTCCCTTAGGATATCTTTACCTAGGTAGAAACAAGAAATAAAGGTGAGTATGTATGCAATGATGGCACCCATGGTTAATTGAAGCACTAGGTCGACCTGGGACCTGTGTGAAATGAATAATTTCTCATGTAAAAAAAGAAGGATCTGACCATCAGGGTATCCATACAGATTGTCCACAAAGTTGGAGATGGTGTAGTCAAATGATGCCGCTGATATTCCGTCCTCTCCTTCACTGTCATCCACAAACTTCAGGCCCTCTCCCTGGTTGACACCCAGCAAGATGTCATAGTTGAGGAACTCCCCCTGGTGGCACAGCACACACACAGCATGTCATGACAGGAGAGAATGCAGCAGTAATATTAGGCCACTGTCCACACACCAAACACTACGAGATGAGCAACATGGGGCTGGTTGAGTTTCTCCGTAAATGGAGTGAAGCCAAAGCTGACCTGCTGCATGAGGATCTCGGGGTCGTCCGGCACCACGTCCCCGTCCACCACAGGTCCAAAGGCGATGTGGTAGTGGGCGGGCTGGATGTCTTGGTCCACCAGCTCCCGGAAGCTCTTCCTCCTCAGGCAGTCCACCAACTCAGCCATGTTCCCCTGACTGCAGCCAACCTTCTTGGCCAGGATCTTGGTGTACGTCAAGGGTCGATAGTTGACTGACCAGCTGGAGATGGCTGAGCCACTCTGGGCGATGGCCCTCTGGAACAGACCTAGAGACACCAGGGCCATATGTGTATTGCTTCGAAAGCATACGATCACTTACTCTCTCTCTCTCTCTCTCTCTCTCTCTCTCAGTTTAGTGCTGTTTTTTTTTCCTTCTGACACACTTTTGCTAGCAGCTGACGAGGCCTTCAAGGCCTTCCAGAGTGAGTGCTTTAAATAATGCATATGTTGGAGGAGGAGCAATTGTAGTGTATTACATATGGAGCGAGATGCCATCTAGATACCCTGCTGCTTTCCAAAGCCTGAGAAAATCTTTATTAACATTAGGGTTGGAAAAAGAAGCGGTTCTATCACATACAACAAGAGTCAGCAGCAAAAAAATAAATAAAATGGTGACAACTCTACACACAGCATCAGAGGATATTAACAATGACTGGTGGGCTTGGTGGCTGTATTGAATAAAGAGAAGCGAGCAAGAGAGAGAGAGAGAGAGAGAGAGAGAGAGAGAGAGAGAGAGAGAGAGAGAGAGAGACAACGCACTGCTGCACTGTTATGTAAAGTGGCTTGCTGTCCCTCTGTTTTATCTGCAGATTCTGTCATTAATAATTAAGCCCCCCCCCCCCCATTCTGCATGTGCCCCACCCCCGCTCCTCTCCCTGTGAAATCAATTAAGAAGCCTCTCAGCTGCAGCTCCAGCTATACTTCTCATCTCATCTCATCTCTCCTCTACACACAGATACAGTACCTTCAGAAAGTATTCACCCCCTTGACTTTTCCTGCACTTTGTGGTATTATAGCCTGAATTCCAAATGTTTTTTTGTCACTAATCTACACACAATAATCCATAATGTAAAAGTGGATTATTTTTTTTAATTAAAAATGAGAAGCTGAAATATTTTGAGTAAATAAGTATTCAACCTCTTTGCAGTGACACTCCAAACAGAGTTAAGCCGGGGACACAATAGAATACTTTTGCAAAACGCATTGATTGAGATTTTTTTGCCTCTCAGTCATATATGCTCACACTAGACGATTAGACAAGGATGGTAAATCACATGCAAACAAAACAACAATGGAGGCGGACAGCCAGACTCAGTTCGCTGTAAACCTGGCTCTCAATGGCTATTGCCGGCCTCCACTCATGGAATGAATCACTAACTCCACACACCACACAACTTGTTCAAGACCTGTGCAACAGAAGGCAAATGTACAGGATAACTAACACAACAATAAAAACAAAATTCAAACCACAGTTCAAAAATCAAGCCTAAAAAGTACATTTTTAAAAGTGTTTTAAAGGATAACTGACAGTTGGCCCTAATTTTGTGGAGTCTAACACAGCCGTGTAAAGTGTGCAACTGCTTGATATCACTTGGGTTTCATTGGCATAATAATGGAAACTAATGTTATGTTTGCAAATTATATAACCCAGGGGAGCATATATATGGGGAAAAGGAATGGCGTAATGATCAAGTGCACTTTGTTAGATGGTGTTACATTATGTCTTAAAGCATTTCTGTGTTCTGGATAGCACAGTTTTGATTGACAAATTTATTTTCTTTTTTTTGCCTCAACACATTTTAATACGACAGTTCCAGGTTGTGCAACTGAAACCAGATCAAGAATTACTGACAGTGCTTTGTTCCAGACAACAATCACAGCCTACAGTAACAAGCTGAGTCTTCCGCTGGAGTGCTGTAGGGTGTGCACGCAACCAGAGCATTGTCACTGAGGAAAATACAGGGGATAATGAGGTAAATATTGGACTTTTGGACCCACAGTGCAATCATTTGGGTACAAAACACCTGGGTTATGTTGCACAAGCTGTTTGGAGAAATTTGGTGGATATTTATGCATTTTTTGGAGCTGTAAAAATATGTCCCTGTAGTCTAGGAGAAGGCTCAGGCTGAACAATGGCGGCTAACTTGCTTTGTGTTTTGTGGTCCTACAAACGGAAACTCCTGACATGAGGGTGAGTAGATAATGACTCAAATATCAATGTCTATTCCTTTAAAGTATGGATAAGGGCTAGTCTAAAAACTTAGCCTTAGCTTAAATGTAAGATGAACTTTTCCCAAAGGAACTTGTGTCCTTCCTTCACCCATGTTTCCTGCTATTGCCTGATTCCCTTATTGTTATGATGTCAACGAATAGCTAAGCAACTGTTCTTAGCACATTTAATATTAAACAAAACAAAACATATAGCATTGTGTTTATTGCTTTTGGTCAATTGTCTGCACAAAGATGGTCATTTTGAGCTGTGCGTAGTCCTCATCAGAGGACTTTATCACAGATAAAAATAATGTTGCCGTTCATTGTTATTCTCTGGTGGCGTACACTCTGTTCTTGTTGTGATTGATGGAATGTACTGTATGTGTGAACAGCACTTCCTTGTTTTACCTTTTGTTTTTCAAACTCTCAAAGTCCTTGAGTTTATTAGAAGCACAACACTGGAGGAACAGACACACGTGTTCCTCTGCAAACTCTGTGACTCTATGCAATTTACAAAACTGTTGTTTTTATCCGTCTTTAGTCAGATTATAAGTGAGAAGGTTAACAGTTTTAATAATCACATAATCTGAATTCTAGGTAAGGTACAAAGCGCCGTTCCATTCATCTTCTGAGCTTTTCAAACCAGATCACATTGAAGGATTAGTGATCAAACATCTGGCGGGTATTTTAGGAATGTGACCTGCCATTCAAAATTTAAAATAAAATACACTTTCACCACATTGTTATTTAAAGGTGGAACAACCTGGCTAATCTGACCTAGATCAAGCTCTGACGTTACTCCTTCAAGTCTTGTGCTCTAGCTCCTGTCAGAGAAGATCTCCTCCTTGGAGAATTCCATGCTCTATTAGAGGAATCTCCTCAACTGCTTCAGGTTTGATTGTTTTTGATAGGAAAGGAAATTGTATCATATTCTTTTGCATTTGATTCTCCTTTGTATGTTTATATAAAACATCCCAAGTAGGGATTGCAACAAAGTCCTTACATCAAATTCTATGGCTGATTTGGAGTGGGAGAAGGGATCTCCTAAAAGCTTCATATTTGTTGCATTCCCCGAAGAAAACAAACCCAAACAGAATTCATGATATATTCAACGTATTCATTTAGATCACACTTGTCATGCTGTGCCTCTTAAAATCTTGTTTAGGTTCCATCAGCGTCTTGGATGCTTGCAGCAGCGGTGGCTGCCTGTGAGCTTAGTGGAACATTTGACATGTGAAGACAGAGAAACTCCTCTCTGTGTGATTCATATTTTAGACTACAACTCCATATTGCATGATCACTGACCACAATGGGTTAAATACAGAGGCAGGACAGTGGTTTCTTTGACTAAAAACATTTTTTTTGCATGCATAAATTACAAAGAATCCATATTTTACACAATCATTGGGTGCTTGCAGTGAAAGAGCACAATATAATTAACTGCCTGTCAATTAAAGGGTATATTCCTTTAATTGAGATGATTCTTTTTATTATTAGTTTGAAATAAGACGAAACCTCATTGAGTTTTTGGTTGAAAACTCAATCCTCAAACCACTATATTCTTTATATAATATTAAAATCTTATAAAATAAATGTCAAATACATTGGTGAAACCCAATAATATGTGTATATATTTGTATCTATATATACACAGTACATATACACACAACCGTGATGATAAATTTGGGAGATGCTAAAAATAGTTCATCATTTTAAGTCAAATTCAAAGACATCAAAGTCAATATCCATGTCTATGGCCTTGTCCAGATAGGATTAGTTTTACTGGAGAAGGTCAGGCAATATAATTTTTGCCGGTGCAATTCAGTGATTTTAGTCCCATGTGGAATGACGTTATTTGGGATTATTGCAGTGTCCCCAGTGGGTAATAGTTACAGGACAAATAACCTATTGTTTTCCTCCATCTGTCAATTCTAGTAGCATCCAGATTGACAGTCGCTTTTTGCTCCAAATTACCAATACTTTACACAGTAATTTCAAAACAAAAAAACAAAAAAAAACTAAAGTGAACATTTTGGCTTTTGCTGTGTATACTTGCCAGCAAGGCATCCTCCTCATTAGTTGTGTGCTTTGACTACTTTTTCCTGTGTTGTGGAAGTAGTGGGTCACAAAATTCTAAAAACTTAACGCCTCCTTTTGCTATAGATTTATCCATTGGGGACTGTCTATTGAAATTACTAACATGCAATGTAAAGAAATACATTACCCACACTTTCCCTTTTGGACAGGGTTTATGACTACTAACATGACAGTGACAATGAGAGACCCTTACCCTCAGAGTGGTGGGAGAGGATGAGGAGGTTGACACAGGAGGCGCCAGCTCCAGAGCCAAAGATGGTGATTCTCTCTGGGTCTCCTCCAAAGTGGCCGATGTTTTCATTGAGCCAGCGCAGGGCCTGGATCTGGTCCAACAAGCCATAGTTCCCCTTAGCAGACTGGTCCCCTGTGCTCAGAAACCCTGCAGGGTAGAACAGAACAAACAGAGAGAGAGAGAAAGTTTACAGATTATGTGCTAATGGAGGAGCAGGGCAGAGATTCGGGGGGCGTAGGATAACATAATCAAGCGTTTCTTGCTTTTTTAATATCCCCCACAAACAGGAGATGGTATCCTGTCATTGTCAGGAACTTTTGAAGCTCCAACTCACTGCAGGCCTGCGGAGCTTTCATGGAAACGTTGCCAAATTACTCAGCAATGACACGTGTTTTTAATACCCATGCTGTAAATTCAGCACAGTTAAGAGAGCTCATCAGCGGAGAGAAGAGTGGGAAGCAAGAGAGGGCATGTTTCACCTACTTCTAGTACACACAGTTACACAGCAGGTGCACACCCACAACACAATAATACAAACACTACAAAATTTCTCTCTCTCTCTCTCTCTCTCTCTCTCTCACACACACACACACACACACACACACACACACACACACACAATATCTCTTGCACTTACAATTGAAAATTGCAATGCCAATGTAGAAAGCAGCACTAGGCAAATTTGCACTTAGGCGGCCCCAAGTGGCAGCAAGATTTAACTGTTTGAATTTTTGAAAGTTTGTATGGCATCAATGATCATGTAACATGATGTCAGTAAACTACACACTCCTTGGAAAATCAAATCTTTTGGCAGCATTGTTCATGAATCCAGCGAGTCTTGTATTTTTATTGTATTGTATTTGTAGTTTTGTATTTTTTAAGTTTCAATTTGTCGCTTTCTGTGCACGGAGCAGATTTCCCCCCCAGTGACCATACCCAGTACCAGAATTACATTTTGGCAAATAAGACAGATCTATGGTGTCTCAGTTAGAGAGGATGAGGAACTTTTCTCTGCTGCAGTCCCAATTGGAGACAAGTGTATTTTTACATAAAAATCTTGCCTATTGCCACTTTAACAGCTGATAGATATTGTTTGTGTCTTCAAACAGCACATAAGGCCTGGTATTTCGGTATTTTGGATTCTGACACCTGCAAGACACAAGACAATCTGCTTATTTAAAGAAATACTATGCATTTTCACTACATCTAGCACGTGTCTTGGTAACTGCGAGTGTATCCTTTCTGTTCAAAACAAAGCTTTGATTCACAAGTTGACAGTCAATCACACACTGGGTAAATTGTAAACAGTGTCAAACGTGTTGGACGCTAGCTGTGAAAGCTAATATTATTGGGAATTGGGGATACAAAGTTGTGGCTTCTTGCAGATTCTTGCAAGAAGGAAGGAATCAGGTGTCAACCTGGCGAACTTGGCGAACCCACGGACTGTTGAATGAAATTCAGTCCACTACATAGTCCACTGCATAGGGACACTGAATCTTAATGGAGCTGACTGATACTTGCCAATAAAATAGCCAAGCTCACCGTAAATTTTGATTGCCATGTTTGATTAGTGATTTTGGCAGTAAAATCACAAAATCATTAGCTTCTCAAAAATAACATCTAGCTTGCAACCACAACAGATCCGTTACACTCGCATGGTGAGAAGGAGGGTGGTGGAAAGGTGGGACAAAAAATGCAACCAGTGATATTTACTGTAATTCTAAGACAATTCTGAAACCACAAGGAGCAAATCCACGTTTTGGTTCTAAAATGTTTATTTAAAATATGAGAAACCCTTATTTTCAATATTCATTCACACCAATTTACAGCCCAAATGCCTCATAACCATGTAATATAGAAGGTGGTTTGAACTGGATACTTAACTCCAGCTAAAAGGCTGGATGGTAAACATGCTGACTGAATGTGCATAGTGACTAAATGATGAATGTATACTTGTGCTTTGATTTGTACAGCCTACTGTCTATCCTTATCTTGCACTGTCCCCTTGAACTGCATGTGAGGTGTGTGTGATTCAGCATGTACTGTGTTACTAATGTAAGTTGTTGATATTTATGTCTCTGCACCCCAAGGGGACAAATTCTTGTGTGTTTCACGAATAAAGTGATTCCGGTTCAGTGGATTTGCTTGTGTGGGAACATACTGTATGTGTTTTATATTGGTAACAGGATAGTTTTCAATCCATTGAGGTTTCCGCAATACAGATTTACATTGACACAGAGATAAAGATACACATTGCTGAATTAAGTAGGGTATTTAAAAGGGTGGGCGGAGAGAAGTGGGACAATGGAGATGAGCTGTGAAGTATAGGGAGTAGGTAACAGGGACAGATGGTAGAAGAGGGCAGTCAGCAAGTTGTACAGTGGGTTGAACAGCAAATTAAGTTTTACTGTTGATGATTATAATGTGGGTGATGGTGATGATGATGACGATGATAATGGCGGTGATGATGATGGTGATGATAACCTGCCAAATTGACCTTTCTAGCACAATCAGTGACACACATCTCATTCCACACTCAAATATGTCCACTCTTCATACACTCATGCTGCAGTTAACAACACTTTAAGGCCTACAGTGTTTGATTGTGGGCTGATTTGATTAAGAATCATATTCAAGAATGTCAAATCCTTTGCTGAATATATTTTATATCATAACTGTATTTTCAAGGTGGTTGTTTGCTCTGGTTCACGCTTCATCACATGCTAGTTTGGAAAATGTTTAGAAACGCACACCACTGAGAAATAAGAGAAGGAGATAACTGCCTTAATTATCACTGGTGGTTATTTCTTTTTTTAAGTTTATCCCTATAGTCTAAATAGGGATAAACATCACAAAAGTGCACCAGAACGCTATTTAACAAAGTACATTTTGTACTCATTTCATTGGCCTGTAATCATTGCTCACATTTAATGAACAGAAACACAAAATGCAGCACATAATTAGACATAAAATAAATGCTTTTTAGCTGCCAAAGATAATTGCTCAGGAATAGGCGAGATAAATGGGAGGAATGGCAAAATAGAGGCACATTGGGATAAAAGTTTAAAATAAGGGAAAAACAATATATCTTCTTCATGACACTTCTTCATGTTACTTTATTTCTGTCTACTTTGGTGTTGTGCCTGTATCCTCTGTAATGTAAAATAAAAAAATACTCAAAATGATAACTGCACTGCAAAAAACTTCCATCTTAGCGAGTCATTTAGTCTCATATTCATCCTTCAAACCAAGAGAAAATTTCTGCCAATGTGGTGAGATAATTCCACTTGTTTCCAGTGCAGTTTCACTTCAGGAATTTTCGAGAAATGAGTGTCAGTTTCTAGAATATGACAACTGATTCTATACAGTACTTGAAACAAGTTGATTTGCATGAAACAAGTGAAATTATCTAACTCCATTGGCAGATTTTTTTTTTCACTTATTTTAAGAAGATTTTGATTTTCTGACTCAATAGTAGACTAAATGACTTGTTAAGATGGAGATGTTTTGCAGTGTGTGTTCAATGATGAAGTGGTCTTCCTCTAGAGGCCTCATTCTTGTTAGCTCTGTAAATCTCTGTATTTGGCTGGTTGACCAGTCGATGCGTACTGCGTGAAACTTGTCCTGTCGTTAGATCATCGCAGGGAGGGGATCTGACCTCTTCATGTCTTGGTGCTGACCTGGGCTGCTTATCAAAACCACCGTCGTGAGGAAGTGTCTGCTCTCATAGCTGCCCAGCCGAGCGCTGAGCCGTCTGCCACAGTTGCCTGGCAACTGTCCAGAGCTTCAGGCAAAATGATATGGATACACACTCACAAAAGCACTTGCATACACACATTCAAGCACTTACATATTCAAGTACACAAACAACTGCATGCGCGCACACACACACACGCTCAAATCCATACTCATGTCGGTTGCGCGTACGAACTAGCATGCTAGCATGAGCTAGCGCCCGCTCTCATTCTCTTTGAAAGGGTGACGCGAAGAGAGGAAATGTGGTTTATCTGCCAGCATTGAAGATAAGTCAAACAAGTTCCCTCCTCTCCTCTCCTCTCCTTTCTCTTTCAGTAAGTTTTCGTTCTGATTCTCCCCATCTGCTGAGCTGGGCTTCCTGCTGACTTTAGCGCTGAGAGCAGCAGTTTATGAGGCTGAACTCATGCATATTCAACACTTGCTTTAGGTAACGGCCAAGGAACTGTGAGGAGAGTCTTCAACCTCTAAGTGAAGATATAGGGTGAAGGAACTGAATGGGTGGGAGAAAATGGAAAGGTAGTAAGCAATAGATTGAGGGAAATTTGAAACCGTAAAAAAAAAAGAATTACGGTATATTATACGATGCAGAGTCGTCTGTCAAGGCTGTTTGAAAATAAAAAACTGCTGGTTCCTCCTATACACCCTCCTTGACATAGGCTACTTAAAAAATGTTGAGGTGTATTTCATTAAATCCTTGAATTACAACACACACATATGTTCAAAACACACACTAACACGTGAACTACAACACTTGGGCTGTTCTCTTGTCCACCATAGTGTCTCTGTACAATTCACTGATCCACAGTGCCAAACTGAAGCGTGGTCAGCCATCTGATGGCTTTACTACTTCGATGGGAACATGCATCTGTAGGGAAAATTTCCAGGAATGAACAGAATGACTGCAGTGATTCACTGAACATGATATTTCTATGAACAGAGCACAAAGAAGAGAGGGAGGAGGAGAGGGCTAAAGCATCCAGAGACATAAGACCAGTATTAAACAGATTATTGCTCAAAGCTACTGTCAGATCCTAACTGATGGAGAGGTGAAATGAATATAGTGAAGGACATATTATATAATTTTTCTGCCACATCACACAAAAAGGAGATATGTCAAAAAACAGAGGAAACAGATTGCCTTTTGATATACAAAGAAAACAGCAATGAATGATGGGGAGATATGAAACAGAACACGTTTGTATATGAATCATTCCATTAATTAAGCAAAAGGAGAGGCACTGTATAAGTAAAACAGATATTTGTTGGGGCAGATGGTGCATGACGCAGAGTATGCTTGGTCTCCTGCACATTTAAGACTAAAAGTCTGTTCTTTTTCATATTTCTTCCAAACATGAGCCTGTATCTAATAGCATGAAACTGGGATTAAGTGAATTTGCTCATTGTGTTGTGTGGCAACCTTGAGATTATCCTCTATAAGTTGTGTAATATATGAATGTGACCTCAGTGCCAAAAAAAAACATGATTTGCTGTCACTATGCATCTAAGTGCTACCCAGTCCCTGCTTAAATTAGTTGCAAGCCAAATAAATAATATACCCCATAACTGTCAGTATAGTAGGCTGTGTATAGATAACCTAAAATCTAATTTTAAAAGTTGTTCATCTGTCCAAAGCAAATCTAAGTTTTAGGTTAGCAAATCCATGGGTAATGGATGATCTCACAAAGACATGTACAAGATTACAATTTGTCAATTTATGAATTTCTCACAATAATGTAAATAAATATAATAATATAATTAATAAACAATAAAACATAAAGTAATAAACAATAATTGTACAGTGTTTTACAAGTACTAAAAAAATGTCTACTGTGAGTTTTAATGAGAACATGTTTCAACAAATTCAATAATTTTTCTAACTGGAAAGGACTTGAAGGGACTTGAAGACATGGAAAAAAAGATGGAACTTATGGGACACAAACTTAACAATACTGACTGAAATACTATAAACAAAGACTAGTGACTATTGAGAATACAAAAAAATTCTAAATTAACTCAGATAAAAAACAAAGTTAGTTGTGCTTTTATATCTATTCAATGATATTATTAAGTTCAACAAAATCTCATCCATTTCAGCCAATGTCAGTCAGACAGAAACGTAAGTTAACCATTTATTGTAGTGGGAGGGGGTGAAAGTAAGATCAGGTTTGAACACATAAAACACACACTAACGTCAAAAACATTTCTATCCAGGCTTTTACTTTCAAGGACATCAGCCATCTTGCTTTTGCAACCCAGAAACACAAAATTTCAGTTCTCCAGGTGTATTGAGTGTTTTGAGATATGAATTTTGGTCCGTTGAGGTTCACCAGAATCTTCTGACTGCCTCAAAGATGATTTCAAAGTTTGTCCTGTGAAGGTCACACTGTGATGCTCAGTGATCATTTCCATTGCTTGATAGAGGTTTCCCAGATGTATTCTTCAGCTCTTGCACATTTTTGTTAGATTATAGAAATTTTCACATGAATCTCATTGTTGGCATTAGAAGTTCACTCTGAAGACCTGCTAGCACGTACGTTCCAATTTTATATCACTCTGCATGTCAAGTATTCCCAGAAATGAAATTATACTGTAATTGGGCTTACTCCTGCTGAACTAATGTGATTTCAGTACACCGCCCATAGACTTCCATTGTATTTGTTACTTAACTCATCTCTCTCTTAATTTTTACTCTCAAAATCCATTCAAATGGTACCAAGCTGGGCAACAAAACCTTGCTGTCATGTGAATTTGACAAACAATGCTTCACTATGATGGTTCAAAGCTTTTCAAGTTATGATCATTCATTAGGTCACAGTATAGGCCTATTAAAAACAATTGCAATCTTAAATAATCCATAGCTTTTCTGTATGCTTTTGTTGTGGTACAAACTGTGTTCTGTCTCTCTTCATCAGCATTTTATGTGCCGTTCAACAGTCTTAGTGAAGTTATTGTGGGAGCAGTGGGACGGTCTGTACTCAATTATTAACTTGACTAGGTGGATAGGGTTTGGTAGAGTTCAGCGGCTTCTTGGATGCTTCCTTCATTTCATTGAAAGGTTCTGAAAGCCTCATTTACCATCCTTAGTTAAAAGGGTCATATACAGACATTACATTACAACCACAAATCCTAATGTATGTTCAGAAACATAGCTATTAATCTGGCTATTAATCTAGCTGCTAGCTGTTAATTAGCTGTTAGTCATATAGATGTTACTGGTATTGATTCCAGATACTAATTCTTCATGTGATAGCAAAAGGTGACATCAATCTTGGCAAAGTAATTGTATCATATGAGCACACTGATTTGTATGTGGCTGTCGCACTGGCAGCCTCTACTCATTGGTTACAGTAGAGGTAATTAGTGAGTCAAATTGGTGAGTCTGTAGTTTGTGGCTAGTGAATGTTAGCATGAATGATGGCGATTAATTACAATAGATCCTCTGGTCATGGTCATTCTCCCTAAATCCTTCCAATAGGTTCCTAACATTTTTGTCATACCCAGTTGAATGCCTCCACTCATCAGGTGTGCATCATTTGAACTGGGATGGTGCACATTATCTGTCAATCATTTACAAGTGCTCCGCATGTGAGAAATTATCCTTCAAATTCATTTGAGAAATCTGCTATCAACAAAGCTATATTTATTTGAAAAAACGTTGTGAAGCGCATAATTTCAGTCCTGAAAAACAGTACATTTGACAATAAAATCATAATACTCCTGGAACTCTGTTTGTAACTAAACAAAAATAGACTTTAACATACTCTACTTTCTCAGCCAAAATGTAAAATGTAAAAATGCAGCGACAAATCAGGTGGACCAAGGTTGATCAAAAGCAAAAAATAGGCTTAAATGTACCTGCAAGTAGCTTGCACAGCAGCCCTTTGTGAAAATCCACAAGCTAGAAATATGACTGAAAAATCACACTCTAGTAACACACAGACCCCCTGTGCAGTGACCCAAAGAGCCTCCTTATTTTCAGCATAGAAATCAGGCCAGACAAAACTGTTGTGGCTGGAGCAATTCTATTTTTCAATTCGTCTAGTGGGGCTTTTTTTTTCTTTCAGGTAAACCCCTTTTCATTTCAAGATTAAGTGATTTATTTTTTTCACCTGAAAGTTACACAGCATTTGACAGAATAACTAAAATTATAAAAACATATTTCAGCTTCTATCAAATGATAATGGAAGTGCACAGTCACCTATTCTGTTGCTGTTTCTGAGCTAGTGTACGACAGTTGAGGGGGAATGGGAAGCTGTCTTCATCAACAGAAGGTAGCACATAAAGTTTGCCTTGAAAGATGATTTACAAACAGACAGCTGGCACAGTTTAATCATTGAATATCATGCAATTATTTCAGACATCCGGCCACAAGTCATCACGATAAACTTTAGAGGCATTTGCAGCATCAAGTTGTGTGGAAGGCAGTAGAAATCATTCTGATTCTGAATTTCAATTTCAATTTGAAATCTGCCTGTGAGACAGAAATACAGTAAAATCAGACATTTGCAGCATACAGCTGTGTGGAAGGTAGTTAGATTCGGCCTTCTGTGGACCTTAACCAGCCTTCCAAGAATGTAGGTAAAATAACTACTGTGCATGGGATTATGATGTTCAACTAGTTATCAAACTACATTAAAACAATTTGGGCTCGGTTTGCACACCATTTGCAGTGTTCAAGGTGTTGAGCATGGAATTTGATTGGCTGGTGCATGCAGTAATTGCCTTGTATTTGATTGGTACAGCTGTGCATCTGGCTGTCAGCCTGGAAGGCTGATCTGTGTCAATTTCAGTCAATATACCGTTAAGTCTTTGTTCAAGGTGAACTTTCCCTGTTTGTGGGAAGCAACTGTCCTTGGTTACCAACTGTTTGCACTGATGAGCCTGAAATCTCCAACCCATACAATAAAGTGGATTTGGAGTAATGTCTCTCACTAGACTAACACCTGTCAGACATCCTGAGGGTTATGAGAATATGAAAAACTGAATAAGCCCCATATGGTTAGGTATCTTTTTAAGCAAAATAGATCTTAGGTGTACCTCTTAACTCCACTACTAGGCATAAAATATAGGATTAACTGCAAGTGAATCTAATTGGCTGAAAACCTTTCCTCTGTTACTGACCCTTTTTTAGATTCTCATTTTACATGTTTATATTGTCTATCACGTTCAACCTGATCACAGTCCACCTTGTAGTATGGACCAGATGATAGTACATCTTCAACATAGCTATTTCTGGGGAAGTCGTCAAGGGAAAAATGACGACTGATGCCCAAAATAAGACCAACACCTTGCTTTGTCACGCTCAGAATGACACAAAAGCAAAATCATTCTCTCAGTGCTGCCAGTGCAGTTGAGTACACTATTGGCAACTAGAGGGAACGAAGTTTGCACATGAACTGTTTGCAGAGTGGGGAGTTTGCAATGCTGGGCAGGGAGTGGGAGGTGTGTTTGATTTGTACATGGGGACAGCTGAATTGTAAAGACACAGCAGGCTAAAATTAATTGACAATCTGTCCTGGCTGAAAATATATGTCACACTTACTGGATTGTTTTTGAGAACAATGTTTTGAACTGGCACCACAATTTGAACCGGTTCCTAAGGCACATTCAGAAGAATTAAAGATCTGTGGATGATTGTGATTACTAATATTGTCCGACTATAGACGTGCTTAAAAATATTTCATGTGAACAGGCCTTTTAAATGAACAATGATTTGTTCTCTAATAATTAACAAATTGGTGCTTGTGAGAGTCAGAAGCACGAGGGGGTATATAGGCACATATTTGCCTTTTATGTTGATTGATCTGTACTTGGTGGGCATGCCAACTGGATTGTACCTCAGAATCCAACAAGCTAATAACCTGTCAAATAAAGTGAATGAAAAAAGAAAGTGAATGTCTGGTTTGTGCTTGGAAACGGATGCAAACAGAGCAACAGCAAAGACAATCATGACAATTAATTTTGCAAAGTTTTTGATGGGGCAATACATTTATTCAAGATTAGGCAACAACAACCATCTTGTGTAATGAAGATTTCAGCAGAATGTAATAAATCAGCCTGTGACACTGGAACAGTCCTTGACATATCTTTCTATATTCTTTAAGTACTTTCCTGGTATTTTGTAATTTTAAGAAAAGTACTATAAGATTATTAATTATTATTACTCATATTATTTTATTAGTTTATTATTATTAGTAGTAGTAATATTGAATTCCTGCAAAAAAAAGGAACCAACTGAGGAGAGTAAATGCTAGTAAAAGGCTTAAAAATAAACAAGTATTTATAAAGCTTGAATTTTGTGAGGCTTACTATCAACCTAAGCCAAAACCTTTCAAGATGTCAGATAGATGAGGAGGCAACATTCACAGGGAAGTAGAAGACTCGACTCTTTTCAACAAAACCTTTCTTTGGCAATTGAACTGGCATGTCTGATCTCTTGAGACACTATATGATCTCAATATGTCTCCATTCATTTTTAACAATATCATCTGAATTCCTATGGTTTTAGACGTTTTTCCTTGACTATTTCCCTTTTATTTCCAGCACTGCAGTCTGCTACTGCTGTGTTTTCAACTGCATGTGTCTGCATCTCATTTTCTGTCAGCAATTATGCTTTAACAATTAAAACAGCTCCTTTGTAAAAACAAATTAATAAAAAATAAAAACAAATAAATCTAGGTGATGATTGATTTGTTTGTTTCTGAGTCAGAACAGTCATGGAAATTTATTAACTAGTCACGAAAGATTATCTAGCAAGATTGTAAATATATTTTTTTAGAAATTCAATAAGACTAGTAAATGGTAAAAAAAATATTAAATTCATAGTTCCACAGCATTCAGTGACAAAGCTGTTTAATTTGTGAATACCAACAACAGAAAAGAGAAGATTTAGTCAAAATAGCAAGTAGTTACTTTTGGATGAGTACTAGTTGCTGTTACTTACACATAAAAATCGAAAATTGTCTCGAAAGTGCAGAGAAACGTTACTAGAAGAAGCGTTTCATCTCTCTTCCCGAGGTGAAAAATGTTCTCGCTCTCACAGAGCCCACGATGGTGGGCCTTTCCCCAGAGTTCATTAATTAGTTAATTAGTTAATTAGTCTGAACAGATGGCTATGCAACACAAATCAGAAGGCTCCCTCGGCCTGGGGCACGAGGAAGGTAGGAGAAGGTGAGCGGAGCAGCAATCTAAAATCTTCGCTGACACCAAAACCTCTGAACCAGTCAATGTACAGCAGACATTTTCTTCTCATTCACCCATTTTATTCCACAATGACAAGGCATATCATAAATCAATAAGAAAATCCAGCAAGTATATAATTTGCCGGAATCCCGCACGATAATGTACTGTATCGGATTAAAGGTGCACCCGACAAACCTATATGCAAGGGTGCTGCGGCCACATTGCATTAACATTTATTTGAATGAATACTTTGCATCACTGCAGATTTAAAAAGCACTTCTGATGGTTTATTTTTAGACTGTTCCCATCTCCCCCTTCTGTTTCCCTTCCCCTCTCTGTCTCTCTATTCTCCCTCTCTCATCTGTCTCTATTCCCCGCTCTCTCTTCTTCCCTCGTTCCTGGCTCCCTATCACTCTCTTAAAGGCGCAGGCAGAGTATGAAATGAGGTTGGTGTGCGTAAGCTTCTGTGTGTGTAAGTACAGGATAATACTAAAGATTATGGCATAAAACTATTAAAATATGGTATGCTTGTGTTTCTCGTTTTGACTCAAATTCACACTGTCAGAGAGGGCTGCTATTAAAAATTTGGATGGATGGTACATTATTCATGTATCACGCTCCACACAATCGAATAGCACACACACACACACTCACATGCACAAGGACACACAGGCAAACATGCATGCATACACCACACACACATACGCACACACGAAGATAATCGCCTTAGTACAGTAACCCATTTAAAGCATATCTGAGAGAGAGAGAGAAAGAGAGTGAGAAATAGAGAGAGGGAGAGAGAGAGGGAGAGAAATAGAGAAAGAGAGAGAGCACAGTCTATTCGCCCACATACCAAAATTTTCAACAATGTTAAAGGAATCGAGGACACTGCGTCATCCCTCATAATCACTCAGCAGGATCGCTCTGTACCTCTATTTGTATGTGTTTTAGTGATTGTGTGTGTGTGTGTGTGTGCGTGCATGCATGTGCATGTACAGTATTTCATGGATACTGTACAATGCACGAGCGCACTACAAACAAACAGCACTCTCTTTTTCTGCCTCTCTCTCTCTCTCTCTTACACACTCACTCCAACAAATTGGATGTAAATCAGACAGGTTACTGTTTGGAAACATGGTGTAGATGTCTGGAAAGGAAACAAACACAGACACCGCTGAGGACCGGCCGTGTGATGATTAAATAGTGCATTAAGCAAACTTGAATTCAAATCGTGAATTGAATCTCATGTTCAAGTCACTAATGGTCCCGCTTTGTCTGACGGCTGTAGAAAATTATAAAAGCACATGGAAAAACACCACATAACAAGCACAAATCAGGCAGGATAGAGCTGCAGGTTCAGCTCCTCGTTCCGCAAACTCTCAGTTTGTCCTTGTCTCTGTGCCTCTCCATTGGCACTGTCAATAACGGTCTGGATCATGTTACCCTCTGTTAATGCTTGCTGCAATTCTTGGACTGCATCCTAAAGTACTCCCATTTCTCTGTTTATCATTATTCTGATATGTTGAAACAGGCGTGGTGCAATAAACAAGATCAGATTACCCAACCTGGCAACCACAATGAATGACACAGATAGTCTGTATGCAAACACCTCCAAAAGATGACAGCGTCGGTAAATACTTGACTCCACTGATTTCCAGCGGCACAAGGGCTGGATATACATACAGACGGCTCAGCCCACTCTCACAGGCCATATAAGCACTGTGAAGCTCCAACAGAATGGACTAACAGAATAGGCCTTAATCTAAAAACACACTGAAAGCAACAGACACACATTTTCAAATGCACCTTCTGTTTTTAATCACCAAATGTACACAAAAGGAATTAAGTGATGTGTAGAATTTCTGAAGCAATGAATCAAATCCTAGCTGTTATCTGTGTTTTTGCACCAGCTGCAAAGGTGAATACCGGTGGATAAAGGATAGAACTGGTAAAGTCTTAGCATTTTTGATAACAGAAAAGAACTCAGGATTAAGTAGACCTCGGTGTGCATGGTGATGGTCTTCATCATAATTTTAAGAATGTGAGAAAACACTACCTGCCTATTGGGGGCGTATTGGGGACGCATTGGCTCTTATTGTGCGTTCACATGCTGGTGGGGAGGTCTGACATTTGGGACTTCCAAGTCAGCTGCTGAACAGCATTGCTTTCACATGCTGTTTTTCAGAAAATCAAACCAGGAAGACAACGATCAACAAAAATGAACGTCCTGAAAAGAATGATGTGGACCTGGCCAACTATAAAAGTGTAATATGTAAGTGTTTTCTTGCAGTTGATTGACACAACACAACACCATGTTGAGAAGACTAATCAATAATGTTGCACCCAGGTTAAGCTTCTCTCCGCCTACTGCATGATTTTGAAAAATGCAAGAAAGTAGGCGTGAAGAGCGAGGGAGAGGAGGGTTTGGGGTTGGGCCGGGTTGGTGAGAAGAGGAACAAGGTGGAGTGTCTCAAATCTACCTTTATACTCAGGGTGGTAAAATCTTTTTACCCAATGACGTATCTCAGGACTAATGTCCTTGAACACGGCTGCATCTCCAACTGAACACCGGCTCCTCATTTTAACCACTGGAGGGCGAACTGAGCCAGGTTTAGTGAGATAAATAGGACACCGGCACATTTGTGCTCAAATGTTGACAATATGACCGCCGTTGTTGCATTTCATAACTAAATAGTACTAAATACCAGTTTACAACTCAAAAAAGTTTTTCAGTGTGGACTTACTATATAAAGGTTATTACTGCTTCATAACTCGGAAACTCGGGCAGCAAAACTTTGTCCGACTTTTTGACTTCATCATCCGACTTTGAATGGTGTTCATGTGAAATTTCCAAGTAGGAAATTTGGTTTTCTGATATATTCGAGAGCATATGAACACAGGGTATTGTGTCCTATTGGCCTATGGTTCTGTTTTGTATTTTTGAGTTTTGTTCTTTAGGTTGCACAGTGGACTATATTATAGGCCCCTTTAGATACTCACCACTCATGCTTCTCCCTCTCTTGTGAATGCTGTTACTCTGCCACCACTTCCCCTTATGCGTTCTCTCTCCCTATGCACAAGCATGTCAAAAATTGCTACATGAATTTAACATTTAAATGATTACAGTGTGTGTGTGGCACATAAAATATTTTTCCCCGGCCAAAGAATTTACTAGATGAAGGACTGTTCTCTGTCAAAAATTCAAAGTGCCTCTTTATAGTGCCAAACAGTTGTAAATTGACATTCAAATCACTTGTGACAGTAGGCTGGAGCAGGCTAGGCTAAAGGCAATATGGACTACAGGAGGCTGCAGCAGGAGAGGGTTTAATTTCCATCCTTGGGCGTTTTGTTATATTTCAGCAGTGATTTATAATTTTGAAGGGGACAAAATTCATAATGCCTTTCAATTTGGAATTATTCATAGAGTATCTATTATTCATAGTGCAGGCTTTATATATGGATTGTACCACTATTTCAAAAACACACAGTGTGACAGAATGCAATTCTAACCAGTGGTTTTGAAACGGCTTGTGAAACTTGTGAAACGGCGCACGTCAAACGATGTCTGTCAATCGTTTACGTCCGGTGCGTCTGGTCCTTGGTGACGCCGGCAGGATGTGATGTCGCAGTTGGACGCGCCAAACTTACCGAGCACCCCGAGGCGGTAGTTCATGGTGACCACAATGACGTTTCCATAGGCGGCAAGGACACTGGCGTCAAACATGTTCCCTGAGCCCTCCATGTAGGAGCCTCCATGGATGAACAGCATCACTGGCTTCTTGCGACGGTCACGGATATCTGTATGACAGAGAGACGGAGACATGCATAGGTAAAAGCTAGCAGCACACCTACAAATTCGGGATTTTTTTATTGCAAAAATACAGTTTTTTTTTTATCCATGGAAAGCAAAATAGGATTTCCACTATTTTGACATTCATTAATTTTTTGGTAAAATTCTTTATTTCCACACAAATCTTTGAGTTCTTGGGCTGCTGGAGGGTATAGAGGCAACAGGTATTCCACCCTTTTTAAACTAGACAACTCCAGATATCTACAAGTATGGCAGTTTCCAGAGTATGAGATCGTATGCAGCATTTTTTTAACCTTGCGGTCCTACAACCAGTGACCTGAAAATGCTATGGTACATTTTCAGAAGGCTGCGTTTTAGTTGGAAGCGAGTATTTCACGTATGTGTCTGCCCCATTGGGCCTGTCTTCTATATTTTATTCTGTTATGATACCGTCATCTGTCCTGCGCTACAATGGTACCTTCCCAAACTGTTATTCCCCTCCATGTGTGGAGCAAATGGTGCAGTCAGTTCCTGTGCCCTCTCTGTTATTGGTACTGAGTCTTTGTGCCCATCCCACAGTGTGTTGCTATGGTACACTCTGTCAGCCTGCGTGCCCCCTCTCTCTCGACAGTCTGTGGTATGGTCTGAGTGTCTGCGTGGCGATAAGGCTGAGAGAGCTGCCAGTGCAGCCCAGTTAGGCTGAGCGTCTGCGCTGTGCAGGGCCTGTGGATAATTTGTATGAAAGCCAGACCAAGTGGAAACATAAATAACAGCCACAGCATCTGTTTACCCTGATGAGCTTCGGCACTCAGAGATGGGGAAAGAGACAGAGAGACAGGAGGAGAGAGAGAGAGAGAGAGAGAGAGGAGAAGAAGGAGATGAAAATAGGGCAGCGTGAGAGAACCGAGGGGGGTAGAGATAAGGATGGGAGGTTCATACCATAAAAAATGATGGAACGGATGAAATACATGAAATAGAATGTGACAAAGCAAGTCATACATTGCAAGGTACGCTAATGAACACTCAAATTCACACAGGATTCACACCATATTCATACACAGACACACACACACACACACACACACACACACACACGCTCTTGCATAGGCAGCTGCGATGTCGAGTCGCTATGGAAACTGCCTCTCGCTAATAGAACTGCACCAGCCATTCCATTGCACCGACTCACTGAATGCCTGTTGCCGTGGTAACAAATTCTACTCACGTATTTGCACACCCGCCTGCATCACCACCTGAATCTCAGGTTACACATGCACTTGGGTGCGTCACTCGCAGTCACACACACATACATACTCTAAAAGACACAAGTGAACACAACAAATGACAGATATGCCTTCGCAGACGTGCAGTCATCTTTTATGGATCGTATTACAATACATATGTGATAAGCAAATTCTCTAAAAATGAATCTCTCAGTGATACACTCCAACCCTCTGTTCCTTTTCTTTTCCTCTCTGGTGTATTGTGAAGCTCTGCTGATTTCCCACAGGAGATGTAAACATGTTCAATTATCCCAGCATTACCAGGCCAGTAGAGGGGTGTGACATATCAGCAGGCCGTCATCAGTCACTCTCACGACAACGCTCACACCACAAATAAAACCATGGCAGAGAGGGAACTTGAGAATTTTGGGAACTTTAATCCGGCAGCGATATTTAGCTGCCATTTTAATACCGCCTTCACTAGAACCCATTCAAATTATGGCTTATTTGGGTATGGGCAGTGCACTAGCCAGGTGAAAGAATAATAGCCTTGGCAAAGGCTAGTGAGCTTGTAAAAATATCCATCCCTAGCTGGGACACTCACAATTAAGTGTCTGTGAGTATGTGTGTGTTTGCATTCATGTGGATTCATGCATGTAGGTTGTTCTACCTCTGAGAATGGATGATTTACAACACATATTGAGTATCGTGTTGCAGTAGGCAAAGGTTCGGTAAAGGAAGTGCATGAAAAAACATGAAACTCAACTAAAACTATGATCTTTGCCTCCAAAACTACAGTAGCTGAAATAAAAATCAACATAAATTCTTTTGGTGGTGAGTTTGGTGTGCATGAGTGTGTGAGAAAGTCTAAATGTCTTTAATGTGCATGCAGTATGTATATTTAAAAGAACTGAAAGTCTCTTGTGTGTTTGCATGCCCATCTGTGTACGAGCATTTTCTTTTTACTGCCCCTGTGACGGTGACAGTGATTGGAAGGTGCTCAGTACAAACAGGGAGGAGAGTTTGGGTGCAGGGTTCGGGGGGTGACAGTTTTTTCCCCCAGCCCAAATCCAAGGCCTATATGACCAACAAGGACCTCACTGTCCGGCTTGCCTGCCTCCAAAACACTGGCACATTATTCACTCCTCTCTTTTCCACCTAACCTGATACTCTCCTCTACATTGTCAATGTAATGTCTCACCTCTCATTAGAAATTGCCTACTCTCTCTTTTTCCGTTCCTCTGTTCCTCCTTTATGCATTACCTCCGCCGATGGAGATCATTTGTTTGTTTGTCTGTTAGCAGATACTGTATGTTATGAATGGATTTGTATGAAACTTTGTGAAAAGATTGGTCATGGGTCAAGGAAGAACTGATTAACTTTTCACACCAATTGGCCAAAGGGAGCGTGGTGGCAGGTGTGGCTTCTCACTAAAAGGCATATAACTTCTGAACGGATTAACGTAACACCATCAAACTTTGTGGCCTATCAGCAAACATAAGAAGAGGCAAACCCTCCTTTATTGGCCCAATCAAACAACATGGGGGCACTGGAGAGCTCATTTCCAGTTTAGATATAACTGCCCTGCCAATTTTTCTAAAACTTGGTACAGTGGTAGAAGTGCGGCCCTAATGGCCACTGAACAGATATAGAGCTGATTGGCCCTGTGGTGTTGTGATAATCAGTTAAAATGCATACAAGTGGGTTGAATTTGAACAGGCATATCTCATTTCAGGTACAATCATGAAAGTGTGTTCTTCTCCTGATATAAAACAAGTTGGTAATGTGGTATTAACTTTTGGTGAAATCCGACATGTGGAACTGGCATATCTTGACAATTGCATAGCGTTGGTGGAAATATGTGTTCTACCGAGTTCAACCTAGTTATCCCATGAAGCTCTGTTAAAAATTTAGCCAGACCCGACACATACCTGAAACATTTCTGCCTAAACCCAAACCCAAGGGGTATAGTTTTTGTGAGGCTTAACTCGACTAAAATTGCCAATCATTTTTCATGATGAATTGCTAATAATAGTATTTTTCAACAATATTTTGGAACCTGTGCCCGATCCATACCTGAGCAATTAAGTGAGAAATTCAGCCCTACCCGAGCCCTTCTGATCCAGTCAAGATCCATCAGGTGTCGGCATAAATGTCAAGCTCTACCAGTCTCCTACTCATCCACCCTCTCACTCTCTCTTCCTCTACATCTCTCTCACTTTCAAAGCTCTATAAATGTCATTTCATCATGCACTTGTCTTCATTATGACTATTTTTTCCCTTCTCTCCCCCTCATTGCCCTCCCTTGTGCTCTCGCAGTGCTCTGCTTTTCCTTCTCTTTCATCTCTATTCTATCATTCTGCTCCTCTCCTCGACAATCCTGCATGAATCCTTCCCTCTGTTTTCACCGTTAAGAAACCGCACAATTGGATTAGCTACATCTGTCTCTTTTTAAACCATAGCAATTAGAGATGCAAGGAAGACGGAATTCAATACCCAAATAGCACAGAGCCCAAAATACAAAAAACACACTTGTGCACACATTGACAAATTAGTGCACATGCACTCAGATACAGAGATGCACATGCACTGTGCTCGACTACACATGCACAAATAGATATGTATATGTGCATGCACATACAGTCACGCACAGAAACACGCGCACACACTATCTGTCAAAATTGAACAGATTTTGGTTGCATCGGCAAATAGTAATAACAGTAACTCCTTCTCGCTGTTCTAAACTTGAAAATCTATAGCAACAGCAGAAAAATGCAGAAATCCTCCAATGTTCCTTTCTCTGAAAATGAAGAATTGGAGAATACCCAATAATATAAGGTGGAAAATAAATTAGCAGTCGATCTCATTTATTTGTAGAAAAACTGACTTTTGTTCAAGAATAAAAGTGCAGGTAAGAAGAGTGAATATTGATTTTCAGTGATGCACCACAGAGGATAGTCAGAACATCAGCATGTGGTTGATCAACCACATAGCATCCAAGAATGGAAAGTCAATTAGCTCCCCAGAGATGCAGGCGCCCTAAAAAGTGGCTTTTGTGACAAGGGGAATGCAGAACAATTGTCTTGTATGTGGCTATTTATGTGTTTTAGTTCTAAGTGTGTATGTGAGGGGCAGAGAGAGGGATCTGTGTGAGGAGGTAGATAAGAATGCTAATAAGGCTAGATGAGAATGCTGAATGTGCATCTATTTACTGCTTTATTTCTCTGTATGCGGACCTGAAAGACAATGTAATGTGTGAGCACAATGATGAGCCTATCATGAGTATTGATACAGACATAAACATAGCAATCCCCCAAGAGTTTGAAAAATACAACAAGAGGAAAAAACATGCAATTAAAATACCTTCATCCCTCGGTCTGTTCATTGTAGACTCATCATGTTTTTTTGTGAGCGGACCTAAGGTTAAGAAAAAAAAGGGGGAGGGGAGACAAAAGACAAAATTCAAAAAGATTGCATTTGCAGAAAAAAGAAAAAGCACAGCAAGAAAGGACGAAAGAAGAAAGATCGCAAAGTCGTAAGATATAATTGCTCTCTCACTTTCAAACGACTGTGTGCAGCTAAAAACAAAATGTTAATAAGGATTACACAGCTCGTCCTGAAAAGACAGCCTAAACTCATCCGTTTTGCTGCTAAGGATCTAGTCACGGACTGCCTTGTAAATGACCCCAGAGGGCACTTCTCTTCAACCCTTTTCCCAATCATTCCCGACAGATTGGTGCTTTGTAAAGAAAAATCAATAAGAAGAATCAAGCCATCACTCTTTTTGGTCAGAAAAAGGAAAGGAATGCCAAGATACTGTGTAGCCTGTTCCAATTCAGGACAGTGTTGCAGCCCTCAGGCGATAGGCCCTCCACGATAGGTCCAGGGGGACTGGACTGTCAAAACACAACAACACTGAAGACACACACATACACACAAACACACTCACGGAAAGACGTGACCACGCACACACATCATACATAGACATATCATTGAGCTTGAGACATCAGTGTGAGTGTACAGACTCTCTCCTATCCCATTTGCAGCTGGAAGCAGCGAGGTGCCGTTTTCGATATTTATACTGCCTGCGAAGGCTTGTGACAGGATTCCCCTCACCAAGGTCAAAGAGGGGCCCCACATTAAGCTTTAATGGTAACGCCAGTTAAACGCTCCATAGGGTACAGCCAATAACAAGCATTTATCGCAGTGACCAACCAACGCCCTGGTGCGCCAACCTCTGTAAGCCTTACTGATAAGGATCCCATTAATTTGTTTTTTTTTGTTTCAGACAGTCAGTGGAGCTCTCTCCATCAGCGCACAATTACCACTGCTTTTTGTGTCGCTCTCAGTCACTGTTAACCCTCCACATACACACGATATTCTGCCTTCTATAAGGTCATTAAGCTCGAATAACACAAACACACATACAGACGCACACAAAACATACATACGTTACACAAAGCATGTTAACATGTGCCCCTATCATCTGCTGCTGCATTTTATTATCATCCACATACACATGCAGCCTCTCATTTAAACTAATACTCTCTGTTGCGTTGCCAAGGGTGTTATCACTCTGTCCGCGTGCTAATGACATGTCTGTTTCTCACACTCTCTAGCACCCTCATAGTGCACTAATGACATATACTCTGTCACATGGTGCTTAAAATGCTTTGCATCTATTAACAAAGTGGACACACTGCACTGCCTAAATGGCGGATGCTACACCGGATTTCGCCCCCCATGCATCTATATGAATATGGTTTCCTGATATAAAATGTTTATCTCCCTTTTAAACGGGAAATGATCGATGCTGAATAGATTTGCTGCATCCTCCCAGTACTTTCGAGCTCCTGTAGGCCTGTTCCAGTAAGGGCCTCCTGGTTGAGTGGTAGATGGTAGCTGGTGGTAGGCTGGGTCAGTAGAACAGGGCAGACAGGTAGACAGGCCGGTAATGGATAGAAAGGAACATTAGTCCCCCCGCCTAGTCAGCATTTCCCCACCACTTAGCACCACTCTAAAACCACACCTCACTGCTTAATGGAGACCACTCTAATTTCATGCTAATGCCTAATAAAGAGCTGGAGCTATACATGGGGAAGAGCTCCAGTGAAACAGATACTGTCTCTCCTTGTAATGGACCGCCAGACTTCCGCTTAAGGCCCTACATGGGCACTGTACTGGTTACGTGAGAGGAGGCTAAATCTGAGATGACCACTGGAGGTTCTGTTGGCTTTACTCTATGCAGACACTGATAAATCACACTCTTATTACTATAGACAAGGTCAACATTGCTGTAGTCTAACCTGGCTAAGATCATCTGTTGGTTTTGGGACGTCTGGAGAAGAAACTGAGGAAGAAAAACCGCTAAATGATCCGAAGAATCATCATGTACCAAAGATTTGCATCCAAATAAATTCTCATGGGAATGTCCTAAAACCTTCAGATTTGTGAGTGAAATGGGGAAAATCACTGTCTTCTTCCTTATCAACCTGCTCTCAAATCCCCCCCCTCTCAAAGAGCCCTCCCAAATCTTGAAGAAATACTACAGTGAATTTGGCACATATGCAGGAGGTAGGATGCAGCCAAAAGAGAGAGTACACACACTTTTTAGGGTAAAAATCATCATGCAGATCTAGCGTAGCTTGTCGACACTACTGTTTCATGCTTTCCACGTGTTCCAATTTGGAAACCTGCCAGTAGTGCCTGACTGACACTTGATGTAATGGGCTACTGTTCAGTGAAATCCAATGGGCTACGCAGGATCATTTAGCTTCGGTTGCCCTAGTACTGCTTGACCTAATGCAGCTCCTTCTCTCAGTCAACAGCGTTTCTATTCGGTTCAGTGAGCCAGTGGCCTGAGTGCAAGCTGTCTCCCGTCCCTCTCCATTTCCTCAGTGCAGTAAACGGGATGAAGCTGCAGTATGTCATGTCTGTGGTGCCCTGCCTGCTTGACAAGGTGTCAGACACAGCTTCGGTTCAACCCCCAACATCCAGGCAGCAGCTTCCAGCACTCCCAGTCCCATTCCTCTCCCCTCCATCTCTTCCACCATGTCCTCAGCCTCCAGCTCCATCCCTGCCTCCTATCGTCCTGCCAACTGAAATATGGTTTTTAATAAAGAGGACGGTAAATGGCTGCTCTAGCAGCAATAAAAATGAAGGATCTTAGGCCCTTGGCTGAGGAGTGTCTGGAGGAAATAGGAATGCAGTGACACAGTGCTCTTGCCTAGCAGCCTGGTCACACAGGAGACTCTCTACTGAGGGTGGAACACTAGAGAAGAGGGAGCAGGAGAGTGAGAGAGAGATATAGAGAGAGCGTAAAACTCTCTGTTCAATCTAACATTAGGTCTCTTTTATTTACATTATTCTAAGAAGCTATTTGAATTTCATTTGAGCTGAGGAAGTAGCAGGCTACATCATGGCCTGGTGGGGAAGGGCATTGAGCTAATTTGCATTCAGAACAGTGACCCCCTCTAACACCATCTGCATAAAGATGGAGGAGAGGAGAGAGAAGAGGAGGCAGGAAGGGTTTCAGGGAGAAGTGAGCAGGAGGGGTGAACAGATGCAGAGAGAAAAGGGAGCTGTGCCTTTTCTTGTCCAAAGAATAACGCAGAGAATATGTTCAGCAAGAGTATTTCTGGGCCTAAGATAGGGATAGCAGATAGCGGCATGACTTAAGGTAGAGAGGGAAGATAACATGTAATGTTGCACCCTGTAGATTAAATGTGTCAAATTCAAGGCCTGTGAGCCAGATCTGGCCCACCAGGAATTTTGATCCACACTGTGCATGAATCTGGGTTGTCAATTCATTTTGTCCCACCTACCTGCAGCCGCCGTACGTGGGAATACAACTCCCAGTTGCAAAACTGAGCACGCCACTGCGCAGCCATCAACCCTTCAAGCACACACACACACACACGCACACACACACACACACACACACACACACACACACACACACACACACACACACACACACACACACACACAACAAACAGCCTGACCATCACTCACTGGGACCTAGCAAGCAAGCTAACTTTCTTGCTCAAAAAGCTTACCCAGGCTGAAAAAGCAATGTTGATGCTGAGGGCAGACAATTTCAAGAGAGGTAGGAGACCAAATACTTCTTAATCGAGTGTAAAGTGTGTCTTATTTGCCATGAGGAAAAGTGCTGTGCAGATTCTTCAAGATGCTTGAGGAAATCACCAGTTTCATCGCCAGCAAGAGGAATGTCGTTATTGAGCTTGAGGATGAAAGGTGGTTGTGTGGCTTGGCTTTTCTGTGACACATCTCAATGCCTTCAGTGTGAAACTATAGGGACACAAACGGCTGATCGCGAATATGCATGAGCTGTGAAACCCTTCCAAACAAAACTGCATTTGTGGGAGAGCTAAAGGCATTTTAAAGCAGGTAAATGTGACTTAATCACAAGTCCACCTGAAATCATAACACCATGTAAACAATTTGAGGGATTGCCACAACGGTTATACATGGAAAATGTAGTGTGTTGAATTTCATGGGCACTCACGGGCACACCGCTCTCCCTCAGTCTCTCTATTTCTCTCTCATACACAAGCCAAAACATATCCTTGGGGACAGCATCAGCCTTGTGTGAGCAGTGACCCCTTACGATAAGTGACAGATTCTGACAAGAAGACAAGCTACATGTGAAATCAGTCTCACTCATTTGCACTCCTTTTCCCCTAGGAATAAAGCAGGGGACTCTACATCATCCTCTGGGTGAGCATGTGACGTAGTTAGGGTATAGCATAACAACTGAGCTCACGTTCTTCAAATACGCCTCACTCATATCCCCCTCCCCTCTGCAGCTAGATGAGAGGTGCCCTACATAACTCAAATTGTATTTATAGATATACACTATTCTATGATACGGGTAGTTGGTGATGACTGAGTGCAATTAATGAAGGATTTTCTGTTGGCCATTTTGAATCAGATTTCTGCAGTGTTCTTGGTAGTCCTCATTTCTCATCTCATTCTACAGATTTTCATAAGTAACCCTCTTTAGTACACATGGAATTACATAAACCTTTGCGTTTCTGGGCTAATTACCCAGTGTATCTGTGTGTGAGTGCGCGTATATGTGTGTTCTTGTGTGTGTGACAGAGAGAGAAAGATAGAAAGAGAGGACAATGGTGTGTGTGTATGTGAATGAATGCAAATGTGCATGAGAAAGTGTGTCTTTTCACGAGATGAAGAATAGCAAATAAACAAAATAATTTATTGAGGTTTGTTTTCCAATTCATACAACATTTCACCTGCACTGTTATTTGCTATTCATCTATTTGCTCATATCATTCCCCCAATAAATATTCCAGTACTCACATCATTAACAAAATCTGCATTTATATTAATACTCCACATTTTCCACTGACAATTGAGCTGTTTCTATCTTTTTGTTGGGCCATAGAGCATTCATCAGTGAAATAGACAATCTACAATCGTGACACAATGCAGCCAAGTAGATTGTGGTCTCACCTTTACTGTTAAAATACAACAATGTGTCACTTTGTTGGGGAGATAGCAGGCTAATCTAGGCCAGTGCAGACTTACACTCCATACTTGGGCAGCAGCAATAATGCATAAACATGTGTTGGTTGAGCTGGCAACTCTCAAGTGTGCCCATTAATCATAGACTTTTTTCACCATTTTATCATTAGACTTGCTTACTATCATCAGTAGCATATGCTTTGCCTCCAAAGTTAGACTTTGATCCTGTGTTCTTTTACCTGCCCATCTGCTTTCTCAAATACTCTCTACAAGATCATTAATGCAAGAAGTGCACCAAGATAGCCCATGAAAAGGTGGAAGTTTTTGCTTAGATTGATTCTAGCCTAAGAGTTTTCTTTGATAGACTAATTTTACCCCAAGAGGCCTACACTGTAAACAAGGTTATTTTCTTTGCCGATGTATTGTATTTTGCTGTATGTTAAACTAACCGCTGCCAATCCAACATGAGTTCCTAAGATTTTAGCCTAGTATAGCTTAACTACAGCAACCATAGCACAGCATCCATGCAATGCAAACCTGGAGAGGTAGCTAAAAAGCCTCAAAATCATCAACAAAACTATCCCCTAAGTCATCACACTGTAGTTCCCTTTGCATGTTTGCACAATCAATTGCTTTTTCAATATTTGACAGTCAAGGGCGACATAGCATGGAACTTTTATTTTGACGACACCAAGCTCTTGAATTGTGTGTAATGTGACATAATCACTTCCTGGTCTGTGGTTATGCAGCGTTAGAATGGATAGTGTTCGGAGGAAGAACTCTTCTGTAATTGTTATACATACATTACGTGTGTGTAGACCCATCCATTTTTCCCTGTTTTTTTATAGCAGCGAGTGTGCCTTTCTTTAGACAGAAAAGAACAGGTGCTCCGTACGGACCCTAAATGAACACAGTGAATGCAAAGGTCTGTGTATAGGCTAGTATTAGTCAAGCTACAACATCGCAAGTCGCCAGGTGGCTAGCCAGTGAGCTAACAGTAGCTAATTAGTAGAACAATTTAAGTAAGCAATTTAAGCATTTAATAAAATGTTTGAAAGGGTGTTGTAACTTAATTAAATGTGAGCACATAAAAGGAGTGGTAGCGTATCTAATTGCTTAATAAGGTAAAGAAGTTTTGGCACAAGGAAGATTGCATGCTGTGACTGTGCTGCAGTATGTAAATCTAGAAAACCCTCTGACTGAACAACCGATAGTAATTGAGACTGACATGAGTGCAAGTGCTGCTATTCTTTGGTAATCCCCTGGGTGTCTGTTGGCCCAGGTTAAGAGCTCTCCTTCCTCTGATTACATATCCTGACTAAATGATCAAAATGATACTACTCCATATGGGAGCACTGCAATGTTGACACAAAAATAAATTTGCACCAGGGTATAAAAAAGCAAAAAAAAAAGTGTACAAACTGTCCTCTAACTCTGAAACAGTAGTGCCAAGAACTAATCTGCTCCTCAGTTTGATACAAAGGAGGCTTGATTGACAAACCTGGGATTTGACTCTTATCCTGACCTTTCCCTGTCCCACTTAAAAAGGTACGGAACAGTTTAACAGACCCAAGAGTCATTTCATCCCCTCCTATCCTTAATATGAGAGTTTTGTGTCCTGCTAGACTCACCATCTTCAGTGGGCACATAGACGTTGAGGTACAGGCAGTCCTCACTCTGGTTCTGGACATAGGTCGCTGCAGCATCCAGGTTGTCTGTGAACCACACTGGCAGCATGATCTCAGGCAATACGCCGTGCACGTTCTGGGGACACACGGGCGCAAAATGGGTGGCATTACGGATCTCTTGCCAGGAGCCTGGTGCTTCAGGGGGCTGGAAACGGCGCTCTCCGATAGGTGGGGTGGCATACGGCACGCCCAGGTACTGTTCTACAGGGCCTAAGATCTCATTGTTGAGCTCCTTCCTGATGCCGCGCAGTTTTCCGTAGCTAGTGGTTACTATGGGGTGTTTCAGGTCAACCCGTTGACACGAGGAGAGGGCCAGGTGTAGGACTAGGCCCAAGAGCCATACCAGACAATGATCTGAAATCTGCTGAGGACTGTTGCGTCGCTTCCCACCATAGCCTTGGTGGCTGGCAGCATTCACGGGAAAAAACAACATGTCCAAAATAAGGGCTCTTTTATTCATATCACTGGGGCTTCAGCTGGGTGTAGAAAGGGATCACAAATTCAGTGGGTTATGGGAGATAAAGAAGGCAAAAAGAGGATTCGTGGAAGGGGGCAGGTTAACATCAGAGGTGCAAACAGTGTTTTCCTAGCATGACATGGTGAGGCGATGGGGTAGGTAGCATCCTCAGACTGTAGACTCTGTGGTCTCATCCGTCTTCTTCTTGGGAGCTCCTGATAGGTCCAGGACTGCAGTCAGAAAGCCAATCTCACCTAGAAGACAGAGACAAGTTGCAGGTTAGAGCCAATGTATGTGATTGGGGGCGCTCTTTAACCTGTCAGTGCGTTTGACAAGGCACAATGGATAGACTTAGATAGACGCAGCCAAGAGCTGAATGCCCCCCTAGATGAAATATCTGCTCAAACAGCTCAAAAAAGTAACAATAATGACACTGTGCAGTACTTAGGATAACACCTTTATGTGTAATATCCTGAGGTTTAAGTCTTATATTATGGCTATGCTGTCTACCACCAGAAACCACATGTGTTAATCTCATGCAAATTAGTGGTCTTCAGCATAATGATCCAATGTGAAAGTGTTGAGAAATTAACTGTTAAAAATTGTTTCACTAAAATGTTGAGGGAAATTTCATTTTCATCGTGACATAGGACTGCTAACGCTGGAATCACACTAACTCCATAATGTATACAGTATTGTGGACATCAAGACTTATCAATGATGGTGTAATGGATAATTTTTCCATCCAGAAAAGTTGAAAGAAGTTATCCTTAGTACATGACCATTGTATTCAGTTAGCTGTTCTTTTATTTGACTGTGGTTGTGTAAAACCCAGTCTCCAGACATTGTTTCAACAGGGCCATGTACTGATTACATGGTGGCAAATGCCTCAATTTTTGCACACAGTGCCACAAGTCCTATGCACTAACTCATGTGTAGTCCTTCAAGAAAGGGTTCTGGCACAGATTTTATAGCTTGCTTTTATATTTATGTATTTTTTCTAAAAAAAAAAAAAAGATACAATTCTTGAGGGTTAAGGTTTAAAAAATGAACCACCAAGATCAAAATAGGCCAGAATATTGACAGAGTGAGAGGGGTTAATTTCTTTAGTTCTTTATATTTAATTAATGCCAATTTTAATAATAATGTGCGACCTAAAAAGGTACCTTTTGTTGAAGCTCTTCAATGATAGAAATTCCATTTAGCTTCACTGAAGCAAAATTGTTTTTCTACAGAGAACCATTCTTAATAACCTACCAAGGGGATACACATAAACATTCTTATTATAACAATCGTTTCTTGGTATAATATAAAACCAAAGTCTTTTTGTGAAGGCATTAAAATTGATTCCCATACCAGGGGCAGAACTTAGCTCTTGGCCAGATGGATATAAGATATGTAAAGGACGAGGTTACTGGTGTGTGGTTATCAATAAATAATGCATAATGCAAAAGCTTATACAATGGCCTCATGCCAAAGATGAAAACAATATTGCTGTTAATTAATCTTTTCTACACTAAAATATTAGTTGTGCTTTGCTCACTGCAGATTTTGACCAAGATAGTTCCTCTGCAACTTTCAATTTTTTTGCCAACTGCTTGGCACCACCTGTCACTTGACTGGTGCCAACTGATGATTGCAGTCTCTATTGTCTGTTGTAACTAAGCTATTTGCTTAACACACACACGTGCACACACACACACACACACACACACACACACACACATACGTTCATACATTTAGCAATTCAAGTTCATACAGCACTGTATTTGATGCCAGATTCATCAGCTGATGAAAGAGGGTTATGGCTGCATTGCACACTTAATACTATATACTTAATAATTAGCGGCACCTCAAAGCAACAACATACTAGCTTTATTTTGTTATACATTTGGTGACCGTATTTATTCACACAGTATTTGATGCCATTGCATCAGCTGGTGCAAGAGCATCATGGTTGTGCTGTAGATGCTTGTCTAGCCAATAGAGGCTAACCTGGCACTCTACTCAGCTGATTGTAGCACGAGAGTTGCAGCAGATTAACTGGGGAATTACGTAACTGCAATCCTTGCCTCAGACAATGAGAAATATGCCAGAATTTTATTGTTATCTGTTATTTGTTTGCATAACTGCCTATCCTGTTCTATCCCAATTCCCATTTCTCCATTACAAAAGTCAATCTTAAATCCACCTCAATTCCCTACCTTTACATTACCACCCTATTTCATCTTTATTATGACATTTAATTGTTGTAATTAGACATGTTGTTCTACTTCTCTATGGAGGTTATCAAATATGGAACCTGTTCCAGCAACAGTCAAAATCTGTGCTGTGTCACATGCTTCAGTAAAGTTAATACAGTAGCACTGCAGAAATGTTGTCCATACTAGGCAGTGTCATTCATCATTGTACATGAAACCAACCTGAAAATTTGCTACAATGTTGCATTAATTAATGATAGACACAATGGCATTATCCCATTGGGCTCATTCAGGATTGCTCATTTGTTACCACAGTGATTATTTGTTTTTTACAGCTGTTAAGTTAGCCAGCAACAAAGATCTAAAGCTAGACTATTAAGTTTAGTAATTTCACAATTTAAGGTGCCTTAAACTATGGATCAGATCCTGGCTGAATTTGACATGTAACTGTATTTAGGAACATTCTGTCTTTGGTGGTAAAAATCTTGAATTGCAGTCTTGAGTGAGATAAGACTTTGCAGTGAGCATGGTGTAATGTGGCCCCTGGTTCATATGTTCATCTTGTAGATAATTGCAGTAATTTGAAGTGTAAAACAACACTTGTCATGTAATTAACTCCAATCCACAGAGAACACAACATAAATAAAAGCCTGTTCACACATCAATCTGAGGAACAAACAAGCAACCCCGTTGCCCCACACCCCCTTTCAGCCATCCACACTAGCCTTTCCCTCTCAACTCAGCTCAGTTGGTTCTTGCTTCCACATCATTACAGCTGAATGGGCAGTGCTAATCTCACTCTGGCTTTGGGAGACGGAGCCGTTTAGGTGTGATAAAGGCTTTATGTGGCGCTAACTGTCGGTTGAATACCACCTCATCCCTCAACCCCCAACCCTACAATATCTACACGCCACTGCCAGCCAGCTGACACAACTAATGACACTAAAATACAGCAGAGAGATGACATGCCACATTACAGCATGTTCGAAGTTAGTGATGTGAGAGGTATTCTGCTTCATAAGGGGAAAACAGGAACAAGCTGCCTGGAAAGAAAACTCCATTCATTACAGCCCTCTGACTGACTCCATCTTAGGACATCCTTCAACCCCACATATTTCAAGGAGGTGGCAAAATGTGGTAGGACACACTGAATCCTTATCAAACAAGTTAATGTGCATACATAGTCAAGCTGAAAATCCAATTTAGAAAAAGATTAATGCGTATTATATACAGCACATGACTCTCTACACACTGTTGTGAAAGACACAGTCATAGTAATGTGTGAGGTTGCATGTTTTCGAGCAGCCATTGGCTTGACTTGGTCTGCCAAGTGAAGAGGCAAAGACATGAGGGAGGTGTGTTAATCTCTATTTTTGTTGAATCTTTATGTAACTAGGCAAGTCAGTTAAGGGCAAATTCTTATTTACAATGACAACCAAGAGGCAAAATGTCTCTTCATATGGAATTGGGGGAAAGGGAGCAAAAATAAAATAAAGTAATAATAACAATAACAAAAATGACGACATTCATAATTATTATCATTATTATTACAATCATAGTTATATTATACAGTCATAACTTAAGTTATAATTATAACTACAAGAGAAAATAACAGGGAGACAAGATAAGAAGACTAAATGGAGCCGTTTTGGTGTGATGAAGGCTTTTTGCTGTAAATTAAAATTAACACCCAGGTGAGAAATCTATTTACACATGCCAGGTGCATTTCAGCTTACAATGAAACAATACTGTGTGATGATCATAAGGAAACAATACCTTGTGATGAACATAAGGAACACACATTTGGCAGATGAAAAATCTCTAATATATCTGTATATAGTTTATTGAAGGTAACACAATAACAATGAAAGATTAAATGTAATTAGCAATGGATCTGATCATTAGGAAATAAATCATCATTGTAACAATAGCTATGGTTGCAGCTGTCGTTTCAATGCAACTTTTATCATTCGATCATGCCAGGACACATTAAATGATCTGGGTGCACAAAAATTTAATTTTGCTCACAATGCTATTGGATCTTCCAAACCAGATATGAAAGAGGTTAGGCATGCATTGTGATTGAAATCATACAAAGCCTGAACGCAGTCCAGTCACAAAGCACATACAAGCCACGCAAAGAGATGGAGAGACACAGATCGAACTAAATACAGCCACATACACACAACAGCCATTTTCAGACCAAGTGTGGGCATACAGCGATGTGATCTCATAAAATCCGATCTTTAGAATCTCAAAAATCACATCAAAACAAGTGTAACCACAGCTAATATCTCTCTTTTTTTCCTCTCATTACTGGAGATCATAAAATGTTGTTGTACATGCATATTTATAAAACATAATTAGGGGCTGCATATTACTGCTGGCTGATGGGCTGGAAATAATTAATATATAGTATATATATAGTCTGTTATTTCTACTAGTTTTGTTTACTCTTGTTTTGTTTTTCGAGTAAACTAAAGTAGTAGAAGGAACAGACAAGGCAGATGGTACAGATAGAACATGGACACCAAGGCAACGCCTCAATATAGCATGAGACTCGGCTATATGGTGCAGACAGCGGGAATCCTGTGGTTTCAGCTAGCATAATGAATTACACAAAAGCAGCTTTCAGTAGTCACTGCATACATTTCCTTGCCAATTTTAATCCAGCACTCTGTATGTGTGTATCTGGGTTTGCGTCATGTCTTCCAGGGTCTGTAGTCTCTCAGATCTCAGTCTTCCTTATCACTCGCCTCCCTGCATTTACTAGTGATGACGTACACACAGACACATACACACATATGCACCAAACACACAAAATCAAATGAGGCGTCAGATGTTGCATGTGAGTAGAGGGTCTACGGTAGGAACAAATGACTCCATTCTCAATCTCTCACGTGTGATTTGCGAATGGTAGTGCCCTAACATCCCTAACATCTGTTCATGTCAACCATCCGTGAGCTGAAATGGCATTGAGCATACACCTTCACACCCAAAGTAGCATAGATTGAAACACAAATCACCATATTGATGTAAGCTGTTTTCTGCACTGTTTTATATAATGGGTAGAGCTGTCAGGTGAAGCTGTTTGAGGAGGTAATGTCTCTCTGCCAGCAGGACAGTTTTATGGGTATGTTTAAGTGGATGAATGGTCAAAGTGAACCGTGAAAACTCTGCAGAATGGTAGCGTTTGAGGAAAATGCTTGCCTTAGGATTTTTTTTATTTGTTTCTCCTTCCAGTACTAAAACCACATGCACTATTTCAGCTGTCAAGCTGCTCTCCTCTGCTAGTCAACATCTGTGGATGACAAGCATTTTAGCAAGCCAGAAACAGAGGGCTGTGTTTCTGACTGAACTTGTGTGTCTGCTATCTACAGTCACTTTGCAGAGATAAAGAACCCTTTTCAGAGATCAAACAAGGCATTTTTTCTTTAGGCTTTTAATAAAAGTGAATGACTATAAATGAGGCATGAGCTCTGATGGGTGTATGTCACAGTCTCTTGCATCCAGGTAATCTAAATAATCCATTGTCCTTATGCCTTGATCTCCGATGGGAGATAGAGCTCCCTCTCCACATTTGATAGAGATAGCCTCAACGATAGCACTTGATGCTTGTACACAATGACTTCGAAAGCAAATGGGCACGTGAAAAAAATCTATGGTTGTGAATAAACTGGACAAATTGCTTATAAAACTTGCTGTTGATGTGTTACGATTTTAAATTTGAATGCCTCAGATATTTGTAGAAAACCTTTAAGACTAATATCGGATGCAGGCCCCCATCCTTCTTCTTTCCTTTGCAAAGTATCAGCTATAAAATCCACTTTGCTTTTCTGCTCGGGGAAGTATTCTCACAGGTTATTTTTCCAGTAAGAACCAGATTTGGCCTCGTAAGATGGGGGCTGACTCTTCTGTCAGTGGTGACATGATGACGCATTTGACAGTTGGAATGGATGCAGAGAATTGCAGAGTATAGTCTTGTTCCACAATTTGCATGATCATAATTGTAATTTGCAGAACCGCTATCGTGAAACCTGCTGAGGGACTCCCTATTTTCACACCATTTCACCCATATTACGTCAAAGGGGACGTGTGTTTGTAGAGCATGCTGGTGCATGCACAGTGCGTGCTTTGGCAAGCTTGACGCTCATATGACTTGTATGTGCATTCCAAGCGATAGAATAATCCAGTTTGCTGTCTGTCAATTCTGTATGTGCTGTACTTATGTACCTACCACATAAAATATGACTTAAGACCTTTTCTGAATCGTTAGGAGCCACTCTTCTATTTGGCATACATATAATCCATCAAGCAGCACTTATTTCAATTTTCACCTTAAGAATAGGTTCACATGTTATGTAAGCAGTGTGAACCACATACAAATTGAGATGCTTGGTGGATTAGATGTATGCTGAATTGAACACTAGCTCCTAAAGATGTATAAAAAGCCTCAAGTCATGCACTAGTAGGTATGTGTTTTTGCCGATAAGCCAGGCCACATTAAATTACCAGATTTTGAAATTGAATTTGGCATGACATTCTCGTCATATGAGAGAACGGCACATGTCAGGGTTACACTCAATGCAACATGTGATCAAATCAAAGACTCACTCTATGTATACACTCTATGTATTTTCAAGTAAAATAATTGTTATGCTGTGTAGGCATACAACAGTAGCAATCCAAAATGGAAACAGTAATTTCATTAATCGGAGTCCACTAGCAGGTTTGAGTTTAAGTTCGAGAACATGCAGCAGACATGTATCCTGCACATGCCACTTAGTGCAACACAAGACATAAGGCACTGCCCCTGGGTGAAATGGTGTGAAAACAGGGAGTCCTGCCTGCTGATGAATTCCTCTCAGTGTGGCCTGTTGTGGAGGGGCAAGGGAACGCTCTTGCCAGGCAGTGAGTGAACATTATGTTGTTTTGAGAGACCTTTTTAGAAGCCTTAATATTGTCCCATGGAGCATAACATTGCTTCAACCGCACCAACAAGATCCTCTGCTTGGGCTGGGACCCCTGTGCAGGCTGGGCAGGATGAATAAGTTGCCCTGTTAGCAAGTGAGAGGCTAATGGAGCAGCGACTCCTGGACTGGAGCTAGGGGTATAGGTTTGGCAGCTTTCCTACGTAGGCTCAGAGGGCCTCATCCTCCTTTCACACTGGGCATTAAACCTATCCTGGATCAACCCCCAGAGCCTCCCTGATTGGGTTCTACTGGGTTACACAGGAACTGGAGATGATCAAGGAAATGGCTGCCACTCTTGAAAAGTGCAGCACGACATCAGCAGCCCTGTTCAGTTAATCAAGAGCTTTACCATGACACCTAGCCACCTCTAGCATCAAAGTCTGCAAGTATCTCTCCCTAGTAAGCCTGTAACATGGTGGCCATCCTAAGAGGACCTCAATGAGGCCCAGAACAGGTAGGCTTTCTCGAGCTGTCAAGTAGGACAGCTGCAGTGTGTGCTTGGCAGAACGTGCTTATTACTGGCAAACACATCAGGCTTGAGAACTAAATAGCTAGCCAAAGTAGCATCCATATGAGGCACAGATGCTTTTGAGGCAACAAGACCTAGAACAGGGGTGGACAACCAGAATTATGCATGCATGGAAGTAATTTATAATAAAGTATCAATTCTGGAGATTTGGGGAGACAAAAAATACACTACACAACATTACACTCAAATACAAATATTTGTATCTAAAATAGAAAAAAAAACAGTTCTGTCTTAGCTTTGAAGCTCTTCTCTCTCAGTCAGGCAGGATGTGGATCGTGACTGATCAAGAGTCAAGATCCACAATTTCAGCACTCCAAGAGTGTCCAGTCATGCTAACTGTTATCATCTCTAACACTGTTGATGTAGATGATCTAATTAAATTACTATTTGGAATAATTATTTTATAGGTGTAGGATTTGACTGTCCAGTATTGAGCAAATTAGTCCAATTTTTAATTAGCTAGTGATAGAGAAGATTAGGCCTTTTCCTGTTAATTAGCATCACTGGTGACGCAGTATTTGCTTTGAAACTCAGCTCTGGACGTCCAGTTGGTTTACAAATTATCCTTCAATTGGATAAGAACGTTAAGCCTACTAAACATGTGCAACCCCTCAAACCTTTTTGTCTTCAACTATGTGACTTAGTCAATGTTCCATAACAGAGACCAGTGAAGCCCGTGAAAAAAGGGGAGGGCTGCAGAGGAAAATAGGCAGGGATTTGTCTGACTTTATGTCAATCCAGCTTTTAACCATACAAGGATAATTGTGATAGGATGACTGTTGATCCTGGTGAGAACATATTTTTTTCAATGTGTTCTTTCAAGCTGTGGAGATGACATATCACAGCTGACTTTCACATCACATAAGTCGTATCCTGATGTAGCTGATGAGCCTATAGCATTAGAGATCTATAGCATCAGACTCAGAGCAGGTTGACAATGAATTGAAGTAATGAAAGCTTTGGAAGGACACCCATCGCAAGATTTTTTTCCTTTGCTCCAAGAAAAACCTGAAGGAATTATTTTTCCTCATTTCCAATGAATCATTTTTTCCCTTAGTTCCAGCATCAGTCAAATTAGTATATAACTGTGTCTGCATATGGGTGTCACACCCACCCACCCACACACAAACACACACACACACACACACACACACACACACACACACAAACACAGAATTTACTTCCTGTGCAGTAATAATGAAAGATTTTTTGAAATTATTTTTATATACATTTATTTCTAGTTAATATACAGTGGACTATTATATCCCCTCTCCCAGAAAATCTGTCCTGATTTCTTGTTAAATCTATTCATGGCAAATCTGTTCTGGACAGCAATATCCCAATAAAGGTTAATCTGTCTGGGAAAATAATCATTCTAGGTCGTAAGTTCTTGTCACAGTGTTAATTTCATAGTGACCTCATAATTGCAGAGAACCGCTGGGTTGTTAGCACTCATGAAGGCTCTGAGCTTCATCCCACAATTTATTCTATTTAGCATAAGCTTTCCAGCCCACTCCAAGAGCAGCTCAATCAGATACCATAGTCATTGCATCTGCCACTGCATTCCCATCATCTCATTCCAGCCAGGAACATTTATGAATTTCCACAAAACACCACTTTACGCTTGAAATTATAATTGCCGTTAACCCAAAATAGCTACATCTCCAAAACTGTCATTTAATATGTTTCAGGCTTGCTGGACAAACCCTGGCAGGGCCAGAGAAGCCAGGGCCAAGACCAATAAAAAAACAGTCAAAACAAGTTAAATTTAAGATTTTTCTTTACTACACTGTTGCATGGATTCACCCCAACAAGTCACAACATGAGAAAAACAGAAAAAGAACAGTCAGATAAACAAGTTCATGATGGTCTAATAAAAGTCAATTAAAGAAACCTTAATTAAGCGGCAGTAGAGGTTAAAGAGAGAGGGAAAAGGACTGGGATCATAAAGCAGCAGGCAGTAGGAGCAGGAGAGGTTAGACAAAAGGCCTTCTGTCGCTGCTAGACCAGAAAATCAATATGTTGCTGATGGTGACCACTGTTTTTCCCACTTAGCACCTGTAGATCACACCGGAAACCCTGTATCTGACTGTAACTCCCCCTACCAAGACACAAACACACACATGATGCACACTGAGACACACAGACACACAAATACTCAGATTTGTGTATGCGCAACCAGTGAAGGTCACCCAGTCGCTGTATGTCAATTCATGGCACCATTACAACACTGTGAAATTTTTTTTGGTTTGGTTGGTAATCGTGCGTGGTAAAATGTGTCATAATGAAGCCCAGTGGTGTGAACAATCTGGCTATGCACTAATTAGTGATGATCTAGGTGAAATGCTAACTATGTTGGAGTGTGTGTGTGTGTGTGTGTGTGTGTGTGTGTGTATTGGGGGAGGGGTGGGGGGTTATACAGTTTGAGATAGTCTAAGCAGTCTGACAGCTGCTTTGCCTCTAGCTTAGGCTAATTTAAGAGGAGTAGTTGTGGCTGAATAGAATAGCCCAAAATGTTAAATAGTAAAGCCAGCCAATAAACTGTGTTTATATAACACTTATCTAAAACGCAGAGTTTAGTTAATTGTGTAATTTGGCGATATTGAAGTGTTCGTTATTTTCAATTCCGCTGTATGGTGTACCAAGTGCTTCCGTTTCACTGGACCAGCTTCTCTTGACAAGTTATGCACTACTGAGGATGACTTTGGTCAACATAATTTTAGCATCTATGGTCTTCAAAGAGGGATCAATCTTTGTTTAAAGAGATAAACATGTTTTGCGTCCAGTTTAAACAGCAACATTTTCCATACTGAACACATCCCGCATAGCTATTTTCCTGCCAATGGGGATACAAGTCCAGCAACAACAACACTACTAACTGATGAACTAAAACATGAGATACTGTTAACTAGGGATGGATGATTCCAATTTTTTTGGAGTCAATTCTGACTCCTTGTAATGGAACCGATGGAATCTATTCTAAATCGATTCCGATTCCAAATGACACAAAAATGTAAATTGTACAACAATTTATTACATTACCACAAAATTATATAAAACTTGGTACCCATGTTCTATACATTCTGGTTACCTCAACAAATTTTGTTGCAACTGTCCAATTGATGATTGAATGAATTACAATTGAAATTAATTTAAATTAAACAGTTTCTTCAATTCCAGAGTTTGGAGTCAAGGTTGTAACAGGACTCTAACTGCGTTTATTATTAGAATCAATTCTCAGAATCAATGTGATGGAATTGAGAATAGACTATTTTGGAGCTGACTCTTCATCCCTATTGTTAACACATCTTTACTGTTCAAGTCCAGTCCCACATTTATCACTGCACTGACGCATCACTTAACTGTGACATACTCTTGCACCAGACAACAAAAAGTAGTGCCTACTGCAAATTCTCAAATAATGAATTGCTATTCCCAAATACACAACAGCCAGTGACTCTATCAGTATTGCATCCATCACTCTACAGGTATACTACCAAACATTTGTACTGACATAAATCGAGTTCTAAGGTGAAATGTTAGCTAACCCGTTAGCTATCCTGGCTAGCAGAAACAACTTAGCAGACAGTTTAATTTGCCAAACAAGGTTTCCTAGCATGTCAGGATGCAACATTATGGGGCTATGAATCTGCACACTGTGCAGATTCCTGTAACTCTGAAAGAATATAGCTATAAACTGTGATCGGAAATATGCTGCATTTTCTCACAGAGGTCAACACTAACATGCTTCTTGTCAGTCGGTGAGTTGTGCAAATATTAAGTCAATGTTCACCAAAACTGAAATCCATGTGAAAGCAATGAAGCAAAATTGCTTTGCTTCCCTGCTTTTTTTTAAATTGTTGATGTTCACCTTTTGTATGGTTTTCAGCTGAAAAGAATGAGTTGAAACTATTTTTAGTGTATCTTGTGGACACGACTTACCTAATGCTGGACTCCGGAGACATGAACAATAGCTATTCCTTTTAAAATGTTTAAAATGTCTAGCAGTTGTCAACTAGCTTTTCTTAGCTCAGTAATGGCTTTTTGACATTATAACATGAATATACTGACTAGTCTGGTCTAGTCTAGTTACAAACTTCAATAATATTTCTATGTGATGACAGAGTGAAGCTAAAGGTACATGGCTAGCTACCGTATTTCTGTTGGTTGTACTTACTCGCTAGGCTGCATTTTAGTTTAAGTTGCACAATGTGGGGATGTACTGACTAAAAATATCTGACAGTGTCTCTTATCACAGTTTTGAAACCTAACCTAAAGGCATACATGAGAAAGAGATTTAATGTATATTATATTTTTTATCTACATAAGGTTTTTCATTTCCTTAAATAATGATCAAAGCCCACATTATTTTTTAAGTGAGGTTGTTAGAGTTGCACACGGCACTTTAGACAGGATTTGCTGAAAGAACTACTTACTGCTCAACATGGGCTTGGTGGTTTTGGTATTTGCAGGAGGAAAGTTCCATGCACATTAATTATGCAGATTTTTGTTCATGTTCTGGTAGCAACATGCACTGTTCCAGGACAGACACGACAGAAGAAATACTAGCTGGACACACGGTCAGCACAGTGCTGTTGACTGCATCCAAGGTAACTGACAAAATTAGTGTAAGCCTGTAAGGCATCGGAAATCTTACTTGACGATGATACAGCAGATATGAAAGCCAGTTTTAACAGCACAGGCTGCAAGAAGCTAACTTAGCCTGCTAATTAGTAGAAAGCAAGAAGGTGTTTCAATGTGTTTCTTACTTGCAATGAAATAAGAAATGTTCACACCCCCTCAGCAGTATTGGTCAAATCAGTCCAGGAGGAAACATGCTAACCCAGCATCATGTCTTTCCTCACCTCCTGCCAGCAAATTACTGCTGTGCAAATATTTGCTCTTGTTTTGCCTCTCATCCAGTCATGCTCACCTTAAGGCATTGTTTGCGCTTTTTAAAAGGCCTTGCATAATTGTGCTCTGGGTCGATAGTCTCAAATCTAATCTGTCTTCTACTTAAGAGTTCTGCACCTGTGAGAAATTCGTCAACATCAGGGACAGAAATTACACATATTTAGAAATTATATAAACACTTGAAATGTCATGGGTGTTTATGGAGAAAAATAATAATTTATATTCATTGAGTAATTGCCTGCAAGAGCATCATATCTCACCTTTTTCTCATCAGCTGCTCTTGTCTCCCTTTCAATCATGTAAAGGTTGACGTTTGTTTCTTTATCTTTTTTTAAAGGTATAACACGCTCTACTGTAGTTTTATTTCATAACCTGCTAGGTTGATATTACACAAAAGGGTATAAGATTAGCTGATTAGTTTTATTTTCTTTTTGGCTTATGCTCAGGTTTTATTCAACAACAATTTCTGCATGGTAGCACAAGTTAGTTCTACCACTATTTCTGTGTGCATGTCTTTTTGTTGATTCTACACTTGACCTGCACACAGCTAAACTGAGGAGGACTTTTGATTAGAGAGAGAAGAAAAAAAAAATTGTGGAGTTATGAGGGCAGAGGAGAAGAGCAAAGCGTGAGGTCGAAAGGAAGAAGGAGAAGAGGAGGATTGTGATGAAGATAAGGAGGAGTGGAGAGCAATGGCAGGGAACAGTGAAGGAGCAACTGCTGTGGCTAAAATAGAGCCAGGTGCAGGCAACAGGAGTGACATCCGTGGTTAAGTGGTTTGCTGAATGTCAAGTTGCAGCTCATCCGGTAATCCCCTTTCTCAAAGCTCTAACATGCTGATATTTTGTGAAGATAACTTGGCAGCTACAGATGAAACCTGCTCTGGCCTCCCATATAATAGGACTTTTTATTTTAGACCAGAGCAAGTTAAATTTCATTAAATTAACATTCCTTTTAATGCTAGTGATTGCCTGAAATATCAGAGTATAAACAAGCAATGTTACACAGATGGTGCAATTATTTGAATAGACACATAAAATGTATGACCAATTACCCTATTCCTACTGTACAGAAACAATGACGATTTCCCATTTGGCAGACGCTTTTATCCATTATGAGAGGAGCAAGGATCTAGTCAGGAGAGAACAACGAGAATAAGTGCCATCAAGCTAAGTTCTGGTCCAATGCATAGAGGCAATGCATAGCGTGCATAGAGGCAGAAAAAGAGGGGTTTTTTTTGGATTACACAGTCCATCAGGTGAGAAGGTGTTCACTAAAGAGCTGGGTCTTTAGCCTTTTCTTAAAGATTGAGAGGGACTCTGCGGATCGAATGGAGTTTGGTAACTCGCTCCACCGCTGAGGAACCACAGAAGAGAAGAGTCTGGCTAGAGACTTAGGGCCTTGTTGTGGTGGCAGCACCAGGCGCCGTTCCTTGGCAGAGCGTAGTGGGCGGGAGGGAGCGTAGACCTGAATGAGGGAGTTCAGGTAGGTAGGAGCCGTTTTGGTTGCTGCTTTGTAGGTGAGCATCAAGGACATAAACTTGATGCGGGCAGCAACTGGGAACCAGTGGAAGGATATGAACAGCGGATGACATGATGACAATGAAAACACAATGCTTTGAAATGTGTCAAAACATAATTTCCCTTGTCTGGAATCTTTACTGTGCTATCACAGACACTTATGTCAACAATAAATGTACAGCAGGAAATCAGGGCAGGGTTCTTTGTCTTATGCACCACTGATATATTAGCTTTGCGTCAAGCTGGATGGGAGGTCTGGCTCGGTAGGCTACTGATACATGGGTCTTCCAGAGAAAATCCACCCTAAAACACTTTAACACTGATAAAAACAGCTATTGCCGATGTACCTTGCATGTCTGTGTCCATTTAATTATTTGTTGGTATATTTTTCTTATTCCCATGAATAATTGGCCGAACGTAGACAATGTGACGCCATGTCAAGATTTTTCCAGTGCAGTTACAATGGTGTTTGATAGCAGAAAATGTTCCAATTACCTAAATATCAATGGTAAACATCAAGTTTTGGTCTCAGCCCTCGGAATCAAAGAGCAAGGGCTTCTTTCTAGACCCACCATTTTGCATCAATGTTCAACAATCATACAGGGAGAAATCCATCGTGGACAGATACCAGTTTCTCCACTGACACTAGCCTCTATAGTCCATAATGCAATGCAGCCTCAACTGTGTATGGGACGTGCTGTGATCATCAGACCTCTTTGGGTTAGACAACCAAGTAGCGCAAATCAGCATCAGCCGTACTGATTTTTTGCCAAAGGCTTTGGGAGTCAATACATTAACACCGTTCTCCATGGTAGGAAAAAATTAGCTTGATTTGTCACTAGTCGATTTTGACAAAGTTGCCAAGGGAGTTTGAAAAGTTGCCAAGTTGGCAACAGTGGCAACAAGTTTAGGCACGTTCTCTGTTGGATGTTGAAAGGCATTTTGGGAAATGTAAGAAATGTCTAACCCAAAGTGGTCTGAAGTAAAAGTAGACTGGTTGAGGGAAAGTGGGTCCACCAAAACAGTAAATTACAACACTTCATTCATTCACAAAATAACTCCTGGAAAGCATTGAACGTCACTGATTGATGAAATACAACAGTGTGTGAGTATCCGAGCGTGGAATTTTCCTTTAATTCCCTGTTCTGTTTGGAACTGCCTTAGACAAATCACTAAGAAGGGAGTTCCTGCAATTATAGATCAAGGCTTTTAGTCTGAGTGGTGATATAGGATACAGTTTAACAATGGGATTGCTCAAACAAACTAGGCTCTAGTTTCATAACATGATGTCTTAACATGGGGGAGTGGATCTCTATTTCTGAAGATGTGAGTGCAGTATGTAGGTACAAAACACCATATGACATATGTGGTCCAATTGGATGGATAAACACTGACAGGTGAATGAAATGATGATGCCATGACATTTCAGTGAACTACTTTTTTGTAGGAAATGATGACCTAGGGAAGTGATGATGACATAGGGAAATGAAGTCAAGGAGTGAAACTGCTGCAATCAAAACCTAATGTGCCCTGCTAGATCTTTTCCTCCTCTGTGAGATTATTAAATCAGATGATAGACAGCAGATATGTTCACTAATAATCCAATATTAACCAGATTAAGGCAACACTCTGAGTACAGCAGTTCGTTTGATTATCTAAATAAGAGTAAGATCATAAATAGTCTGAGAATAACCAGGTTAAATCTTTAAATTTCTGCTAAATCTTTAAATTTCTCTGCCCATGGTAACACCTTTATCTGATTTCATTCAGTCTTTAAGTGTGTGCAAGTGTCAAATAGGTCACAGAGGAAGTTGACGCGGATGCAGTGGCAGTGTGTTTGTTTACCCAAATGACAACATGGTGAGCGGCAGTAGCAAAAGACAACATTTTTGGAGTGAACACTGGGAATAATGATGCTTGGATCAAGGCGTTCTGTAAGCACATTAACTCAAACAACAAAGAAAAAACATCTGACAAAATGCTCTGACATTTCTCGTCTGATATCGAGATGGCTCTCGTTGTCACGTCCTTCCCTGAGTAAACTCCCCCAACTATAATCAAATATAACCACGAAAACCGGAGTTACTGGGTGAAATCACTTTACTTTGAACTGTGTAAATGCTTTAACTGAACTATCATCATAATCTGATTATTCACAAGTAACAAGGGTGGTTTATGCATGTAAACATACCCACTCATATTGTTCCTGTAGCATAGCTTGAATAAAACTGAAATAAACTTGGCAATTATATTGTAAAAAAAAAAAAAAAAATACCATTAATTGTTGGATTTTCTATATCTCTCTCTACATAAATAAATTATTAATATTCACTTTCATTGGGATGTTTTCAAAACATGCAATGCAACCAACCATTTTTCTGCCTGCTTCTTTCCCTAGACTCCCCAGTGTAAAGTGTGATACACTTTTAGACGAGTGTTGGCTAGGAGCATCCTGAGAGTGAGGCTGAGTAACTTAACATTTTCCAAGAGAAACGTGTCCGCCACACCTGCTTCATTCTTACGTAAGATCATGTGAGTGCAAAGAAACTCTTAGGCTGGAAAGCACACAAAACACACACGGCCCCACACTACACAGCACATTTACACAATATACACAATACTCACATTGGTACAGAACTGTGCAGTCAGCGAGGGAATAAGGAAGAGCAGCTGCAGTCTGCATAGTGTAATAGTGTGGGCAGATAAGGGCTGTACTGGAGAAGTGGTGTCAGATTTAAGATGGAGTGACATGGAGTGTAACAGAGAGGCAGGAGCGTAGAGTTATACTTGTGACATTAAGAGTGATATAGATATAATGAGGCATGAAGACTGCAGTGCATGTATGGATTTATGAGTTAAAGTGGCTAGATGATAGGTGGGAGTGAGCGGTCCGGGGTAATCCAGGGTTTAAGGGGGAAATACCTGGGCAAGTAAGGGATAACATTTAAGGGGAGCAGAGGGGGGCAGCGAATGATTAGCCAAGGTGAGTTATGAGGAGGATAGAGGCCGCCCCATTATAATGCATTATCTCAAGGGCAGCCGGTGTTGTTAGAAAACAAACAACCAATTTGCCATTTGAGAACCATCACTCCGGCCATTATAATCATTACCCTATTCAAACGCACAGTATCAATAAAGCCTTTAATAATGCAAGACGTGTTTGTGCTATGCAACGTACCAGACTGTGATGAAGCAGATGTGCAGCCATACAAAGCCTCTTTTGAAAAAATGATTAATCCTTTGCATTAGAGAAGATGCTTGTTATGTTGTGCATCATAATTTGGGAGTCCAGATGCACACCTTCAGGGAGCCTTGCATGCTCTAAATAGTATTGAATGTTTTCATTTCATTCCCTAATACTTTCATTATACGAGGTGAGCCTCTTTTGCTTCAGATATAATATAATTACCAGAAGGTGGAAAATAACACTTTAATTAATCCCAAAAATTTTGATCCTATAGGAATTGCCCATTGACTTGAATATATTAATTTCAGGGATGGCTCCATTGTGAAACCAGTAGGCATGATCTCTCTTCTCTCTGGTTGAGTGACTTCAGGTTCAGATTTGTGTAAATGACAAATCCCACATAGTTGGTTCCATGGAAATATATGATGCTATAGCCAGTGCTAATCTAGCCAATACCAAAAATAAAGTAACTATGTGAATTAGTTATTTACACCTTATTTTATAAATAGATAAAACCAAATATTCCCTGTCCCCTGCCAAAATAGCAACCACATATTTTATTTGGAACATCATAGCTCAGAGCCAATGTGACACCAGAATGTGTGGAATAAATCACAAGATAGACCAGACTCTGGGAAATCTCCCCATAAAAAGTCTGGGTGTCACTGCTGTGTTTGAGTAAGTTAAAATGTTTAATTGTCCACTGTAGAGGATATCATGCATGAGAGAGTTAAGAGGTACAATGACTGGGCTCAACTGGGGTGAAAACATTGTGAGGGGAAGTGGAAAGTTGAATGCAATTAATTTTGGCTTTTGGACTGCAGACGCTTGAAGTTATTTTTGGTATGACTACACCAATATGTACTTATTGTCTCCCTTTTTTCTGACTTAATGCTTGTCTTTATTTAAGTATCTGGCATCCATCTGGTTTGCATGCTTTTGTTTGTTTAGCTTGTCTCCTTCACCACTGCTGAAACCCAGTTCCTTAACTGCTGTGGCAATGTAGTCCAGCTGTGTTCTGAGTATCCAAACAAATTAATAATTAAAATGTTTTCAGAAATGCAGGGATAACCTGCATAGTGATGTTTTTTTTTCCTTTCTGGCAACACACATCCCTTTTTTCTCTGAAAATAAGACAGTAGAGCACTTTATGCGTAAATGCATTTATTCCCCAAAATCTTCAGGGGATCCCAGGACTAAACAAATAACTGTATCAGTATTTTGTTTCCTCCCATTGCTTGTTCACCCCTCCTGGAAAGGAAAGGAAAACTGCCTTGTTGCATTTGGTCTTCTGGATACCATCAAGATCCACTAAGACAAAAAAGATCTATGACCTTTTGATACTCTTCAAACAACCAAGGGAAACCATAAAAATTAAAAACACAGAGTAATTATCTATAAAATAGTGTACTCTCGTATGGGTGTTTTGGACTGATTTTCACGCGTCCTATAATTCACTGTATCCATCTGTTATTTCTGAAACCTGCAGGGAATGACGGTAACAAGGACCAGGAAGATTGCATTATTATACTCATGAATTATACTGGCATGAATCAATGGAAACATAGAGCAAAGCAATATTATAATAATTTCTCCGCAGCCATAATAAAGGCCTTTTTAACCTCAAGTAGTTGCGAACATTGCATTGAGGCAATAAAGGAAGTAGGAACTGAGTACATCACACATCACAGATGAGAAAGCATGCAAAATTCATACAGTATGTCTATGTTTGACTACAGACAATAATTTGTCTTTGTAAAAAAAAAAACACAGGTCTTTAAATTATAAGGGTAATACAATCAATCTACAAGTCATACAGCTGGACATACAGCGAAGCGTAACTCAGATAGGAAGAAAGAGGCAGACATCACTCATTTGAGTAAACAGTAATACATATAGTATACTTTGCCATGCTTTTCAATCTGGTACACCATAAACAGCTGCTGATTTAAATGCTGCCTTGAGAGAATTATCAAGTTCAGTGGAAAGAATACCTTGACAGATGGGCTGGCTGCATTGACGATGTGTAGGTTAGCTTAAGTACAGCACTGAGATTCTCTGTATGTGATGCATTCTACTGAAATGGGTTGTGTGCCCTGAAGAAAAGTGAGAAGTGAAGAACATGAACTGCACTGAGGTCAGCTTAATGTAAGATAGGGGATGTAATGGGGGTTTCAGTGCTACTACTGCTTTTCAATATCGACAAATCATTCAAAGTAGTTCACAAAACTTACTAGACGTGGCAGCTTGCTGAATTTTTAACATGATTATAAATATGATCTCTCATGTCAGTCAACTGTAAGGTAGATCGTACACACATTTTATCCAATTAGATCATTCAGAGCAGCTACATTTTCTGCATCAGAGCCTTTAGAAACCAACAAATGGCTGTTCTGCTCTACCACACGTGAAAGTGAGCTTTGCCAATTTCCTGTCTATCATACAGATTTGGAGTAAAAAGTATTGCAAAAATCCCCACAGCAGCCCCTGAAATAAATCTCTAATACAATCAGCACAACGTTCCCCCCTTACACAATGGTTTAGTGGTTAAGAAATAGAACAAATATTATTGCAATTGATGTAACCACATTGTTAGCATAGTGTGGGCTTATGAAGAAAGGAATAGCCTCAGCATTTTCATATTCTCTGTTCTCCAATTAAATATCCCAAATTTTGTCCATTTGACAAGATATATACGATGTGTTTTAGAAGGTATTTCAATAAGCAAATCCACAGCAATTTTTTTTGTCAGTAACTACATATGGTGCACTTCTACACAACTGTTGAAACTATAAAGCAAAATAGCCTCACTCAACCTTATGGCTAAATATGAACAGTCTCCAGATATAATACTCATGTAGAGAAAAAGATAACCACATACATTTACAAACACAGACTGCCTTGTTCTTGTGAAGAGCAGTAGCACTATTTTGCAAGAGCACTATATAGTGGTCTTTCTTGTCAGCGTTTCAGTGCAACCCCTTGGATGTACTGAAATCAACTTCATACACTGTACATGACCCTGCACAGAGATCAGCTGCAAGTGAGAAAAGGCTTCACTACAGTTGACCTTGATGTTCACAAAGACATGACACAAGCACAAGTCAATAGAGAATGAATTGGATAGAATGCCAAAGTGTCAGTTGAAGACACTGTGAAATTAAATTTACTCTGTGGCACTGAAAAAATCCTACTCTGAAGTTTCATTTTCTATTTTGAACCCTAACCCAATAAGCCTTTTAAATTTTATTTAAGCAATCAACAGCCATAAACTCTTAGCGTGAATGACACCATTGTCAATAAGGGCAGGGGGTGCCTCGCTTTTCAAGATATGTCTCCTGCCAAGGAATTAGCAGGGGGCTGTGGAACCCACACCCTGTTGATAATGATGCCCTCACCTGGTAGTACAAGGGGCATGATGGGTTGACCCGCAGGACAGAGAAGACAGCAACAGACAGAAAGGAAAAAGTGCTCCAGGGTTCTATGAACCAGTAAAACCTGGTTCATATAACTGACTGGAGAGAATTTATCTCCAGTCTGACTGGAGACTGGAGATAAATTCTTATTATTAAAAGAAGTAAAGTGAGATAATAACAATACTTTCAAGAACATGTATTGTTGCCAGTGTGTCATTGTGATGCACTGCATGAGGTGAAAATTTATGAAAATAAACCTTCACAATTGATAACATCTTGAGTTTATTAACATAAATTTTCATTATAACCAATCTAGATTAAAACAAGACACTGCAGTACAACTACGGTTGGCTACATTTACATTACATTTCAGTGTATGAACTTACCAGTACTTGGACTTACTTAATTGTAGCACAACTGTAATGGCCAAATAACTGATTTCTAAGGCAGACTGGGAAACACAAGGCATGAGAATTTGCACAACTGGAAAATTGGTCGGTTACCCTGTAACCTTGGTTCTCAGAAGAAAACAGAGTGAGACATAACTCACTCTGTGGGAATAGCACCTCCAATGCGATTGGCTTGAAGTCCTCATACCTCATACCGTAGAACTGGGAGGAGCAATGGCAATGTTGAGGAAACAGGCTGGATAGAAAATTTTAGAATGTCTCACAATACTTACCTCTGTCTCTTTCAAATTAACAATGATAATTGTTGTTGCGCCTTACCTCACGTAACAACCAGTTGTCCAGTCCGGTTCTGGTACACACTACACTATAGCTCTCCATGGGAGTTTTATAAACGCCATGAAAAACGGACCCTGAGCTGCATCAAAGCAAGTTTAGTGACCTGTCCCGTTCACCTCTAACACTGCTTGGCCCAAGCTTGGGGCCACCACAATGTAAATGTATAAAAGTATGAGGAGATGGCCAGCTGGCAGCAACACATATATCACGCAGAGGGATACCCCTGAAGAGGGCCAATGATGTGGCCACACCAATCGCGGAATGAGCATGCACATAAGGTGGTGCATCCTTTCTTAAACAGTTATAAGCCATTGAAACTGTTTCTACAATCCAGTGAGAAAGACACTTAGAGCTCGCTGGGTTTGCAAAGCATACAAACAGCTGGTCACATTAGCGGAAGGCCTGAGTTCATTCCTTATAAATGCGCAATACCCTCACTGGACATAAGGCACTGAGCCTTCGCTGCTCCTCAGAGACAAAGGGAGAAGGATGAAAGGCAGAAAGCTCAAAGGCCGAACAGCTATGATCCCTAGGCACCTTATACAAAGGTTGCATTAGGGTGCAGTGAAACCTTAGCATCAGCCGATGCAAACTGCATACAGGACGAGTGAACAGAGTGCATGCAGTTCACTCACGCTTAGCCGACACCAGAGCAAGCAGTAGAGCTGTCTTGTACGGAAGTGATTTTAGCTCCATTTCCTGTAGTGATTTAAAAGGAGCATCACACAGTGCCTCCAGCAGTAGTGACAAATCCCAAGATGGGACTAATGGTCTGACAGAGAGACCTAGACAGCATGCCCCTTTCATGAAACGGCATACTAAAGGGTGAGACCCTGCTATGTGTCATTGAAGTCTATGTGGTAAGCTGACATAGCTGCCAGATAAACCTTTAGGGTCGAATAAGCCTTGCCCTGGCCAAGCAGCTCCTCCAGGAACGTAAGAGGGGGTGGGGGCAGTACTGCTGGAAGTGAGGGGCTGTCTTGGCCAAGTTGGCTGCCGGAGGGCCACTGTAGGAATGGGTTCCCTCCGCTGGGTGTCCACTTGCAGTTTTCTGGGCCTCCAGCTAGAGGTCACTGGTGCACTGGAGCAACCTGCATGACATCCAAGAGGTGGGCCTTGCTTGTGGGGCAGCATCAAGCTGAGAGCCTGCATAGAGGCAACTGCTCTGCCAAACAGCCCTTGGGGGTTGACTTTGTCATCCAGAAACCAGATACTTTCCCTGTCTGGAATATTTGACAGGTTGAGCCAGGGGTGCCTTTGGTGAGGAGGAGTAGCCTGCATTGATATCCTGGGCCAAGTAGACTGCTATGTAGGGTTCCACCTTGGGGCAGGCAAGGCACCCTGCTCAAGTTAATCCCACCCAATAGCACTCATGTTTTTTTTTGTCTGTACATCAAAAATGAGGAGGGACTGCTTCACTACTGCTTGGGTAGAAGTGAGGAAATTGCCCTGCATCCTGTTGGACTCCTCACTAGCAGTGGGTGCAGGCCAGTTGAGAACAATTTGGAAACCAGCTTGCTGGCATACACTAAGAAAAAGGGCTCGGACTGTAGTAGAGCCCTGCGCACCACTCCCAACAGCTGTTAGAGTTTGAGTTAGGTGGGTGTTCTCAACCTTGCCATCTGTGAATTGAGAGATTGCCTCAGCCGTGTTCGCTGGGTGGGTTCAAATGCGGGATCACTGTTATCTGCATCCAGCTGAGACAGGGCAGTAGCCCCCAGTCATCACCTTGGTCAATGCTGATTAACTCCAGTGGCTCCAAGTTATGCTGGTCAGCAGGCTCGAAAATCATCAATATAAAATCCTGCCTAGCTAGAATCAAAGAGAAAGCTATTTTAGGCAGGCGTACACGTTATCTCTAGAAAAGTTCCATTGAGCCAAAGGTACTGGAAAGCCTACTAGCTACAATAGTTAGCAGCGGGGGATAATTATATTTTCAAACAGGCAGACAAGCTATTTCTGGCACCGTTCCAGGAAGCCGAAGCGACTGGTTAGCCAACTAGCTATGATCGTGAGTGCCTGAGAATAGCAGATTGCACCGCCAAAAAAACAAGCCGAATTCAAGGGAAAAATTAGCTTGGGGGGAAAACGATGTTGCTCCCCAGGTGCTGGCAAATCCTTTCTGCCTACTGGGCTACTAGCTAACTTGAACAACATTTATCATGGTAATGTGAAGTAAAACACATCAACTTATCTGATACATTTTTTTTTTCTGTTCAGTTATACAGATGTACAGAAGTAACTGCTGTGGTGTGCTACTGCAACTTTTTTCTGTGAACACACCACAATATTATTGGGTTATATTTACAGCATTGCCATACTTTGGACGTTCTAGTTACGCTCATACGTACACTCGGGGATTGGGCTTGCCACAGCCTTCTTAAAAATGAAACAACAGTAGTATACAATATATAACTGTAGTGTACAAATACTACATTTTCAATGTTTTAGTCTCTCAATGTCATAATAGGTTGCACAATTGCCCTACTGTAGGCATACTGTAGCCAAATAGAAGGCTTCTCAGCAGCTACAATAGGTATAGATACATCTGGACCATGTATTTCAGTGACATTGGTTATCTATCCTCTATTTTGTTTATTGACATGGTGATAAATGACTACACTAAGCAAAATCTTTTCATATATTTATGGAATTTATATACATTTATATGGCTCAAATACGCAACAAATTGCTGTGTAGTCTGACAAAAATAGAAGCCATGCATGTCTCAGAAGTTGCGGCTCCAATCCGGCTCCGTTTGAGATCTGGCAACGTACAGCCCATGGAGCAGGCTGCATTGAATTAAATGGCTGCGTATCTCATCCGGCCCTCCCGACACAAACAGACGGAACAGAAACCCACCTGGTGTAGCTGAGCTGTAACTTGTTACCAGAGCAAAAGCTCCTTAAAATCAAACCTGCAACAATGCAAGCTTAGTCAGAGTTAGCTGGATTATAACCACCTTTTTAAGATTACCCCATCCATGAACTCATTTCTAGAGATGGCTGCTCCTTTCCTTAGAGAGTTGCCAATAGATCGAGGCCTATTATAATTAGACAAGCTTTTAGAAGAGAATTTGTATTGAGAGATCGCCAAGACCCTTTGGTGTTTGAAGGATACGAGTTTAGTCAAACAATTTCCACAATGAAGAGTGACATAACTATATAAACTAACTATATGCATACATGCCAGCCACTTGTATGATTGCTGATCATGGTTTCCACTCTCTACTCATGTTCCGTTTATTTCAAAATGCGAGCTCACAGTTGTCCAAGATAACTACATCCAAGTTTGACAAATCAGCCACCTGTGTGCGAGGAACCAAATTAACCGGATGGAGATTAGCAACATAATTTAAACTGGCTAACATCATATTAGCCTGGATTAATTAAGCAAGGAACTGGGCGCACAAGGCTCAGCATTCTTGCATCCCAGAATAATCCCATCCACACCTACTCTCAACACTGATCAGATCTGTACTCGCCAACACCATACTGACGCTGATACCCACAAACAAGCTTGCACATAGCTCACTACATTCTCACTTTAATTCCAAAACTTACTCTCAATTGCAAAAACAAAAGTCTAATGGGACGACTGATCTAGAAAAGTTGAAACAGCCCGCTAAGCAATTCAGAAACTACAATGTAGCAACAATCAGGCTAACAAAATTGCTTGACCGTTCTTGTTTGAATGGTCCTAATCAGCAGTTAAAAAACCACAGTGTGACAATAATCATGGGCAGTTCAACAGTTCAGCAACAGCTGTATTGAAACAGCTGTATGTATGTAACCCACCATTGCACCAGCAAACAATAGTCTTTACTATGCAATAGTGGTGGGCCACATGGCCTGCATTTTATATCACAATATATATATTTTTAATTTTGGATGTTTACAGTATATATCACGGTACAGTTGTTTCTCTGGTAATGTTATTTGAAAAATATTTCATGAGTGCAAGAACCCTGTGGGAATGCCTGTTTTGTGTGCAGGGTTTTAACGATTTAGTGATTACTTTAACATTTAGTTAATTAAAGGTCATCAAGTATTTTTTTTATAAAACTGCAACCTAAAAAAAAAATAGGTTGTAAAATAGGTTGCTGGTGTTACCATCCCTGGCAATGAGTCATGCAACAAAGCTTGCGGATGATAGTTTCCTGCTTAATGTCTGACTTTTTGGAACCAAACCGTGTCCACATGATGGGGGGTGCCCCTTTTTTGATCTCATCATCTTTGTTCTGTTGGTTTTCATTTGGTCGGAGATTAGGAGGCGCTTCATGTTTCTGCTAATGTAAACAAACACACATGGTTGCTACTCGGAAAGCAGCCCTACCCACTTGTTTTAAGCAGTTTTGCAACTAATGACAAACTGCTTGACGTTAAGTCTGTAGAATATAAGTATGCAAAAATTGTTGGCATCCAGCCTTTCTGGCTCATCCGGTAGAAACAGTATGGGCAAATCTAAACCTTAACGCAGACTTCTACCGGTGTACCGTTTCTCCGAGTATACCGCCCACCACTACTATGTAAAAACAATTATACCAGGGGCTGACGATGGTGTATGACCACCCACTAGTACCATAGCTATTCCATCAAATGACACATAAACTCCTACTGTATCTTCATCGTGAGATGGATTACCGTACTTTGGACCCCAACAACAGGGTATAATACCATCATTACACACTGTGTGTGTATTCCTCCGTGGCTTGTGTTTGCACCTTTCCAACGGCATGACAAGAGATTAAAAAAAAAAGCGGTCATTGAATGTGAAATGCCCTCAATTTTCACTGTCGGGTAGGATTTGAAAAGCCTTGTCAGGTCCCAGCATTAATCATTTCAGTGCTTGTCAGTATTCGCCTCAGATCATAGCTATGTCTTCAGATATGTGTGGATTACACTTGTCTATAGTTATACTTCCAGCCTTATTGCATTTCAGTGTATCTTGATGAGGATTCAGACAATTCGTAGAGCCAGTGACTACACTTGGCTCTGAGGTGGTATGCCAGGTCTCTTTTTGTTTTAAGACAACATTTGGAGTGTATGTCAGGCTCCACCCCTTCTTTGCCCCCAATGATGTTTTAAATTTTAATCCAGCTACACTAGGTTCCCACAATACATTAGTACACTGTGGTGCCAAGTGCCAGAGAAGGAGCACATACTTGAATGCTAGAGCAAGCTTGGCATCCAGTGTTTCCCATAGGGTGGCAGTTCACTTCAGCAGTAGAGGGGGTTGGGAATGGGGGCATTGTTGGTGTATATGTATACTGAACTGAAGAGTAGAACCTAATGATCCTTTGCTTATAATAAAGGACACATACAGTATATGAATTAAATGAATCTCCATTTTTGAGTGGAGTTTGTCATGATATTCTTTCCATACAAGAGAGAATTACACTTATCCTGTCTTATCTCACGGATGACCGTTGTGTGATATTGGTAAAAGTAGGCTACATGAGATGGTTACCATGACATTTGCACAGGCGTTTCTCCAGCTTTACTATACACAATGAAAATACCACATCAGGTCAGGCTTATTTTAACCTTCCTTTTCTCTTGACTTTACCTCTTTACATAGAAATCGAAACCTTGAAACCTGTGCCAGCTCCACCATTAACCCAGTATGAATGAAGTTAAGATGCTATGGTTGGTAGGTTGATAGCATGGAAAGAGAATGTCAAGTTAGCAGCAGCCTCTGTGCTACACGCAGGTGTGCTTCATGACCATATAACACAATATGGGCTGGCTCTTCCTGAAATTGTGGGCTTCAGCCTGGCTCCACCTGGTCCATCTTTCAAACTCTGGCTCCAAAAATACAACATGGCAGTGACTAGCAATCCCACTTCCTGGGCATCAGACAGGCCAGTAGAAAGTCACATTCACTTCATCCATTATATGGGCAGACCACCAAAACCTTAACATTATTTGTGAAACACTGACATCGCCTCAGCCTTCATTATTCGTCTGCCCATATGAAACATTCTACCCAGGATGAACTCAAAAACTCTAAATTATCAAACATCCTCTGCCTTAAAATACTTGAGTGACTGTCTACCAACAATACCTGCAGAGAAGAGGCTTGGCCCAGAACAGTATATCTCTTCAACCTTCTCTCTGAGGCACAGGATCTTCTACTCTACCACACATATGGCGATGGCAGTTCCAGGGCAACTGTAATATATGAAAATGTAAATGGTATAGCTGTGTGAATGCATGTGCGTCACTGCTAAAAGGAGCACATTCAGCTCGATATACTCCTTCATTATGTAGCCTTTGACTTGATGGTAGCATCATGGTACTGTGACATAATGGAGATATACAGTACTTGGACACAGTTTGTTTTTAAACAGGATATACTAGAACTCAGCTTTAAGCAGGACAGAAGATTCTCCAGGAAAACCATAATTTGCAACACAACTTGCTTAACACTGACCACAAAAGAGGCCCCTACATCCTGGTTGTGTTCTTGCTGCAGTATATTCGTCTGGTCAAGCAGTTGATGGCGTGTATTTAAAACAAATTAGTCATGAGTCCTGTACACTTTGCACTAATAAAAAATCTCTACACAACATAATGTGGTGAATTAACTTGAGCAATTAGAAACAAAGTTTTTATATCATGAGGTGATGTGGAGGCTAGCGTGGAGATCTGTAAGAAGAGCAAACATTGATCCACTGTGGATCCACTAAAGTGAGAGCAAAAGATATTAAAATTAAAAGAAATAATCCTAATCACATATGCAAAGCATATCCAAAGAATAAAAATAAGCATTTATTTGGAATGCTATATCACATATTATTGTGAATACATAATGTTCAAAACACAAAAATGTTCAAAACCCCAAATAAAGAATATACCAAGATTTTGACAACTTTACTCTCCTCTTGTTGTAGTTACAGATCAATCACTCCAGTGAAAATGTGTTTTCTGTATCACTGGAGAGAGTGGGAAGTGCCACAATAACTCACTTTTGACCTCTTAAAGCATAATATCCATGTCCAGCCTGAGATTTGATGAAATGAGATTTGACATGTTTGTGAAAGTATATTTTTGGACCATTAAAAGTACATGGATCAAAACACAAGTAAACAAGCTGAAGAGGAAAACCATGTAACTATGTATTCACTACGTCTTGTTCATGAAACTTTCCCACATAGATGATGTCATTTAAACCTTGCAAGAGACTGCTAAGCTTATCTCAACCCAAATAATCAAGAGAACAGCATCTTTTTTTTCTATTTTTACATGTAATTGTCAAAGTTATCATGTTGTATCATGTAGTGAGAACACTGACCGCTTCAGTTTGATGTCATATACCACATTTTGCAAGCTACAATCAATAGCTAGCTATAGTGGTTTAGTACAAGGAGCCTGTGGTCATACAGCAACAGCAGTCAGCTTGGTAGGAAGCTGTCAATACTTAGTCTTTATACTAGCTTGCTCTATCTCAAATCAAGACGCTTTGATTCAGTGTAATCGAGTAAGCACTCAAGCTAGTAGTTGCTGTTGTCTTAAAATGGGAAAAGTTAATTCTTCCACCCATCACTGCAGCTTCAGTGGTGCTGTTACATAGCCATCAGAGTGCAGATTAAAGGGACATTTCACCAATAAACAAATGCGATATACAGTATTGTACACATTACATCATGTAAACAGTCTGAACAACTTAAGTTAAAGTTTTGCTACATGTTTCTGATTGTATAAGTATTCTCCAACTGATTCATTCAGAAGACACTGAACCCTTGTTGTATCAATTAACAACATAAAGAAATGATCCAGATGAAAAATGGAGTTGGCATATGCCAAAGCCTCAATAAGGGATAGCTGCTTTATCCTCTTAGACACAAGAAATGAGTATTTTAGGAAATCAAATCAAAATGAAGCTTTAACCAAAAATCTAATCAACCAAGAAGAACCACAGTGAAAATCTTGATGGCGCAATCCATTACACCAAAGGTTAGGACAGTGGAATATCAAGGTGAATTATCTATGAATTGCCCCTTTAAATGACGGGCTGTGGTTATGAAAATAGGCACTGATATCCGAAACATTTTGGCATGGATTTCTCTCTCACAGAAACAGTTGTACCAACTCTAATACATGAATTGAGTATCATCTCCATCCTACTTTGAAGACAGCCCTGATTTATGCTGTTGTCTCTCTGTTTATGTAAGAGAGAAGATCACATTAAACACTGTTGGACTTTTCACCTTGCTTGCTCACATACAAACACACAAACCTCATAGAACATTCAGACTTAAGACTTTTACTAAATCCTTAGTCTACTCCTCATGTTGGCATACATCCAATCTATCAAGCAGCGCTTATTTCAATAATATTTTAGCTGATTCTACAGTTATTCCTCTGTCTTTTCTATTTTCCCAATCTCTGCCAAACCAAAAGACATTGTGCTCGCTACTGCCTCCCACGGTTGCCAATATCTCTATGTGAAAACATTCAATAGACTGCCTTTTCTCCCACCAAGGCTTCGCAGCAGAGTTCATTGGTGAGAAGACAAAGGAATAGCTGGCAAACCAATTTAAAAGTCAATATTTTATTGCAGCAAGTGCTGCTTGGTGGATTACATGTATGGTGATATGAGGATCTGTAACACACTGGTGTCAATTCACAAAATCCTAAGGTATGGCAAAGTCTCAGCATCTAATATAATTTGTCACTAAAACTTCCAAACCTACTTATATCGACTACAGTTCTGGGGACTAAGTAGAGCAATGACTGATGACTGACAACATTATTTGGTCGGTGTGATAAATGATTAGATGTAGGTTGTCAAATTATCAGCTTAGAGAGAATATTGGATCCCCTGATGTGACTTTTTATATATGGCTTCCAAATTGATTTCTGGCAATTTTTGGTCTTGATAAAACGATAAAACGAACGATAAAATGTGGATAAAAACTAAGGTATGGCAAGTGCCATACTTTGCCATACTGACGCCAATACGATACCGATGAAGAAAGTCTTCAACCATGTTATGTATGTGAAGTATGTATGTTTGCATGAGTAAAGAAAGGCTAAATGACCGAATGTCAGCAAGCACTTTGACATGGTGTTGAGTCTGTTGACTCCAACATAAGAGAGAAAGAGAGAACTACACAAATCAGGGCTATTTCCAGAGTGCATGAACAACAGTAATAAATTCTGCAAAAGCCTACAAAACCACCTTATTGGTTTTCTGATGGATTTTAAATGTCACTCCCCCAATTCTACAGGCACCAGGTCTGTGAAAAAAAAGCATTTATTCACTTAAAATGAAAATATACCATTTCTCATCCATGACCCATCAGAACAGAGGTCCTGTTGTCTGCCATTAACTGAGCACAGCCCAACCAGCACTGAATATTAATGGAGCCTTCCTTGGATCATCAGAGTGTGTGCATTTAATTATAATTCACAATCCTATCTGCATCTTCATAGGGCATAGGCTACTTGTGTGTATGTGTGTGTGTGTGTGTGTGTGTGTGTGTGTGTGTGTGTGTGTGTGTGTGTGTATGTGTGTAAGTGTGCAAGAGCTGTTGTGGGTTTGTCCACGAGAGGACATTTTCAGAGTTGTAGGCCTATTACAGATTCTGGTTGAGATGATTTAGCCTTGCCAGCATGAGAACATGTGTATCGATCGGCAATACAATCATTAGGGCCAATCAATAAATGGGATAAAAAATCAATGCCTTCGCAGCCAAGGGGGGCAGTAGTGATGGACACAATTGGGGCCTAATTGAGCTCTTGGTTGCCGAGAGCAGCCAGGTTGATGGACAGCGCATATGATGTCCCGATTCCAATTAAATCGTGTGAATATCATCTTATTACATTAAAGAGAATGGTTAAAAAGACACCGACTGAACACTGGTATTCATGGATACAGCAGACTAGCAATGTTAAGATGGGACATCTTATCAACAGGCAAGGCCACTCGAAGGCTCCCACTGAAAGGAAGAAAATATGTGCTATAGCAACAAATTGGCATGAGGGTTTGCATTGATATCCCATTCCCCAATTGTGACAGTGCGTCAGGATGGATAACCTGCGCAATGTGCAAAGTCACCAAAACGTATATGGCATATCCTAGTCTAGATTGCGCACACATAAAATCCAGGACAGATGAAAAATCTCTCATCACGTTTCAAAAGGTGGTAACATATGGCTTACCTACAAGACTCGATGCAAGCACCAGAATGATGATGGTGATGATGATGGCCCGTCCATATAAAAACCGCTTCTTATTTTCTGTCCTCTGTCGCTCTCGCGGTGATGTTTTAACTAGGCCATTTCTTCCCTTATCATAATTATTTCTCGGGAGAGTAACGCGTCGCAGGCTTTCGCACATCAATACACCTTCTCGGTGTCCGTCTGTCTCCGGCTTTTCCAAAAAAAGCACACCTCATACTGCCCCCCTCCTCCTCTCATCCCTCTCTCTGACAACACCCTGCTCTTTTTCTTATCGACAGATATTTGACTTACAGCGTTTTATAATGTTGAGATACAGCGGAGAATTAAATAAAACAACCCAAAAAAAACCCCACAGTAAAACAAATATGTAACGCTATAGCGTCGCTAAGACTCTGCACATTGCTTCAAAAGTCAACGCAATGATCTGTCCTCTTTTCTCCGTTTGTCCATGGTGATAATAATCCACGATGCCTGCCTCACTGCACTGTGAAGGCCTTCAAAAACACAGATTATTTGATTTAAAACGTGAAATACTAAAGACACCCCGAAAAAATCAGGTGTCAAATCTCTTCTTTGCGCGCTTGCGTGGTGCTCTCTCTTGTTTCACTTGCTTTCTGACGCTCTTATCAGAGAATAAGGCTCACTCTAAAATGAGAAACAACGCAGGGATCTGCCGTTTCATCGTGGCCTCGTTTAAGAATGCCACCATAATTGCTTTTTATTATTTTAGGAGTGTAATGATGATGTTATTTTGAAGCCCGATGCCTGCACTGGTGAAGATCCCACGGCTTGTGTTTAGAAAAAAACCTCTCTCTCTCTCTCTCTCTCTCTCTCTCTCTCTCTCTCTCTCTCTCTCTCTCTCTCTCTCTCTCTCTCTCTCTCTCTCTCTCTCTCTCTCTCTCTCTCTGTCAGTGCGGTTTCATCGCCTCTCCGAGAGCAATAGGATACCACTTGCAATATTTCAATCTCACAGCTAGTTGTCATTATGAGGCGATGGGACGCATAAGTCACCGGACAGGCGCTCACTCTCTGCGGAAATCGTCATATGCAAAAATCTGCATTTGAAATGCAGGATGGGATTTTGCCTTCATTGTTTTTTAGATCGGGATCTGCATCAGAGTGACGTCAGAAAATGTTGGCGGTATTTTTTTTTTTTTTTCTTCTTTTGGCGCCAGGCTTCGGTTCTAGTTCTGCTGGAGCATCATATTCAACCAAATATAATCTCACATATAGGCCCTATGGCAGAATATGTTTGTAAATTATGTTTCAAAACTATAGCTATATGAAGAGGTAGAATAGCCAAGTTGTCAAAGACAGTGAAGTGAGAATCTCATTACTTCCATGAACCACTGCTTCAGGTTGCTGTCTAACAGCTTACTCTTGGTCGGTTTTGAGAGAAACCGTTTTGTGGGGTGTCTGAGTCAGTAGGCCTTGTGTAGAGAGGGTAAATCTCAGGTGCCATGTTAAAATGAGAGGGGAGATGCTGGTGTCCCTGGGGCTCCGTGGCCACCCATCACAGGTCAGGGAGGGGATTAACATAGAGCCAACAGCTGCAGGTGTATCATCTGCTTGCTGAGTATCATTAAGTGCAATAACAAAGAAGCAAAAGCTGTCCAAACTGGCCCTGGGGTTTTTACTCAAAAACTGTGTGTGTGTGCGTTTGCGTGTCTATTTAGGGGGTAGGTGTTGCCTTCACAAGATTAAGCTTCTCATTATCACCTGACCTGATGAGAGGATAGTGAAATCGAGTGCTAGATTGAATTAAAGTGTATTCTGGTTTGGCTCATATACAGTGGAGCGATGTAAGCCCAGGGTTTTCTAAATCAAGGTTGTGCGTGCCACTCCTGTGCCCTTGGGATGTAACAGTTGAAATGCAGTGGGAGGTTGGATGCGACTGGAATGGATGAGGCAGAGGGATTGGTTGAATGCCTTCGATGTGCATTCAATCAAGCGTGGTGCGCTAAAGTTTGCAACTTGAATACCCAAACGCCGTCCCCAGACACTAAATTAAAATTTGACTTCTTGTCCATGTCAGCAATTCTAATCTTTTCACATTTATAATGACATGTCAGTTGGCCAGTGAGGGGCAGTAGAGGCCATATAGTAACATTACAGTCTACATATTACTTTACTCCTTACATTATATTACACTCAACCAGTAACTACCCTTGTAGGTAGAAAGGAATGATGCAAAAAAGGAGAAGATTTAAAAATTGATTGCCTGTGACACGGAAATGAAATCTAACAAATATACAGAGCCACAGACTACTAAATATAAGCAGAGATGAAGCACTACATGCACACTTTGAACTTTGATGAAAGAGAAAAGTGATGTAAGGGTGGTTATGCAGAAATAGCTGCCCACTAATGATAGAAAACAATGTTAAATCAAGTTCAGAAAGTAGAGCAAAGCCCCGAAACAAACCACAATCTTGCCCTGTTTGCACCTTATGGATGGCCTACTACACATATTAATTGGGTGCATAAAGCAGACAAAACTCCCAACAGCTCGGAGTGACAAAACAACTGAAACACTAATAGACAATCATGAGAAACTCAAGGTTGCTGCTGTAACGGAAAGTGAGTTAGTTTAGCTGCTAGAAACTAGCTAAACTGGACACAGGAAGACATCAAGTTTACAGGTGCAGGAGAGGAACTATAGCAGTGGACCCCCCTACACACACACACACACACACTGTCAGTGACCAGTTGACAGTGTATTGGGGGTGAAGAGTACTGTAGTAGAACAGCTCGCTCTGCTGGATGGATGTTGCTATTGCATGTCAGAGCAGTACAGGTTTCGTTTCAGACTATTGTATTTGATCTGGGCCTGCCCCTTGTCAAAAAGCTCCAGTGTTCCAGTCGTGTGACTTGAGTCCCTACAGAGTATTTAAAGGGGACACATTTCAAGATGACATTTCGAGATTTCATCATAACACTGCAGATGGAAAACTATAACCTTTAAAGGGATGGGTGCATGAGTTGAATACATAGTTGTAAAAATTCTTCCAAAGATTGATAGAGCAGATCAATTGTAAGCAAGACATGAAAGGACATTGTTCTCACGGTAAATTGTACATCACCTGCTCCAGGCTCTTGAACAAACTTATTTGTATAAGTTTGTTCAAGAGCCCTTGTGGAGGCAGAGTGGTCTGGTGGCTTGAGAGACGCTGTCGTTCCACTGGATGACCTGGAAGTCCTCATGTCAGCAAGCAGCCACCCTGATGTGTTTGTGAGAAGTGTTCTTGAGCAAGACAATGAATCCCTACTGGCTCCAGGGTGCTGCACTGTAGCTGACCCCGACCTCTGACCTCCCTGGAGGGGGCGAGTGAAACAAAGATTTCCCTAAAGGAACTAATAAAGTATAACAATACTACTTGTACAACATACAATATTTTAGACCTGTGTCCTCACAGCAAGATCAGCCTGGTGCTCACTACACACTATCAGCAGAACTTACCTATACAATGTTAATTTTAGACAAGAGAGGGACATTGTTTCTTCACCTTCTTTTAGAATGTACTTTGCCAGGATTTCAAGTACTTCTTGAGTGAATGCTCTTTACAATAATGTTATGTCAGTGGTATAGACCCATGCACTTCCCATGACAAACCCCTTATCTCCAACTCAGGCCAGTTTGCATGTCACACAGAAACCTTGATAGAAAGCAACACACTCTTCAGTTTTTCAACACTTTCTTTTTTAAATAATGTACCATGCCAGGAACCATAACATTGCTGTCATGTGATTTGATGAATGAAGCCAACTATGTGTTAACATGGCCTTTGTGCAGACTGGTAATAGTAATGTTGTACCCCGTATTGGCCAATGATGCAGTTAATTACATATTAAAGACAACAACAGCCAATTAAATGCTAAAGACCAAATGGGGTAAAGCAAGTCAGATACAAGATTCAAGTTGTAGAAAATTCCTGCATATGATTTTTGAGCCATGCCCCCAACTTTTACTGATTATGGTAATCTCAGCTACAAGAAACCTTTTTTCATAAATTGATGTATTCTGCCTGCATGCTCAGGTTTTAGCATATATTTAAGATGTGTAATCTGCTAATCAGTGATGTGAAACTATTAGTATCACTCAAGTCTTGTTAAGTGCAAGGACATAAAAGCCCAAAGATAATGGGAAGCTGGCAAGATGGTTCACTCTAAAGTCTTTTTCAATAAAGTTCTACCTGTTTTCTCTTGGTCTCAGGAAAAGTTGTAAGATGTCTTGTTTTTTGTTGGGTGAGACAATTATCTCAACACCATTTCTTGGCATATTATTTGACAAAATTACATTCTTTAAGAGTCAATAGTTTATTGCCATATGTCTATTCTTGTGCTCAGAATAGACACAAGACAGGACATCAGGTACACATATACGCACATATACGCACATCAGCAAGATAAGGTCAGCTAATAGACCTGTAGAACTGCAAAAAGTGACAAAATAAAAACTCAATAAGTAAAATCAATAAAATAAAATAAAGTCCATGTGATTTGTAGAGCCCAGAGCCACTGAGTTCAACACTTGCACTGCCTTGGGATCGGTGCTGTGATGAAACCGAAAGGTCTTCATCCTGATCGCCCTTAGAGGGACAGAGAGAGAGAAATATGAATTGTCTGGGTGAGAGGGGTCAGTGAACAACTTCAGAGTTTATGTTGTATACGGGTAGAGAATATAGAGGAGACAGGGGAAGGTTGAAGCCCATATTTTTTTCTGCTGTGCATACAATCCTTTCTAACTGCCTCCTGTCCTGAGCAGGATGTACTATCATAGAGAATAGAGATAAACGAGGTGACAGCGCTTTCAATCTCCACTCTGTACAAGCGCATCATAGCTTCCTGATTGACAGATTTTTTTTCCAACGGCTGAAGGAAGTACGGTCTCTGGTGAGTTTTGTATTATAATATTAGGTTTCTTCTCATTTAAGAATATGGGAGAGAGTGGTGCCCATGAACTTAAAGCTCTCCACCTTATCCACTGTGGGACCATTAATTAAATGTGGCTGGAGTTAATCGCTTTAGTTTCCCCAGTATTCAAGTCTAGATTGTTCTCTTTACAGTCAATATAGCACTAACCTCGCCCCATAGGTAGATTCATCATCACCTTCATTTGATCACTGGTGCTTAGTTATGATTTAGTAAATTATAAACAATAATCAACACATTTGCAAACTTGTGTTTTGAAATGTTGATGGAGAGTGGACTAATTTAGACCACTTCAGCAGTTAATTAGTTATCATGTGCTTATGAAGTCCTTGATATAATTTTGTGATATATCCTGTTGTTACACATGCATCAACTTGACTTTAACCCCATCTCATCCACTAGCACCACTCATTTCTTCAGAACAAGTGCTTCTGGTTAGTAGACATCTACTCACTTAAAGTGAAACTTCCCTCTGCCAACTTACATGGATGTGTTATCCTGTCGTATATTTACTTTTTTTTTTTTAACCTTAAAGCTGCAGTATACATTTATGGATTAAAATTTATTTAGAAGTAATATTCAGTGGCTAAAGACGAGCAGGATAATATGTCAGAGTCTCAGAAACAGCGGTAGCCCCATTCCTCTGCTATTCTCATTTCAAAGTGAAATGTGTGAAAACCCATCAGACCAATGAGGAGACTCCATCCTGTCAATCACTCCTCCTGTCACTCACTAGGAGGAGCAGGAGGCGTGTCATTCTTTGTGTTTGTTTGAATTTCTGGAGATTTGATCTCTTTCCTCCCTAATTTACATTCAGCAGCTTTAATTTACAAAGGGAAGGTTAGCTCAGCAACAGCCTCTTTCATATTCAGTTACACACACACTAACACTTGGGAGCTACAGAGTTCAACCTGTCTTCTACTGTTGGTAGTTAAGGGTTAATCGTCTTGCTCAAGGGCACTTCAGTGGTAGTTGAGGTAGTTGTTCACTTTCGCAGTCAAATGTTTTCCAGCTGGTGCAGGGATTTGTAGACCAAGCTTTGACAGGGAATTCCCATGTGCATTATACTGTATTTGTTAGCTGTACTGAAGATGTATAGCTTACTGCCAAAATAAAGGAAACACTTGAATAAAGAGGAGATGCGTCCCTTGAGTAGAGTTCCAGGTGCTTATAGAGACTATGACAAGGTGCATTGAAGAAATTCTGGCTGCTCATGGCGGCCAAATGCCCTATTAAGACACTTTATGTTGCCATTTCCTTTATTTTGACAGTTGCCTGTATTACCTCTGTAGACTGAGCATCATTGGTGTCTCAAACGAAATAAGCTGTTCTTCACCTCCAGAATTACGAGTGTGATTCAGTACTGAAGCACAGTTTGCTACTATAGTCTCACTTTACTGTAGTACTCCAAATGTGGTTAATTGAGAAGCATGTCAGGACAGCGTCCTCATTTTAGCATTTAGCTAATGGAAAGCAAGTATTTTAAACTACACACTAAACGTAACAGCTTCATTGAATATTATGTTCACCTGTCCAAATAATTTGAAACAGGTGGCCATGCACAAAAAGGGCTGCATTTCTTTGACACTTCCTCCAATGAGGATGAAACTTAACGCCAACATTATGCCATTTTTTTTATCCAAAGTAACAAGAATATATAGCCAAATCATTGGTTAATGTGTTGTTGTCCGGATACATAGAGCTCACTGTAGAGGTGTTTTTCCTGTGGTTTGCAGTAAAGCATTTTTGATGATTTAAAAAAATGTTATGACTATGACTATGGCCTCTTATAATGTGCACTTGGTATCCCAACCTTATTCTCTGTAAGGAAGAAAGATTTGTTTTGATCTATGTGAAGAGAAAGAGGAGGGAAGGAAGAGGGCAAATAATGAAAGGTTGAGCCCAATACTAGAGATGGAGGAAAGAACATTCAGAATGCTGATTGCAGATAGAAATGGGATTGAAATGATGATTTGTTCCCCATAACTAACACACACCCATTTAATCTCTCTCTCACTCTGTCTCTCTCTGTATCTCTCTCTCTCTCTCTCTCTCTTTCTCACTTTCTCACTCAATCTCTCTTAGCCCCCTCCCCGTACACCACACTTTACAGTCTCCCTTTCCATAGCTGTGTCTTTAATAGGATGAGGGAAATCATGTTAAAGGATTTAAAACCTCTGCAGTGAAGTGCTGTAGCTTTGCCAAGCTCGCTTTCTGTCATTCAGTTTCTCATTCTCTCTCCTCTCCTTTCTCTCAATTACGTAGCTCACACTGTCCACTCCTGACTAATAGCAGAGGTCCAAGAAGGACACTGCAAAAAGAAAAAAGTAAATGTTTGAGTATAGTGTCAGGGTGTTTCCACAGCTGATGTTTATGCCACATGAAATGTTCGAAGCTTTGATGCATCCACGTTATTTTGTGATTTGTGGGATCTAAGTAATAAAGAGCCTTTCTGCATTAGCAAAAAGGCTATTGTTTAATAAGAAATGTGTAATATAGTGCTGAGGAGGTTGCTGTGTCCCAATTTGTCATTGTATCCAAATTTGCCAAAGCCTTTTAATTCAGTTTAAAGCCAGTTTGACTGGATTAAGTATGGATATTGAAATTATGTTACAATATGATGTTCTGGGGAGAGCAATGTGTTATATTAAATAGTTATATTCGTATTAGAGAAATGAATCTGGGAAACAAGCCATATGGGTCATCCATCTATTTGTTAATGTAGAGGACACATTGGATTAAAATATGTTTCTTTTCCCCCTCGGTTAATTCAAATTGATGTATGTATTTCCACATCGAGGAGATTAAGTGGTGCGACGTCACTGCTGCTATTTGTCCTTGATTTGACTTTAACAATAAAAGAATCTTATTACATAATTTGGTTAACAACTTGGCTTTAACAAATTGGATTCTGCATGTATCATTGCATGATTTAAAGTAAGTAATGATACCACTTTGTATTATGTGAATACTTATCTGTAGCTAGTAGTAACTTATATAATTATATTTCAGTATTATCTTCAACTTGTGTCACCTTCTGGGTTGCCCCACCCAGGCTTGTGAGCGTCAGTGTCATGATATAGCATAATATTGCCAGTTTTATCATAATACAATAATAAAGCTGAAATACATTTTGATAGGCATAGTGTATATTACAGGGCCAACAGAAGATTATGATAATTGATTACAGATTGTTGCTTTTTTTAGGATTTTCTCATGCTCTCAAACATGAAAACCCGTTTCATTCTCCATGTATGTCAGTCAGATGAAGACACTTCAGTCAATGTCAGACACTGAATTTATTTTCAGCTAATGCAAAAACCATAGGTGAATACATGGATCACAGCAAGTGACTGAAACAAGAAATGCCCTTGCTGTGTTTCTCAAGGATGCAGACCTGTGTTATGTCAGTTGCATTTGCGGACAGCAGGAGGTGCTGGCTGCCTGCGGTAGGCTTTCTCCGTCTTCCCCTAATCCTGTAGCGGCTCTGTTAGTGGGAGATAGTCACGGTCTATGAGTAAGACTATCAAGGAGGAGAGGGAAACCAGGATCGAGGGAGAAGATGGGAGGATACACAAGGACTGGCAAGGGAAATGGTGCTATAGTGAGGTGTTAAGAAGAAAAGTGAGGGTATAGGTGGGTAAAAGTGTGTGTGTGTGTGCGTGCATTCGCGCGTGCATGCGTGCGTGCCTGTGTGTATGTGTGTGTGTGCTGGAGCTGGATGGGTGATCCTTAAGGACACGGCTTGGTTTAGCAGAACCACTTTTCTTCTCAGTGGCTGCCTCTCTTCTTTCTGTCCTCTTTCTCTGTCTTCCCTGACTGGCTTTAGTCCAAACCTTGTTCTAGTGTTACATCCTCTCTCATGCCCCCTATGCCCATCTTTTCTCCTTCCTCTATCCCTCACCTCTCTCTCTCTCTCTCTCTCTCTCTCTGCTTTTCTTCTTATCTCTCCCTCAGACACTTGCTTATCCTATTCTCTCCCTAAGGCTTGTGTCTCTTGGAGTCGCAGGTGGAATTAGAGGGTATAATTTCCTACAATCAGCAGAATCTGGTCCCCCCCCCCCCCTCCCCACGGCCAGGGGCAGAGGAACACCGGCGGTCTCAGCGAGAAACCTCCCTTCACTCCCCCTTCTACACGGGGGTCACTTTCATCTTCTGATCGCAGAAAAAAAGAAGGGAGAGAGAGAGGGAGAGAGAGGGCAAGAGAAAACGAGGCACTAATGAGGATGAAAAGACGATGAACGGATTGCGGTCCAGCGTGTGCGAGACAGAATGCGTGATAGATGTGCGTGATGCGGTGAAGGGCAGAGGAGGCTGGGGTCAAACGCATTGAAAGAACGGAAGCGATTGAGGGATGAAGGGGTGGAGTAGGAGTGATGTGAACTAGGACAAACAAACCTCTCACACACACACACACAAACATATAGCCACACGCACACACACACACACACACACACACACACACACGCACGCACACACACACGTGCATACGCTGCACATCACACACTGAACCAATCTGCCATGGATAAGAAGATTATGCCTCTGAGTTTCCTGGAATGTTCTCTGCTGTACCCCCCCTCCCCGAACCATCCCCACCCATCCCCCACCCACACAAACACTGTCTGTCTCCCTCCCTCTCTCTCTCTCTCTCTCTCTCTTCTCCAGGCTGTGGTGTGTGGACTCAAGCTTGGATGCCCCGCTCTGCCACAGCTAAAGTTATATAAGCGCCGGCCCCATCCTCTGCTCTATCACCAAAGCTGCCCACTGGCTACACCATTTCAGGCCCCTTCACTCAAATGCTGTTTCAAATGGCCTGACATTGCCTGGCAAAATAGCCTGCAGGAGTCTGCCTGTTTGCAGTCAATTAGCAGTATAAAGCAGCTTGGCCATTTGACACTGTCTTTAGACACTTTAACGGCCCGGAACAACGAGCTTCACTTTCTCATTGGCAGACAGCTGAACTGTGCTTCTGTTCACCGTGGACAATGAGATAGCGGGCAATGCTTTACCTTGTGGGCACTTTTTCTTGCTCTTCTCCACTCTGCTGTGTTTGGTGTTTGCTCTAACCCTGTTTTCATGTAGAACAGAGATAAAGGACTTTTGTTGTGCTCTTGTATACTGCGCTACGCTGCGCCCCATGTGACCAACACCCTCTAACATGGAGCAGGGACAATAAACTGTAATTATTTGGAGAACACCTTGCTCTAAGGGGGAGGGGCTTTTTATAGACATATCAAGGTGTTTTTCACCCCAGAAGTTAGTGTTTCCTTCTTCTCTGCCTAATGAAATCTATCCATCTTTCAGTCTGTCCTTGTTTCTGCCCACTCTCATTTTGCCCACCCCCTCCCCATGCTCCCTCATGCTGTTTTTCTTTTGCTGTTCCACCTCTGCTTGTTGCCCATATCCATTAATCTCCATTAACACAGTGAAAGTATTAATAGTTTCTGGGGCGAAAAAGAAAGGAGAGAGCTGCTGGGGATTTAGGGGAGATCATAATGGCCATTTGAATGGTTATTTTACTTTTCTCTCTCTCTCGCTCTCGCTCTCTCTCTCTCTCTCTCTCTCTCTTTCTCTCTCTCTGTGCATGTGTGTGTGTGTGTGTGCATATGCATGATTGCCTCTTTCATTCTTGCCTCCTTGGTATTATTTTATGTATATTGATAGAATTGTTCTTCGGCTAGTGGCGCCAATTGGTTTTAATAGGAAATGGTAACAGCACATATAAACCATTTTTAGGGGAGCTTGAGGACAAATGTGCTGCACTGTCAGAAACTTTTTCCCATTAAGTGACAAGTGCCTGGTAAAGTAAAATGACAGACTGAATTTTTAAAATGGTAAGGTAGCCCTTAAACTTCACTGGGTAATACGACATTCATTGTTTCAACAGAGCGATTCTGTGCCGGTTAATTTCACACAGAATGGATCTGGCCATTCTTTCATTCATACTCTTGACAGAGTGGCAGGACTATGTAAGACATGTTGAATGGCACACATTCAGGTTCGTTAACTAGCTAAAAGATTTATTTTCTGCCCCTGACTTGATATTAATTAGTATTCTCTTTGACTGCATCTTTTTTTTTCATTTCCAAAAGGAACCCTTGGATGCAACATAATTGGCCATGGCTCAAAACCTTTGAAGTAAAATTGCTTGGGTGAAGTCGACTATTGTAAACTGGATTAAGAGTCAAGGGGGTAATAAGTAATCAGTCTTTCCACTCTATCACTTTCATTCCCATGCTCTCTCGATCTTTCTCTCTCTCCCTTCCTCTCTCTCGCCTCGTCTTTCTTTCTCTGTCTCCTCTTCTTCACCAACCCCTCCTGCTTTTCTGCATTACATTTCTGCTCCATTTTCTGTATTATTCCTATTTAAGCAGCTCTGGCAGGCGAACATCACAATCTCTTACGGTACATTGTCTCCCACTACATTGTCATCTAAAGTGCACAAGCAGAAATAGAGACAAATTTAGATCCCCTCTCACTGCATTGCTGCACTTTCTGCTCAATGTCATACAAGGAGTTACACTATGCTGGGGAATACATACAGCCAAAAGACTGTATTGTGGTTTTTGACCTTTCCTATGGTCAGGCATTTGAATGTTCATTTTATCTTTTTCTGTATGTTTGAAGTTTAATCATTGATGTACCAAGGGGTGAATTTGACATGTTAAATATCTCTAAATCCATAGCATCTTTGACTGAAAGATCACTAGTGTAAAACAGGGTACACAGGGTAGCGGTAGGAGAGTGAGACACAGAGAGTGGGCGACTCACAGACAGACAGAAGGGGAGAGAGAGAGAGAGAGAGAGAGAGAGAGAGAGCAACCACTCCTGGTGGGGTGTGACAAATTATTCCTTAAGCCATGACTCTCTAGATGGACTGCAGTCCGAGGAGGAGGCAGTAATTACAGGAGGTACTCAGACCGGGATGTCTAGAGATTGAACTCATGAAGAGATCCAAGTCTGCATCAACAGCGATGTAGCGCTAAATGTGAAGAACAAAGACAGACAGTTATTTATGGAAAAGGGTCACACTCAAAACACTGACCATATATGAAAGCACAATGTGTTGACCAATGACAAGAGCTATACAATATGTTTACAACATGTTTGTTTATTTATAACATTTATAGATCAATAGATGTATAAAGGTTAACAACTATTTACAGCAAGTTTAATTTAAAATGCCCTGAATAGAAAATCTTTTTGTGGCTTCCCTTCACTAGAATTTCACATACATTTATAATGCTCATTAGCAGAAGCTTGGAAGGTCTGCTTTATGGCAGATTCAGTAGCCTGTTAAACTCCCATATTACCAGGATGTAAATTTTTACTGCTCAATTTTAAAGCAAGATATGTGGGCTGTTGCTCAAATAAAAGCAGATACCAATAACAAACTGCTTTCAGTGATAACCAGAAAATGTGTGGAAATAAGCTGCAAAGACAGACTTTATTGGAAAAGAGTTTCAGGGTCTCAGTTTTCCAAAAGTCATGAAACGAAATCTTCAGTGTGCTGTAATAGCTACATGCAGACTATGTAACAACTACAGAAAAGACTACTTAGTAACTGCTGGTAAGAACTACTTAGACTCTGCTGAACTTAGTCTTCAGATACCAAATTATTGCTAATTCTTGGCAGATTTGTGGGCCAATACTCCTTTTCTTACAGGTAGCCCCCATCTCCCTGTGTGTGTGTGTGTGTGTGTGTGTGTATGTGTGATGGACGAGTGGTATGACAATTTTAATGGGCAGGAAAATAGTCAATAACACATTTATACTACCTGAACACAAGCTTCATAACAGCTACACACATCGATGTATTCAATGTTAACTGATACATGTTTTACATTATATCAGATTCAATATGATGTTCTTTCCACATTAATGTCATTTGAGTTACAGCAGTTAAATGTCGAAGCAACTATTTTCTATCTAGAAAATATGCTCCTAGTATTAGGCATACAATTTTCTCAGTATCTTATTCAGCCTTGGTGTGGAATCAATGGTATTGAATGCCTCACCTTTGAACAAAAAGGGCTTTAAGCTTATTGTAATTGCTTGGTGAAACCCTTTGGCTATAATTCCAGAGAAAAAGATGGGGAGCACTTGGAAAACAGCAAACAGTATCTTAAAAAAAACAGCTTCATGACAAAATTTCGTCACATATTGGATCAACAAACTATGAATGGAAGTATGAAAGCAGCATGGATGAAGCTAACAATGCATGATGTAGGGGAGGAGGAGTTGTAATTTCAGAAATAAAAAGCTGCCAGATAGCTATAAATCAGTTTTGGCTTATATGGGATCAGAGAGGGAGATTTTCTGTGGTGAGATACACAGAAACACATATGAATAGAACAGAATAGAAGTTACTTGACGCTTGAAGTGCAAATGCTATCACAACCCATGAATAGTAGCTAGAACGTTAGTTATGTTACCATAACTCCAGATTCTATGAGTATAGGCGTAGTCCTCTAAGAGCTGGTCTCTATAGGTTTGCTTCTTTAGCTTAAAACTGTAATGCAGCCAAAACCCAAAGGCTTTCGGCAATATTTTTTGGGAAGTATCATTTGTGCTCCATCCAGAAATATGATACAGGTTCTATTTCGTATAGGCGTAGCCCTCTAAGAACTGTCGCTATTGGGTTTATCCCTCTCGCGCATGCGCAGTCTGAAGGTTTTCTTTCCCGCCACTTACGCTACAGTGGCTACACTCAGGTCTTCAACTATAGAATATACAGCGTCGGGACCTGAGCTCTGCTCCCAAAAGCCAGTAATTTCTTCGGCCAATGTCGGTGGAGCAGGGGGCCTAAGTCTTAGAGGGCTACGCCTATACTCATAGAATCTGGAGTTATGGTAACATAACTAACGTTCTATTTCGTATAGGCTTCGCCCTCTAAGAGCTGTCGCTATTGGGTTAAGGGCGAAGCTGATGTAGTCAATGCCCACTGAGACACCAAGGACCTCAAGCAGATAACATACACCAGTTCACAACCCTATAATGCGAAGCATAATAAGGCAGGAAAACACCGGCTGTGCCATAGTTGACCTCATGTCAACCTTGCGTGGAAAAAAGGCGAGTGATAGAACACTCGCTCCACACAACACTGCCGTTACAGAATGTGAGACGTTGATTACGTATCGTAATGATCCCTCAAGCAGCCCACTAATCCGTGATGATTGGATTGGGGGCGCACCATTTGGCATGTGTGTAAAAACGGCAGATCTGACAACGCAAGACTGAATGAGTCAGGGAGGACTCAGAAACATCGCGCAGATAGAAACGGATGAAAGAGCACAGAGAAGCCCAAGATGCCACTGCGCAGATGTCTGCCACCACCATCCCTCTGAGGAGGGCAGTAGATGATGACAAGGCTCTTGTGGAGTGCACCCGGACGCCCTGCGGCGGCTCGGCTCCTGCTGCACTGTAAGCTTGTGTGATGGTATCACACAGTCAGTGAGACAGACGCTGTTTTGACAGAGCCATGCCTTGTGAATGCCCTCTGTAATGAACAAACAGCTGCTGTGTCTGTCAGATGTTTGCTGTGCGCAAAACATACTGAGACAAAGCGCGCACTGGGCAGAGTCGGTGAGATGCTTCCTCTGCCTCATTTCTGTGAGGCGGGGGGAAGAACCCCTCGAGGGAAATAATTCTCGACCGAAAGGAGTTTGTTAGGACTTTAGCTGTGAATGAAGGATTTGGCTGTAAAGTCACTGCGCTCCCATCCTCTCTAATAGAAATGGTTATCTACCAGCGTCTGAGGGTAGGTTAACACGAGAGGCAGACGACACGACGTGGGATCTGAGCCTCTCTCCACACACCAGCGCTGGAAAGCAGACCATCTACCCGCGTAACACGCTGTAGTAGAAGGGGCTCTCGCACCTTGGATAGTGCACACCACTGCAGGGGGCAGACCTAACCTTTCCAAACTCTCCCGTTCAGCGGCCCGGCCCACAGTTGTTGGCCTATTACCGGGAGGTGGAGGATCGCACCGTCCAGACAGTGCGTCTCTGCGCCATGGGAGCTGCCATGGTTTCCCTGACAGCAGCTGCACCATGATTGGGAACCAAGACGCACTCGTGCGTTCTGGTCCCACCAGAATAACCGCTAGGTTCTCCTCCTGAACACGCGCTAAGAGGCAAGAAATCAGGGGAACTGGGGGAAACGCATAAAGGAGAGCCCTGGGCCACGGCCGGTGAGAGAAGGCATCCACTCCCAGTGGAGGATTGTCTCGTGCATTCATGGAGAACCACAGTGCGCATTCTCTCGTGAGGCAAACAGATCCACCTTCGCCTTCCCGAACCTGTCCCACAACATCTGAACTAGTGTGGGACTCAGTTTCCGCTCATTGTGGGAGGGACCGCCGCGAGACATCAAGTCTGCAGCGCGGTTCTGTACCCCCAGGATGTACACTGCTCTGATGGAGAGCAGGTGTCTGTGAGACCACAGCAAGAGGCTCCTGGCTATCTCCAGCAGCCGGGCTGAGCGCACACCGCCCTGACGGTTGATGTATGCTGCCGCTGTCGTGTTGTCTGTCCTCACTACGACATGCCTGTTCGTCAGCATCGGAACAAAGTGCTTTAGCACTTTGAGCACCGTGGACAGTTCCAGACAGTTTATGTGGAGGGAAGGAGGATTCTCCCATTTTCCTCCCACAACGTGAGACTCGCACATCCCTCCCCAGCCGGAAAGAGACGCGTCTGTGTACACCGATACACAGACGCTCTCCCGAGGGGAATCCCTGTCGACAGGACACCGGAGCTCGCAGTTTTCCGGGGACAGAAAACGCCGCCTCTCTGAAGGGCTGAAGCTCCGAAAACCTAAGCCAAAGCGGGGGGTGTTTGGCCGGCGGCTCCTGGACGTACACATCCCCTCCTAAGAGGCCGTGAGCAGGTGCAGGTTGCTCTGCCGGCATCGCTATGCCTCTCAAATCCGCCACCTGCTTAATGATGTCCGGCAAGTGCAGGAGAAGTCCTTTGGCGGCCGACATGTGGCTGGCAGATTGGAGCAGCAGTGGAGCTCCTTGCCACGGTGTGGATGGGAAAGCCGCAATTGTGGGGCCCCGTCCTCAAGATCAGGCTCCAGGTCTCCCGACGGAGACGGGAGAATTGGGAGGAGAGCCCGAGATGGAGGGAGCCGAGCCGGCTGACTTGTGCCCGCCATCGAGGATTTTCCCCGGAATATTCGGGAAGTCGTTGCCGCAGAGGATCTTGTCCAGCTCGTTGTCCGGAGACACGGCGGCGCAGTCAGCCCAGCTACCATCGCTGCTTCCCTCCACCTGGAGCGTCGTGAAGGCGTCTGCCCGCCGCTGCAATTCCTCCACAGGCAGTCGAGCACAGTATTGGCAGGAGGCCTGCGGAGTCAACGCTAACCTGGCGTGAACGGTACCCAGGCGCAGCGGGGGGTGGAGGTCCATGGCAGGATGTAGCCGGGCCCGCAGGCGGTACACAAGCGGACAACTCCTCCGGCACGGTGAGACGACTTCTTCATCTTCATCTTCTTCTTCTTGACTGCTTGATCGCTGAAGAAATTTTGGGAGCAGAGCTCAGGTCCCGACACTGTATATTCTATAGTTGAGGACCTGAGTGTAGCCACTGTAGCGTAAGTGGTGGGAAAGAAAATCTTCAGACTGCGCATGCGTGAGAGGGATAAACCCAATAGCGACAGCTCTTAGAGGGCGAAGCCTATACGAAATAGAACCTGTATCATAATTTCTGGATGGAGCATAAATGATACAACTTCCCAAAAAATATTGCTGAAAGCCTTTTGGTTTTGGTTTCATTATAGTTTTAAGATAAAGAAGCAAACCAGCATATCTGCCAGTAAGCAGCATTGTCAAACTAAATCAATGTTCCTATAGGAAAGCTGCTTAAAGCATTAAACATTGTCTTGGGTTAGGTTGGATTCTTTAACATTCTCTACCATAAAATTGTCACACTGTTTGCACATGTCAATACCGCAAATGACCAATGTTGCAAAAAATATTATACCTCATGGAAGCTGACAAAACAGTTGAATCAGCGTTTATGAATGTGAAATGTGGAGCTAAGTGGGATTTCTTGTTAATGTGCTATAAAATTGATAACACTGGATTCAATTAAAATGTTACGCTTGTCCCTTCATTTGTATGCATCCTGTAATGTCCAGGACTTGAGGAAAAAGTCACAGCTGCATGCATAGGTGCACTTGCATGCATGCGAACACAAACGCACATACACACACACACACACGCAGGAAGGCACACACACACGCGCATGCACACACGCACATGCACACACACACATACATACACACGCACACACACACACACGCACACACACGCAGGCACACACACGCAGGCACACACACACACCAGGTACTGAGAGGTGCAGTCGAGGATGACAAAGGGATATGTAACTGCTGTGGCATGAAAATCCAATAACTCCAATATTGGTGTTTCTCCTTTTTAATTTATTTTTTGACAGTTTTACAGCAGAGAGACATGAAGGATGAAAGAGATAGAGAGGGGGACATCAAAGGTCCCAGGCCAGATTCAAATCCAGGACATGGTGGATAAGTGGTATTCCCTGTGTTTGATTGTTTTTTTTTTTTCTTTTAACTTGTATTGAAAGTTTACATGGTCCATTATGTCCCGGGTAAGTTTCCTGGCTGACGCCTTTGACCCACTGACCCGTTCATTTATTCTAAACCCATAGCATAATTTCCAAAATGCCTGCTCAACAATCAGACCTCTGTGGAGATACAAGGTTTTCCTCACACAGCGACATAACTGTCCTCTGCCTGTGGCCTCCACCTTCCCTTCCTCATCCTCTCTATGGGACATGTGGGAGCAGAGATGGCTGACACATCCAGTCACATCATCTTTACACACAGAACAGTCAAGTGATAATGAGAGATAAGGGGGGACACTCACATCCACTGTCACCCTCCTGCATCACACTGCAGTGGTCTCCTCTGTTTTCTCCTGCATGCGTGTGTTTGTGCCTATGTATGTGCACAACAACACATTTACGTATGCATTCTCCACACATCCATTTGTGTCAGTGTGAGAGAGAAACATCTGTGAGTATATTTCCCTTTATCTAATGGTCAGGGTAAAAGGTATCATATTAATATTTTAATTGCAGCCGGTGTCAGGGCTTCTGTTGAGAGACAGGCTTAATGTGGTGACAGATGAGGGTTAGGGGTAAACAAGGATTTGGCTGTCCTCCATGGGAATTGAGAGGACAGAGTTGGTGGATTATACTGCAGTTTGGGCTGTAAGGCGCCTATCCTGTGGTGGCATGGATGCCAACCAAAGGGCTGATTACAGGGGACATAAGTATCAGACAACATATACTGCACTGCATCATCTCCAATGCCCAAAGTCACTCCCTATCTCTTACATCTGCATAGTTAGGGTTTTAACTCAGTCTACCACAAACAGATTTGATGAATTTCAATTGAATTTAAAATATTTAATTAATTGATGACTTCAAATGTTTGCAACATTGTCAAAATTATCCTTCTTTCAAAAAGTATCAGAAAGAAGTTACTAAAAGCACTTCCCCCCCAAAAAAAATCAGCCTTACTTCAGTAATTTAACTCCACTATGTTTAGATACACTAGAGAAATATATATATGTTTTATTTTTTGATGGTTTATCATTTTATATGAACTTAAACAGTGGCATTGTTAGGATTTTAGAACATTCTTAGCCCAGTGGCAGTTACAGCACCATAGTACAGGGGAGCATCCTCCACCTGGAGAATTTTTTTTAAGAATTTCAACAGTAAAATGCATCAATCTGGTGTACTTTGACGTAGATAAGTGGATGTTTTTTTTATTTCAGTCCATTTTAACAATTTTCCAAAATGTATGTACATAGAAATAAATAAATAACAATAAGCATTAAATGAAATGGGAAAAAAAAAAAAAAAAAAAAATGGTAAGGGGGCTGCACCAATAAATGGGCTGCACCACTTATACATACAGTAGATCTAAATTAAGCAGCCTAGTAAACACTTGGGGGCAGCATGGTGGGTCAGTGGTTAGCACTGTCGCCTCACAGCAAAAGGGTCCTGGGTTCGCCCATACAGTAGGTGTGAATGTGAGTGTGTTTATCTGTCTATCTCTATTAGTCCTGTGATGGACTGACGACCTGTCCAGGGTGTTTCCCTGCCTTCTACCAAATGCATGCTGGGATAGACTGCAGCCCCATGTCATCTGTCTTCTTCTTCTGAAAGCTGATATTTTTGCATGCCACATCTTAGCTGTAGTAACAAAGATTATTATGCCATGGCCTGGGTGAAAAGCCTATTCTGAATGACAGTACTAGAATATATCTCACTTTTAAACACGTTTTCTTATATCTTAGGAAAACAGTGTCTGAAGCTGAAAATAATATAGACACTTAATGTGGAGGGAATTAGCTGATATGCATTTAATGATCAACAGCCCAAACAAATAGAGCTGATGGGAGGATGAACTAGATAACTTGACTTCAGTAAGTAACTGACTAACTAGCTGGCAGACTGGAAACACACACAAGACACTTTGTTTAGAATGGTCCAACATTATAATGGCTCTAGAAAAGCACAATGTCTTTGAAAAGCCACTTTGCATTTGGAAACGATGAAGAGTTAAGCTGTACTGTAGCTCTTAGGCATCTAACCATGAAGCTATCAGCCAACTCAAGTGTCGATCCAAGCTAGCACTCCAGAGTCCATCTGGCTGCTGTGGTAGTCAGCCTGCCAGCCCACAGCTGGCTGATTCTAGCTGTGTTTCCATATTTGGATAATCAATCACTTGTTTAACCAAACCTTTTGAAAATGGGAAGAAGATCCTTAAATCTTGCCTTGTCTTTTCCTGACATTGTGTTTTCTGGCTCTACCTTGCATCCTCTCATCTAGACCCAGGACTGACCAATAAAATCATGCATAACGTATTCCTATAGTTCTACTAACATGACAGTGAATGACTTGTATATATATTTCCTAATAAAAAATATTCAGGACTAATCTCAAAACATTTGGGGGCTTAATCCCCAAAACAAAGCCCTTAACGACTCCACTGAACTGAAATGTTTTGTGTTCATACAGTCCCTGAGATTTGTGCATGCCACTGAGCATTGCTATACTGTATATGAGGCAAAATTTAGTTACCCTAGATTTTAGAAGCTCAAAGCTCCAGTATCCGTCATTGTATAGTAGACAATGGGAACCTTTTCATGCTCACACACATAATCTAATGCACACTGTAACATGCCCTTAAGAGATTTTGTTCTATGGTAGCTGTGTGCTCTCCAGAGGCAGAGATATGGAGAGATATAACTTCTGCGCTCCCTGGTGATTGCATTTGATCCAGATAGATAGACTTCTCAGCTCTGTGTTCAGTCGCAGGGCATAGTCAGTTTTTAAAGATACATACCTGTTCAGTCAGCTGCTTTCCTAATTTGTATTGGTGCAGGCATCTATTAGGTTTATCCATGCATGTCATTTAATTGTGCTTCACAGGTGGGACACTGCTTGTTCAGTGGCCTGCAAGGAGCATCTGACAGAGCAAAGGCTAACGGGAAGCTATTTTTACCACTGTCTGTGTGTATATGTGTGTGTGTGTGTGTGTGTGTGTGTGTCGGTGCATGCGCGTGTGTGTATGTGTGCATGTCTGTATATCACAGCAGGTAGTGAATTATCATATGCAAGTCTGATTGTGTACATGCTTGAGCATGCATGTGGGTGTGTGTATGTCAGCTGTTGACCTTGCATAAATGCATGTGTGTGTATGTGTGTGTGTGTGTGTGTTTATGTGTGCCTTTCATGCAAGATCAGCACTAGATTTTTGGTTTCCCTAAGCACAACGGCACAATTTTGGTTGAAGAGGTCTGGCATAGACATAGAAGCACTCAAGTGAGAACTGCTTGCACTGACTCAGTGCAAGAGAGTAGAGAGTAGAAAAGACTCAACAGAGAGTAGAAAAGGCTACAGTTTCTTCAGGACTGGAGTCAGTGTTTCATGGATGGCATGCAAATCTCATATCGGTGCATTTGCCCCAAATCTCATTGCCTTTGAAGAGGATTGTTTCTAGAACAGCTATGATCCAGTCAACCAGAGGACGTGAACTAAACAAGCAACTTCAATGCTCACAAGGACTGTAGACTCTGAGAAGGCACACTGACATGGAGTCTGAAACATGAATGACCACGCCCTCAGACTATAAACAGTTGCCTTGAGCATGGCCTTCTCTTTATAACTCTTCTTTTCCAGCTAAAAAACAAACAAACATAAGACCCCATGGCAGCACCCTTGAATGGGCCATGAGTGCTGGCAAGTTGATAACAATACAGATCTGCATGGTCTGCCCACAATAGCACGAGCAAGCCCCCAGCAAGAAACTTGACTGCAATACCCATTAATCCACTGCAGTCTCCCACTGGTTCAAAGGCTGTCTTGCAGCAGAGCGCTACAACATCAAAGAGCGCTCTCTTATGAAGGGAACCAGTGCAACGTGGAGCTCTCAGCTCAGCTATCTACCATGCTGCAGAGGAGTCTTTGGGATTCACCAAGAGACACGATTAAGATTGGTTTGATGAAAATGACCTAGGCATCGATGACCTCCTAAAGGCTAAGAGTAACAGTTACATTGCTTCTGCTGGTAGCCCTAAAATAACTTCCCCGAAGGCACAACTGTCTGTCCTTATGAAGAATGGCTGGTGGGCCAAGAAAATGTGAATCCAGTCTCTTGCAGATTGCAATAAGAGAGTTTCTATGATGTTATCAAATAAATAACACCATTAAGTCAGACACAGCACCGCCCTCATCAAGGACAAACAACAATTCACAGAAAGATGGGCTGAACACTATAGCACCCTTGTAAACCAGTTACCCTACCAATTGGACTATCTTAGACAATCTCCCAGTTGTTCCCCAACTGTGTAGTATCACAGACTTTCCTCATCCACTGCCAATGACAGATTCTGGATGTTGTGCTGAAACCCTGGATCAAACATGTAGAGATATAAGAAGGAACAATTCACTTCTCAGACTTTGTTTTGAAACTTCTAAACTGAAAGCTTCTTATGACGTGCTGCAGCCTTAACAATATGCTTTCATTAAGTTATTGTTCACAATTACTTATTGGAAGATCTTCAGAAGTTAATAGTCCATGAATTAGAGTCCTGTATTGTGGAATTGCTCTTATTCCAACTAACGTGGATTTCATCAACCCTTATAAAAACACTGTAGGGTCAGGTTACAAAAATGTTGAATTTAACAGGCTGATAAACTAGCACACAGTCTAATCAGGTTGTATGAGCCGTTTTCAGAGACTTGGAAAATCAACCTATGTGGTCACTTATATAGGATGACCAGGCTGAATAAATCATTGTTCATGCAATTTATTTTCCAAATGATTATTTTCTCTGTTATGGGTCCTCCTAGTTAGTATATATCCCTTTCACTGCTTCACCCTTATATCGCTCCACATCTGTTAAGGTCATGTTTGTTTCACAGAAGTTGTTTAGCTTTCAATCTGTTTACGGCACTCTGCTGTACCATAATCCTGCCTGTGCAGCAGTCTCACTGTGACCACATTATGTCTCCACCCATAATCTGACTAAAATTGCTCATTGCGCTAAGCCTCACTACCACTAATGCTTTTATGTAAGGCTCTCAATATATTTTAATTAAAAACAAAAATTAAAGCACACTTTGGGGAGGTGGTTATTGTGTTGCCAAAATACACGCACTGGATTTGGATTTAATAGGAGCATTGGTGCTATTTTTAAAGAATACACAGCATCCTTGTTGGGAGAGCAAATCATACTAACTTATGATATTGTTGCAGAGACTGATAGTGAGGGTATGAATTACTGGGTGCAATATTATGGACTTATTTGCAACATCAAGGTATTGGTATTGGTCTTACTTAATAACCCCAATGACATACCTGCTTTCACCCACCCTCCTTTTCCTCTAACATCTATTCTACATAGGCACATCCTAAATAGCACCAGGAATAGTTACATGAAATCCTATGTAGTATAAATGTCTCAACTGGATTTGTTGAGTGACTGATGTGAATAGAGCATCTGACATTTAGAGAAAGATCATGTGACAGATCGGAAAGACAGCTGGGAATAGACTTTATAGTGGATATCAATGAATAGCAGCCAATCCCAGTGAGCATTAGACGCGATTTCAATGTTGCGTCTGCTTTAGCTCTCATATAGCCAAGGATCTGTTTGGCTATGTATAGCCCAGTTTTAGACCAAGCAGTAAATACATGATTACATATTTAAACAATGCATAAACAGCTGTAAATATAAAAATATGCACCAGAGAAGATGATGTAGACATCTACTAAACTTTCACTTTTAAACCCTATGTTGCCTAATTTTAGCCTAGACAGACATAAACCATTTTGATGTTGTTTGAATGGCTAATCAACATAAAATTGCTCAGTGGGATGGCAGCAGTATCGGAGGCTGGTTACACACCCAAAAGCTATGAAATGTTACAGAGGATCAATACTCCCTGCATCTGCAAGATCAAGGGCAGGAAGACAACTCATACGCAGAAAACACAGCAACGGACTTTGACATGGATGAGATAAAAGAAGTTAGTTGAACTATCACCAAGCTACTGCAAAATGTAGCTAAACTAGATTAATTACATGTAGTGAAACTACTTCCCAGCACTGGCTGAGATACACTGAGAGAGCAGCCAAGGCTAAACAGAGAGGCTTTACAGCCAGGGTGTGCCCTGTGGAAGCTGAGTGCCATGGACTTGTAGCCACATCCACTACAGTTTACTCAGAAAGTTGTGAATTTGTGGCCAAGGATTACAGCAGGTCACAAAGACAGCTTCTGAACCAGCTGAAAACACTAGTTGGGGTCCATTGCGAGTTTACATATCATATGAAAGCATAGCAGTGGTTAGTCATACATATTTCTCAGCTCCATGTATAGCTGTTTTTCATAACTAAGCTTCCCGTTTGCTGATACAAGCCATCAGAATCAACTTTTAGTTTGAGACTGTTGGTACAGATCGGTTTAAGCCAGCAGGCACAGCTGTCCCGTTACTGTGCTTTTGTTGAGATTGATGGGGAGGACAAGAATTATTGGGGATGGTGTTGTGGTCTAAGTGTAGGCCAACATCAGTGGGTGTAGTGTGGATGAATATAGGTGTGATCAGTGTTGAGAGCAGGTGTGGAGGGGGCTGTTTCTGGGATGCCAGAACTTGCTGTTGAGCCTTCTGGATGTGTTATCAGCCTAATTCAACGAAACATCTGTGATGGGAGGTGCCCACTTGATATCCCAAGGACATAACCGCTCTTACCCCCCCCCCCCCCCCCCCCCCCCCCCTCTCTCCTCTAACATCTAAACCAGATTTCTACATGGGCCCTCACCCTAAATAACAAAAGGGTTAGTTACATCAAATCCTGTGTATTGGTAAAAGGAGAACTACCATAGTACCACGTGTATAAATGTAGCTATCGATATACCATATCTGATATGTTACTGTTGAGTCAGCAGGAGAGATCATGACATCTGCATTTGCTGTTCAGTTCTGTTCAGGTTGCTGATTATTAATGGTCATGAATATCTCATTTTAGTTCCACTGTGTTTCATAAATGGAAAAGAGGCCTTGGAGAGCAGCGCAGGCTCACAGAGTGAGAGGTGGAGTGGTGGAGCCCTGAGAATGTGAGATGCCTTGGTGGATAATTTCCCACTGAACTGTATTGAATATTGAATTTTGATATGAAGGTGTTGTGGTGTCTTCTGAATTTTGATCTATGTCCTAACGAATGATGCTGTCTGGTAGAATGTCCTGTGTGATGTCTGTAAATGTGTGAACATCTTATAAATAAAATGAAGATTATAAAAAAAAGCTATGTTTTTCTTGGGTTTAATCCTCATTCCCTCACACTGTGCCTCTGCATTTATGCATTATTATTGTACTTGTATGTCTTCTTCAGGGATGTTGGACATATTCTCATATCCTGCACAAACATGCCAGGTAAAATCAGATATTTCTTGTTGATCCATCTAAAGATTTATTTTTTGTCTTTTTGTTTTTAGACTTTCAGCATCTTTGGAATGGATAGCTTTCTTGGCTGTCATCAATGAATTATCCAGCAAAATAAAAAATAAATAAATAA